>NW_025955003.1:0-297116 GCF_022376445.1 Fomitopsis serialis | reverse complement strand
ACCTGCCAACCCGCTTCGCCACCACCCTCCTCTGTGTGCGTGCGCGTTTCCTCACGCCTGGTGCGTCCGTCTTCCCTCCGCGTGGATGCTGTTCTCCCTGACGCTTGCCAGCCCCGCCTTGTCTCCCTCTTGGTCTCGCTATTACCAGCACATCCGTCGTCGAGCTCCCCCTTGCTCAGCTTCGAACTCGCGTCCCGGTTTGTGTCGCCACGACCATTACGCGTCTGCTCTCGCACCTCGACACCACGGTACGTCCGCATCGTCCGCTGATAGTCCGTTTGGCTGGCTGACCTCGAGCAGGTTCACTTGTAAAATCGCGACTTCGCGACCGCCGTCCAGTGCGTACTCGCCCGTTCCTCTCGCTCGGCTGTCCATCCTTGGTCTGTCGCACGAAGACATTCCCGGTTCGCCTTCCAGCCGCAGCGTGTACCTCGTGTCATTCTCGCCACTCCTCTCCTCAGTCACCTCCCCTTACTCGGCTTCAGGCTCACGGTCTGCTCCGTCTCGCAGCGCGCGAGTCCACCTCTTGCTCTCTGACGCACGGGGTCCTCTTGCTTACTCTCGGGTCGCTCCGGGCCTCGCATCTCGGGCTCGGGCTTTCCTTTACTTGGCTCCAAGCTCCCGCCTGTTTCGTCTCGTCGCGTGCACGTACGTCTTCGAGGTTCGCTTTCAGCCCATATGACTGGCTGATCTCGACCAAGTCCTCCTGCGGTAGCCCTCGCCATCGCTATCCTTCCGCGCGCCCGCTTCCTACACTCGTACGTCCGTTCTTTCCTGCGTGCGTATCGATGTCCTTACTTAACCTGTTGTCTCGCCGTCTCCTGCATCTCGCTCGGTTCGGTGTCTTCACCCGCGGGCTCGGACTCCCCATTATCAGCGGCAGGCTCACGTCCTGGTCCGTCTCGCAGTACGCCCGCGTGGCCATCCGCCCCAGTGGTTCGTCAGTTCCAGCTTCTCCGGTCGGTCCGTCTTCGCCTCGCATTTGCAGCGAGATTCCCTTGCCTGTCGCTTCCATATCCCCGGTAACTCGGCCCCTGGCCGTACTCTCGCTCGGTGATGCTGCTCGCCGCCATCGCATCGTCCAACTGAAGTGCTCGCCTTCCCCGGCCCAGACTGCTACTAGCTCCTCGTCCCGTAGTACTGCAGTGGTCTTCCTGCTTCGATTTGGCTTGCTCCCCACTCGGCTCCAGACCTCGTGTCTCCTTGCATCCACCTTTGCTCAGGTGGTCCTCATCTGATGCCTCTCGCGGACGGTTCGCTCAGTCCGCAACCGTCCACCTCTCCGCACCGTCAGTCCCAGCCGCTTGTTGTCAGACTCACTGGACTCATTCGCTGGACTACCGTTTCTCGCCATCGCGTCCCCTTTGGGCGCTCGTTCAGCTCGCTCTCGACGCACGCGTCCGTCATGATCTGAGACCTGCTCCTCCCTTCTCGCTGGCTAGCGTTCCGACTGGCTGTTCCCTCGCGGACCTCGCCTCATCGCTTCGCAACGATGCTTCGGGTTGGACTTGAGGTCCCATGGCGTATGCCGCCGTCCTACACCCAGTGCGCTCGCTAACGGCTCGGAGTCTCCTTGACTCGTCTTGAAATGCCCTGGCTCGCCACGCTGATACAAGGCGACTGAACACTTCCCTCCGCATCAACCCAGGCCCCGACGCTGTACACGGCCTGCGATCCCCCTGCTTTGCTGATCAATCCGCTGCTCCTTCGCGACCCGGGTTCGTGCAGCCTTCGTTCGCCTTCCTCTAGTATCAAGCCCTCGTTCCACTTGCTTCGCCACCGCGTTGTCCCCCTCCTCTCCTCGTTGCCTCGGAGCTGTACAGGTCGCGGCGTGTGACAACCACTCCTATCGCTCGACTACCTCCCGTCGCTTCCTGCAGCGCCTGTCGCTCGATAGTACCACCTGCGAACAGGCTGGATAGACCGGTATCCGTTTGACCTCGAGAAAAGTGAGCCAGCGCGTACCCCGCCACGACTTGAGAGACTAGTCGCCGGTAGTGAACTGCGCAGGCCCGGTCCATACACTGCGACGGTCGTCGCCTTGGATCTTCTCCGACCTAGCTCCGCCTCTTCCGACAGGCCCTCGTCCACGTCACGGACCTCGGCATGCTCGCTCTCGACGGTATTACACCTCGTGTCCTGTAGCCCATCGACCCACATCGAACCGTTCGCCGTACGGGTCATACTGGCGCGTCCGCTCTCGTCCCTGATCCGCGTTGACCATCTGGCGTGCGCGTCTGGTCTGCGTCCTGTCGCTCGACATCCTGGCAATCTACTTCTCCCGCCCCTTGTCTTATGGACTCCACATACCCTTCGGTCTCGCCTCGTTCCTCCGCAGGGGTCAACCTCGAGCCTCGTGCTCGGCATGGTTCGACTGTCCGTCTTCTCGCTTCCGTCCTCTGTCCCCAACGTCCTCTGTTCCTCCTGCTGGTACCCTGTTCATCTAGCCCCGAATCCGCCCATTCCGCACCCGCACGGTCTCGATACTAGGTTCGCTGGCCGTTCCTTCCGCGCTGTGCCTCCACTAGCTGCTGATCGTCTTGCCCATCGCCAGGCGCCTCGATTATCGTCGCCATGCGCCTGAACATCCGTGTTCCCTCCGCCCGCTCCTCCCGTAGCTCCTGTTGCTCGTCCTGATCTGCAGTCCATTGTCCCGACGCCTCTCGTTCTGTTCGTCCTCTCTTCGTTCCCTCCGGTGCACGGCACCCAGGACGCTTCCGCTTGCCGGCCTCGCAACTACTCGACTCTCCGTCTCGTCTCTCCCGCCCTCTATCTCTGCTCCGTCCGTTCCCTCCGCGCTGGATACCACGTTCACCCAGAACCGTCCATTCCGTGTCCGCACGCTCTCGTACCTAGTTCGCCAGCCGTTCCTCTGCGCCGTGGGTTTCGCTGGTAGTCGCTGATTGTTTCGCCCATCGCCAGGCAGCCTTGATTATCGACATGCATCTGTACGTCCGCGTTCCTTCCGCGCAGTCCTCTCGTATCTCCTGTTGCCCGTCCTGACATGCGATCCATTGTCCCGACGCGTCTCGTACTCCTTCCCCGTGACTGCTGGACTCTCGTGCTCTCCAGTCCATCCTTGCGTCTTGTTTGACCAGACGCAATCAGCCCGCTTCCCGTGGCTTGAGAACAGGTATGCCGTGACTCTCGCGCGTCCGCAGTGGTTCCGATTGTTCTCCTGTCGTAGTTAGCGTTGAATTCGATGGACCCGACCTCTACCGCCCGACAGTGCCTTCTCCACGATGAGTCCCCGTGCGTACGTACTCACTGCAGCCCGAGCTTCTCGTGAACACTCTGTCCCAGAGGTTTATTGACGTAGTACCAGTTGCACTCGAGCTCTCATAGGACTCGTGCTGTCGACCGTAATTCCGGCTTGCCTCCGCCGCCAGTCCCTCCGCCCGAGCCTCTGCTCGCCTGAGTCTTCCTTGCAGCGTTCCGCTCGCCATCGCCGAGCCCGCCGACTGGCCTCTGGTCGTGTCCTTATCGTCCTCCGGACCTGCTGGATCTTCGTGCTTGTACAGATACTCCAGTAACTCACTGGTGCTAAGAATTGCCCGTCCCTCCGTCCTCTCGAGCTCGAGCCGCCCCGGCTCATCGATGCAACGCCTCGCGAAGGTTCTCGCGCGCTCTGCCCAACAGGGTATCGCTCTTCTAATTCGCGTCGAGCCAGGTCGGATGGGTCTTGAAACCCGAGCTCGTACGGCTTGCCCGTCGTTCCTTCCGAGTCCGTTCTCGCTGGACGATTGTCGTAGCCAGATGCCAGTCGTCTCGCACCTCGCGAGCTGGCGCCACATGCAGGCAAGCCGCTGAGACGCCTCGCGGAAACCATACGCCTCCAGTCTGTGCCTTGAGTGTTTGTTTCAGCTAAGGGTAACACCGTCCGCTTCGCACGCGCGGGCTCGTGTGTCTCGCACGCTGCTCCCTCCGAGTCCGATCTTGCAGTGAGGTGGTCCTCAACCGTCGCTCCTTCTGCGCCTCGCCAAACAGAACAATACGCGGGCAAACTGCTAGTATTGAGGAGATGCGGGGAGTGCGAGAATACACGCGCCAAATCTTCGACTCGAGCGACCAGCGAGACGCCGGTAGGCTGTGCAGACCGTGGTTCGGGCGCTTGAGCGATCGTCTCTCGCCTGAGTCTTCTCTCCACTGACTCTGCCTGCAACGGCTTGTGATCCTCGCGCGAGCTCTCGTCGCACTCTCTCTCATCCATCGCGAACAGGATGCCTTGTCGAACACTCGCCAGGTCAGCACACTCCCAGCCGCCGTCGCGTCCATCACCGCTCCGCTGCGTGCCCAAAAGCGCCAGGTCGTCAACAACTCCGAGCTCGAACGCCTTCATCGCGTGCTCCCGCACACGCAGGCCAGATCTCGCCGAGGGAAGTGAACGTCCCGGGTACGCGTAGTCGGTGGAGGAAATCCCATAGGTGAGCGTCGTCAGATCTGTCGCTCGAGATACAACCTGTCTGAACTCCTGCGCTTCCTCCGCCTGTCGCTCCTGCTGTTCACACGCATCAAGCCCTTCCGCCGTCGCGCCATGCCGCCTTAGGGGTATCTTGCCGAATGTCTGATGCGTGCGTCGCCTCCGTCTGCCCGCGTGGTGCACCTCGTGGAGCTGATATGAAGCCTTCGGCTTGCAAGGAGAGTGAATGGTTTGTCGTATGGGGTCCCCCGGTACGCCTATCCTCTAGCACTATCGTGGCGACTCGCCTGAACACCCGCGGCGCCTGCGCAGCTAGCTGATGTAGCCAGTTGTCTCCGAACTTGCAGACTCGTCTTGCCGCGGCCAAGAACTCTCCGACCTCCTTCTGTTCCCTGTTGCACGCGCTAATGGCTGCGCTTGAACCCTCACCGCCCGCCATCCTCTTCTCATCACGGCCTAGCTCGCCGTCGAAAACCCGGCCTTGCGCAATACCCGTCGCCACTAGATCCTTATGTGCGCGTCCTGTCCGCCGGAAGCCTTGCGCATGCGACCCTGGCTCGTCTCGTCCGCTCGACGCCCCGTCTGTGCCGCGTCCAGGTATCTCCGTGTTCCCGTGGTTTTCTCGTCCGGTGTCGCTTATACTCGAGCCCTCGTAGGTCCACGCTTTGTCGACTACGCGCGGCACATCCGTTCCTCCTCGACCTTTTCGAGTCGAAGCAAGTACAATCGCCGAACGGGGTCGCCTGCCGGCTACTGACCACCGTAGGGGACATGTCGCTCGTCGTACCCATTTCGCTGGTGAGTCTAATCTCTGTCAAAGTGCATCGTGTTCGTCCTGACCGTCGTGCTTCCTCTATAGTCACCGCGTGAACTCCTCGGATCCCCTGTTCCGTTGCAACAATATGCTCCTGTACGTCCGCGTCCTGCGCCCTAGGCACTCCCATCCATTCACTCTGCTCCCTCGCGTACATAGTCTCGTGCTTGATGTCGATATTGCTCTCCGCCCCCGTTGCATGACTTCCCTGCTCGCGTGCTTGGAAGCTTCCTATTCCCCAGGATTCGCAGGTCGAGCCTCCCCGCGTGCGTGTACATCTTGCCGTCTCGAGCAGCACGAGGCCGGCGCTCGATTGACTGGCTCCGCCGAACAAGGTCGCTCGCTCATCTCTCGTCGTGACACGGTCGGAGAAGCTTGATAGATGCGAGGACAGTCGCGGAGGCAGAGTCGCCTGCTCGTCCTGCCCTCCATTCATCGCTTCGGATTGTCGACATTTGGATCCACTGGCTGGGTGCGTTACTGCTCGCTCCGGACTCCGAGTCGCGGGACTGATGTTTGCTCCCGAAGGTCCAACGCCGTTTGACTGCGTCTCGACCCATTCCGCTCTACCTCCCCGCGCTCGTCGACTCGCCCGGATGACCTAGCTGTCAGGCGCCGCGTCTCAAGGAAGGACTCGTCGACCGCATGGCACGAGCCGTCACCCGATGTGGTTGCCGATGCCCGTAGTGTACCGCTCGTATTGACTCCCCGAATACATGACCTAGTCACCGTAGTGCCTCCGGGTCTAATCGCTCGCTCGTAAGTGCTCGGGCTGTCGCCCGATCCCTCTCGTCCGGTAAGCGTGTCTATGTGAACGATAGCCTGAGATTGCCCGGCTACGTCTGTGCGCGTCCTCGCCATTTCCGCGGCAACTCCTCCATGGGCCCCTCGGTGAGAACCTGAGCGCGCAGAAGCCTGCTGTGCGTCCGCTGTCCTCGATCGACTGTAAGCTGCCGCCTCGACAACATGGGGGTGTTCTGCTGTTTGCATGAATACACCGTCGTATTGAGCAGTCCGAGTCGCTGCCTCCATGACAGGCCTGACGTGTACATTCGATGTCTCGCTTCGAGCCGCAGCTAAGTCTGCATGGCGCATCGGCAATACCAGTTCTGTGGGCAATGGAGTGAAAAGATGGTGGAAGGGGTGAAAATCAGCTCGCCCGTGGTGTACGCATGATGACGCGAAGCCAAAGGCTGAGCGGAGGAAGCGGGAACAGGGTACCACCCCTCGCGGTGGGCTCCAGTTGTGTAGCTCGGGAGTGTAGTACCCCCGGGCGCGATGTTCGAGGGGCGGGCCAATCCATGGCTTCCAGGATGAAGGGAGGGTGTGTTGAAACGGGGGAATATGCATCTCGGAGGGGAGTAGTGCCAAAGACGGACCTCGTTGCCAAACCTCTGGCTCGCTGTCCCTATCCTCGGTCCTCCAGGCCTCGTCTACAGCTGTCATCCTGAGTCCTGACTCGTTCCGCTGCTCCCTCGCCTCTTCCGTGCTTCGTATCCTCAACCTCGCTTCTAGTCA
Source organism: Fomitopsis serialis (assembly GCF_022376445.1). Taxonomy (NCBI): domain Eukaryota; kingdom Fungi; phylum Basidiomycota; class Agaricomycetes; order Polyporales; family Fomitopsidaceae; genus Fomitopsis; species Fomitopsis serialis. The sequence continues at coordinate 290,364 of NW_025955003.1, read as the reverse complement.
ACGGCTCCGAGTCGTACCGCGTTCAATCTCGTGCTCGTTCCGTGTTCTCGTTCTCGTTCTGTCTCCTTGTACCCGTTCCGACGTCCTATCATGAACTCTCGTAGTCGCTCGGCTCGTTGCGGAGTAGGCCAGCTCTGTTCCTTAGTCGCTAAGCTCGTTCCGCAGGTCGCTGTCCTCGTTTTGCTGGATCCTGTCTTCCTTCCGCTGGTTCGTATTCTTCTTCCGCTGGTTCCTAAGCTCGTTCCGCGAGTCCTTGGCCTAACCTGTACTCCTTCCGACTTGCCCTGATCTCGTAGTACTGGTGTTGCCCCAACTACGTGGCACTACTTCCGTCCGAATGATTCTCGATGGCCCGACTAGGTCGCTAATGACCAACTCGGGGAGATGCCCCCCAACTCCAGAAAATGTGATAGCAGCGAGACGAGCTGTGCTCGTAGTTGCCTAGATTCGGAGGGGGGAGAACTAACGTATGTACAAGTCTTCGTGGCACTGTATGCCGCCGAAGCTGACTAATAGTAGGTACTTGCTATATATGGTAAGTAATGCGAAATCGCGCGAAGTCCATCAAGTACAGTAGAGATGGGGTATCGGAAGGAATAGCGAAGGCTGTCAATGTGCTCGGAGGGAACGGCACTGACCAGATAGCCCAAAATAAGCGATATACGTACTGTCCGGGCCTATGTGGGAGGCACTCCCCACATCGCGGTCGTCGTCCTCCTTGATGTTGGCCAGGAAGAAGTCGAGCTGGCCGATGTACTCCTCGTACGCGTATCCGACGATCCTCGGCATTAGCGCGCCACCTCTTGCAGCAGTGACAATCGCGTCGCAGTTGTCGTACTTCAAGACGCGTCGGTTGTCATTATTCGAGTATAATGCATGTTTACTTACCAGAATCTTCCCCACTTTCTTGGTGAGGTCCAGAAGGTCGGCAGGCGACGCGTTCACCGCGGCCTTGAGGTGCGCTGCAAAGCGCTGCATCGTTTTGCGCGCCTTGGACGGGTCGCTGAAGTCGAACGTGGGGCAAGACATGGAAGCAAGACGGGAGTGCGAGACGAGAGAGAGGTGAGAGTGGCTGGCAGAGATGCGTATGAAAGGAAGTAGGACGAAACAGGCCAGTCCACAAGCGGTTCGTCTGAGTTTGATCGAGGTGATCGGCATCACGTGTCGAACCTCCGTTCTGTGGCTTGCCACGTGAGCTGTGACGCGTCAGATTGATGGGTGGCTGACCGTCGCCTGGTCTTGTTTCGTCTTTTACTGCAGTGTACTGCGGTCTCAGTAGCCTTCGTAGCACGTTATCGTCAGATCAGTGGTAAGTAATAACATGTGGACGTTCTGGAACCGCTTTAAAACGAACAGAATCTCCTTAGCAGATGTCCGGCAAGCGACCTTCCTCCCCAAGTTCCTCAGCTCCGGGCGCTGAATTCAAGCGGGCCCGTATCATAGGTGAGTTGTGAATCCTTCGGGTATCACCCAATACATTGACAATGTCTAACCTGCTTGTTTTGCTCGCTTTGACAATCCGCGCCTAGACCGCCCCGGCTCAGGCACAAGAAAGGGGTCTGGGACGGGCAAAGATTATCTCGGGCCCGAGCGTCCCCGTCTTGCTCCCATTGGTGTCATAGCGCAAGACAGGACCGCCGCACCGCAGGCCGCCGCGCCTCGTGAGGCGATCGACTATGCGGGTCGCAACCGACCCCGCCTTGCTCCCATCAGTCTCGTCCCAGCGACGAGGACGGTCCCCGCCTCGGACGTCGGCGCGCCACAAGGGCCGATCGACTACGCGGGTCGCAACCGACCCCGTCTTGCTCCCGTCAGTCTCGTCCCAGAGACGACGACAATCCCCGCCTCGGACGTCAGCGCGCCCCGAGTGCCGATCGACTACGCGGGTCGCAACCGACCCCGTCTTGCTCCCGTGAGTGTCGTCCCAGAGACGACGACGGTCCCCGCCTCGGAAGTCAGCGTGCCGCGAGGACCGATCGACTACGCGGGTCACAACCGACCCCGCCTTGCTCCGGTCGGTCTGATCCCAGCGACGAGGACGGTCCCCGCCTCGGACGTCGGCGCGCCGCAAGGGCCATCGACTACGCGGGTCGCAACCGACCCCGTCTCGCTCCCGTCAGTCTCGTCCCAGAGACGAGGACGGTCCCCGCCTCGGACGTCGGCGCGCCGCAAGGGCCCATCGACTATGCGGGTCGCAACCGACCCCGCCTTGCTCCGGTCGGTCTCGTCCCAGCGACGAGGACGGTCTCCGCGCCGGACGTCAGCGCGCCGCGAGGGCCCGTCGACTACGCGGGTCGCAACCGACCCCGCCCTCCTCCCATCGGTCCCGTCCCAGTGCCCAGGACGGCCCACGCCTCGGACGACAACGTATCGCGTCCGTCGATTGACTACGCAGGGCGCTCTCGCCCCGCCCTGCTCCCATCGCCTTGTACCCGCCGAAGAAGATGACCGCTGCCCTGGAGGCCAGCGCGCCGGGTGGGCCTACTGGTCAAGCTGGCCCCTCAGCTGGACCCTCCCGTCTCTACCCTGCCGACGGGAGGCCCGCTGAGGCCCCAACAGCCTCCCTGGCGGTCAAGACGGGCGGTGGAGCTCCGGAGCCCGGAGCCATTGATGGGGAACCGAACCTACCCTCAGACGGTGACGGCGTCTCGCAGAGACAGATACCACGCCCCCCCCATCCATACCGACTGAAGATGATGAGCCTTCAAAAGAAGCACTCGCAGAAGGGCAAGCAAGTCGTCGAGACGAACCAAGGCGGACAGGCCAGTCCCAGGCAGACACCTTCTCCGCCAGCCACTCCTCCTCCTCAGTCCGGCCCGTCGAGAGCACCCTCTGTGGCGTCCAGTTCCGAGCCTTCTTCAGGTATGTAGAGTTTGACCATTTTCTCGTGTGCCTGTTGATTTAACTCATTCACTTACCACCCTCCAGACTCTGACGCAGGTCCGGGGCCGGTCGAAGTCAAGAACAACCGCGAGTGGTACAAGGTTCAAGCCATCGAGTTAGCCTACCAAAATGAGAAGAAACAGTGGAGGTTCTGGGTGAGCTGGGAAGGCTGGCAGCCTCGGTCGAACAGCGAACTGGCCTGGACGGACGTGAAGTGCCTGGAGGCCCTCCCCATCTATATGGATAGCGCGGTCGAGCACATACTCGACAAACGAAACGTCAATGGCAAGTGGGAGTATTTCATTCACTGGAGGGACACCAGCGAAGATTTCGATGTATGGGTCTCGAAGGACTTTTTGAGGGACACCACCTTGTTGACGTTGTATGAAGACTCGTTGCGACGCTGAATTCCCGTCTTGTATTTCCTCGTACCTGTACCGTCTCAATGCGATTGTTTTAGGCTGCTTAGATATAGATCGATGAGGAGCTGACCGCTTTAGATGATTCAGGACGAACAGGACGGTGAGGTCTCACCGCGTTGGACAACGACAGCCTTCCACCGCCACCGTGTGGGCGAGGAAAACTCGTTACTCCATACTAGCGTCATTCAACCAGCAACTCAATCCATTCAGCCAACACCATCAACTATTCAGCCGATCCCACCCACATTCGAGCCGGCGGATGCAACGTTGCTTGCAAGACGGTGAGACTTCACCGCGTTAGCCACCGATTCACTTCTGCCTCGACCGAGCGGAAAACTCGAGCTTGTACGCACTATTCCGTATTACCTAGTAAGCTTTCGAACGTATCCAGCCGATTTCATTGTTTGTCCAGCCGACGTATGCGTTATCGGACTGAACGCTGCGATAGACAAGGCCGTGCTCCAAGACGGTGACGCCTCACCGCGTTATACAATGACTCCCTTCCACCGCCACCGGGAGGGTGGGTAGGACTTATGCTCATCATTTTTTGTTCTTCAATCAAACATTCCATTCATCTAGCCCACTCCACTGGCCACCTAGCCGATCCAACCGACATTCGAGCTCAACGCCGCGATAGACGACGCTACCCGGCAAGACGGCGACGCCTCACCGCGTTAGATGACGACCCCCTTCGACCACCATTGCGGGGGTGAGCAAGATTGGTATACAGCAGCTTGATATTTTCTTGACATCTATGCCTGCCCAGCAGATGCATCCCAGTCCATCTCCACGGTAGTCCGGGCGACGCACACAAGACGGCACCCGACGCAGCCAAGCTGAAGCCTACCAGCGGCCCATTCCTCACCGCGCTGTAATATTCAGAGCGACGCCCACCAATACGCAAGATGGTGGGGCCCGTCCAAGGCGGCTGTCCTCCTTCAATAGGCCAGCCGACACGTTAGCCTCGGCGGCCGACGCCCATTTCATCAAAACATTGGTATCCGAGTACCCCGCAAATTGTTACAGCATTCACGTATTACTACTGATCCACCATACAAAAGTTGCACCTCGGCTCATGGATCATCATCCTATTGGCCGAGTCGTCGGCCGCCGTAGGCTACCGCGATGGTGTTCCACGAGACTGCGCGTCGGCCATAGGATGACTATGCGTGAGAAAGAGCTGCTTGGTGTGTACCAATCGCATCCTTCACGAGGCCATGGACATCATAACGGCCTCGTTAAAAGAGGCTGCTAGGAAGGGGAAGGAGATGGCCGACGGTTTTGGAAACGTACGCCTCGTCTTTCCTCCCGTCGTCGCTATGTCAGGCGATCTTCTTGAACAGCTGTCCATGGCTGCGGTTAGTCCCTCTGCGTCACCCATGTCTATCGCCAGAACTAAACAGTTCGGCGACGGCGTCCAACATCCGCGACGTACGAAGGCCCATACTCTGCGTGCTATCTATGACGTCGCGCAGAGGGTTGATCCGTGGCGGCTACACGATTTCCAAACGGAGTGCAGCAAAGAGGGGCTCAGCGGCGTGCACAAACCGTGGTGGCGCGACTACCCCCTGACTGACCCGTCTCTCTTTTGCGTCCCCGATCTCCTTCACTCGGACTACAAGTTCTTCTGGGACCATATCCTCAAGGCATGCCTAATCCATGTTGGGCCTGCTGAACTCGATCGTCGCTTTGACGCGCGACACAAGCGCATAGGTTACGCTGGGCTGCGACGTGTCTCCGACGCAAAGCAGATGACGGGGCGCATGCATCGGGAGATCATGCGCAGCACCGTCGTCGCTATTCAAGGCGCCGTCACGCCCGGATTCATGCGCGCAATTCGCGCGATCATGGAGTTCCTCCTTGCGGCTCAAAGACCACGGCATACGCCGTCCTCTCTGGCTCACATGGCGACAAACTTACGTGACTTCCACGACAGCAAGCAGGCGATCGCGGACGAGGGCGGACGTGGTACATTGGACCACTGGCACATCCCTAAGTTAGAATTACTATCCAACTTCATCCCTGCGATCATCTCTCACGGCACCCTCCCTCAATGGAGCTGCGACGCCGTCGAACATCTACTTCGTACCGAGGCGAAGAAACCTTTCAACATGTTCACGAGTCGCAGACGGAGCGATTATGGGCAGCAGTGCGCGCGCCATCTGGACCGCGTTGAGAAAATGCGCATGTTCGAGATCTATTCACTCTTCAAGGCGAACGGTGCCTCGCTGCACAACACGTTTCCTGATGACGCCATGATGGACGACGTCGATATCCACAATGCAGCCTCCGTCGGTGTTGCGCGTACGTGGGTGGCGAACGCGTTGCCTGGAACCGGCGCCGAGCGCTGCATTCGCGGCCCGCGAGCACCACGCAATCTCTTCGCGACGGGGTCCCTCGTTCCAGACAACTCCAATGTTGCGTTCCACCTTACAAAAAAACCGTCCGCGACACACTCCATCGGCGAGATACCGACCATCTACCAACTCCCGGACTTTCGTGCCGCCGTCGCCGATTATGTCCAAGGGTTCGACATGGACAGTCGACAGGGTGCGATTCGATGGTCTCTCAACTCTTACGATGCTGGATTCGATGACGTGCACGTATGGAACACGTATCGGATCCAGTTGCTTTCCGTCTACGACGAGGCTGCCCGTTTGGAACCCGAGACACTGCGCGCGATGCCACCAGATGCTACATACCCATGGGGCATGTGCGATGCTGTCCTCGTCGACAGCTTGACAGCGGACGGCCAGCCTCGGCAGAATGGTGGGTAGAAATTCCTCGCGCGCCGACTCATACTAACTGGCGATGCAGGATCTCTAATCGCGCAAGTCCGCATCGTCTTCGAGCCAATCCCTCGCAAAGGTCGGGTTCTCCCTGCGTGGCTGCAGACACCGCTTGTCTACATCCAAGATTTCGTCTTTGCTGACCTGGACGAGCACGGGCTGCCCTGCAAGACTGCCGACATACTCATGTACAAGGTGCAGCGACGTCGTTACGTGGATGCATGGGGAGCTGTCCAGCGCGCGGGTGAGGTCGTCCCGTTAAGAAACATCGCGCGACCTGTTGACCTCGCGCCAGTGCATGGAGGTCCGGTTATGCACGCGTCGCTCACCGAATACAATGCCCTCGAGATCCCGGAAAGCTATTGGTTGAATGATCTTTGGGACGACGAACTACACGCGGTGCTGACGGGCGAATACGAGTAGATAGTGTTATACTGCAATGTATTGTTTTATTCCGACAACCAATTTACTGCTAAGTTCGCAACCGCAACTGTTATCCCCAGGGCTTCGTAACAGCGCAAACCCTTCCTGATATGGTTAGATGCTTGCGATCGGGCTGCTGTCAACAGCCCATTAGCGAGCCTCACGAGTTTCTCCAATGGAGTCCAGTGGGCGGCTATGGCCGGAGCATCTTTCGCGATGCTGTCAACAGCCCATTAGCGAGCCTCACGAGTTTCTCCAATGGAGTCCAGTGGGCGGCTATGGCCGGAGCATCTTTCGCGATGGGGCCGCCGGTATGGATGGAAGAGAACTAATAGCGAGGGACATAATATCCACGGCCGCGGTCCGGGCTAATACAGTTCCACGCCGTGGAGAGTTCTCCGAGTCTGGGATGCCAAGTGAAGTCGCGAGAATGAATTTGTCCTGTGAACGTACATGATCGTGCTGGTCAAATGTATTGTAGATGTTGAACGAGGCGTGTCCAAGTCGCACTGCGGTTGCAGGTGGTGCGCTTCGTGGGAGAGTTCGAGATCGTGGGTGTGATTATACCTCTTTCTGATGCGGCGTACAAGCAATGGAGCAATTGAGTGGTGCGTACCATATTCTTTCAATTGGCAGCGAGACACCACTGTGGATCTTCACGTCCTCCAGACGTCAATGTATTGCAGTCTCCTACAAACACATACGTAGGGAGTAAATAGTACACGTTCTGGTACCACGTACGGATACCCCCGGAAACGCACTCACCGTATCCTGACATATGTCTTCGACTTCCCGGGCGGCCGCACAGGCGCAAGGCCTGACGGCTACTGACAGTCTTTACGCTCAATATCCAGCGCTGAACTGTGCCAAGATTGCGCTCTCTTCTCCGGCAGCCCCTCGGTAGCCAATGCATTGGTCAAATGGGTCCTGCACATGGACAACCCAGTCTGCGAGCGTCCCGAGCTGCCATCCATTTGCAGGCCATCGATAGGACCCACGGGAGCTTGGCAGGGCATACTATGCTGTTAGTAAGGCGTCTTGTGTCAAAGCGAATAGATGTTGGGCAACGGTTCTTCGCGGGACAAGCTACTGATACCGTCTGCAGCCTGGGCACCAGCCTTGAGAAACGCTGTCTCCGACTCGGATGCAAGAATGCATCGGTACTAAACAGGTACCGAACACGTCCTCCGCTGCCGCTCGCAGTGGGGCGCTCTATACCTTGCGAAATCAATTGGATCTGGCAATTTGTAAAGGACCGCTTAAATCACTTACAGCATAAGACTTCGCTGCATTCGATGAACCGGATGTTCTACGTCCAGGGAGAAATATATGAAGCTTGAGCCTCTAATCGCTGCAGTGAGTGGGAATTGACTCGACCTGTCCAATGAGGTGGGTCCGTGCGTCGAATGCCAAACTACCCACCTATTGGCAGTGATTGGATTTCCCTTATTTTGAGAAATCTAGGAGACGCCAGCGCGTCAGCTCTGACGCAACGCGAATACGGGTGCATTTCTTCATTATGTACGGGTGCAGACGGACATATTCGTGCGCTGCACCTGACAAATAGCGGCGGCCACTGTGATTCTTCAGCATGCGTAGCGCTCACACGCACAAAGCCATTACTCACCTCTTCGACTGAGGATTGTTCCGGCTCAAAGTCGTCTGACTGTGGGAAGCGTTGGGGTGCAACGCTAGTCTGAGGGTATAACAGCACCTCGAGCCGCTTATGATCACCAACGGATGTCCGAGTCGACGTCGTCGCGGCCGTATCCGGGTTGCCACTCATTCAAGCGCTCATACCGATCGGATCTAGCGTACCACTAATACGGCCAGTAGTTAGTAGTTCTAAGGCCGGCAAACTTGCACAGCTCACCTTGCGCGAAAACGCGTAGGATCCATGAAGCACCGCCTGTAAATTCCTCCGAATCCTCTTTTTTGGCCACGAAGAACGAACTGGATGCAGAATGAATGTAGAAGGTGCCCCCAAACACCGGTTCTCTCATGTCGACGACAGCTAACACGGATTTTGTTTTCGAGATGCCTCGCCCTCTGGCTGCAGTATGCGAGTGGCCATATCTGAGAGCACCCGCTACTGTATTGTCTTTGATCGGGTATCCGTCTCGGAACTGCAGGGCGGTCTCGATCAATACAGAAGGCACCCCAAACACAGGTCTCTCAAGTCGACGAGAACTCGAGCAGCTCAGAAAAGCGCACCATGACGAAGGGGCATCGGTGGCTCTCAATTATCTGTATTCTACCATTGTACTCCATGCACAACGACCGTATGCTCACACATCATAGAAGGCGCCCCAAACGCATGTCTCTCATGTCGACGAGAAACTCGAGTGGCTCAGTGGAACCACTGGAAACAGCTCACTAGACGGAAGCGTTGCTGCTCCTCGAAAGCACAGAATCTAGAACAGCTCATAATGGTGGCCATGACACGATCCGGTCAGCTGCTCTATTCTAAAAGGATCGATGAGTCCTACCAGTTCTCTCGCTCGATACTTCGTATCCCGACGACTGAATGGACATGCCTCGGCAAATTCCTGTGAAATGCCGCTTCTCTGGCTGCGCAAATTCAAACGCCCGATTTTGGCAATGGTCATCGATATCCCGAAGGGAAATGTACTCACGAAGGTTCGTTACTTGCTAAGAGCTTCAATTGTAGTAAACAGAATACCCACAGCGGGCGGCCCGCCTTCGCCATCGCACCCTGTTGCGCCTACAGCTTGTGCCCCACGCCGCATGAATGCCAGTTATGAATGTACGTCTGGGCGTAGACGACGTGTTCTCGGCTGTATTACGGACAACACTCGACATGGTAGGACTAAGCGGGAAGATGTCCAATCCGAGTCGAGCGACAAGGGTGGTAGGCTCGGCAGCGCCGCGTACGGTGTGCTGGGCGGCTGCGGATACTCGGCGACGAGAGAAAGAAGCTTCGCGCGCCACGGGCAGCGGGGAAGAGAGGGAAGCCGAATATGGGAACATCGTGGCCTAAGCGGAAGAAGCGATCGCAACCCTACAAATGACGCATCGAGTGAGCGAGCCCTCTCTTCATTCCCTCCTTCCTCATCCCCCGGGGCAGCGCCCTCTAGTCATTCATTCGCTACCCACCCCGGGCAGCGCCCTCTCCCACCGGTCATGGCCTCCTCCCCTATCGGCCCGCTTGTCCTGGTTGTCTTTGAGGTATGTCCTTGGGCTCACCGCGAACGGAGCGGATGCTGACTAGGCCCGCAGTCTATCCTCGAAGTCTTCATCATCTGCTTTGCTGGATGGATACTGGCTGTCCAGGGCATTCTCGACAAGAAGACGCAGAAGGTGTGCCATATCGGCGGATACATGACTGTCTACTGACAGCCATGCTGCAATAGCAAATCAACCGCGTCAATGTCTCCTTGTTCACGCCGGCGTTGCTCTTTTCAAAAGTTGCTTTCTTCCTCACACCAGGTACGTTACAGCGGCCACTCAGGTCGTGGCAATGTCTGAGTGCAATGCAGCCAAGCTGGCCCAACTATGGGTCATCCCTATCGTTTTCATCATAGTGACTCTGGTTTCGATGGCGGTCGCGTATTTGCTGGCATGGATGCTCAAGCTCAAGAAGTCGCAGAGGTGAGTGTACTCCAATCCGGATCCGTTTCAGCGGGGCCGCGCAGTCGCTTGGCAGACTTCATCCACTACCCGAGGTCCTTGGCGTCCTCGGTACGGTGCCGAGCCCAGGATCGCCGAGAAGCCCAGGATCGCCAGGGATTCGCTCGCCTGTGGCGTACCCTCAAACGTTTTGGCGTTCCACTGATCCGAGGCATATCTGATATGATAAGATGGCATCGCGGTCCATCTCTGGCACCTTATCTCGTCGCGGGAGCAGATCAGAGGCATTTTTGACTTGCCCATCAAATGCTAATCTGTACTCGATCTCGTTGGTTGTGGCTTACCTATCCGAGCACTGTATGCTGACTGGCTCGTCGCAATGCAGGAACTTTGCGATCGCAGCCGCTATGTTCATGAACTCGAATACGCTCCCAATCGCCTTGATGCAAAGTCTCGTCGTCACCGTCCCCAATCTCAAGTGGGGAGACGATGACACCCAAAGCGATATGTTGGGCAGAGCATTGACTTATCTCGTGCTATACTCTACCCTGGGCATGATTGTACGTATGACATGCTGCGCATTCCTATCTTTTATCCTCACAACTGGTTCCATTTAGGTACGATGGAGTTACGGTGTCAGGCTCTTGGCGGATGCGGATCCAGAGGCTATACCAGACGCCCCGGCGAATTCTCCCGTCGGGCAGAATGACAACGCGCATACCAGTTCGATGGAAGCTGATCATACCCTGCGTCGTGAACCATCTTCCCTGACTGACTCTGACGACGCGAAGACCCTTACGCACGTTCGCGTCATCGAGGAGCCCAAGTCTTTGCCAAGCTCACGATCCATATCGCCCCAACCCCAGGCATCGACATCCGGCACACCTTCCTTGTACGCCAGCGAGGGCGAACGGACCAATGTAGATCTCCTCTGGGAGATGTGGTCCCAGAGCTGGAGGCCTCGGTCCCGGACTCGCGCTCGCGACGCGTCTGGAACCGCATCCGCAAAGCCTGGGCAGGGTTCTGCGATTTCATGACCGTCCCTTTGTGGGCCGCGCTCGCCTCCATCATCGTCGCGTGCATCACACCGCTACAGGTGTTCATCGAGGACCACGTCCCACCCATCACAGGCGCGCTCACCCAAGCCGGTAATTGCTCCATCCCCCTCACGCTCGTTGTCCTCGGCGTATACTTCTACACCCCACCCGATAAGCGCCAACAGGACGAGCAGCTCCCTACGCATAAGTCTCGGGCCGCAAGCCGAGCTGGGCAGCACGCTCGCGCGAACGGATACGCAAGGCGTTTAGCCGGAAGAAGAGTGGAGAGGGGAATCAGGCGCGCCCGGGGAGACGAAGACGGTCCTTGTGGCAGTGCTGGCGAGGATGGTGATCACGCCGATACTGCTCGTGCCACTCATAGCAGTCGCGGCGAAGTACGACCTACAGCGGCTTTTCCAAGAGTGCGTTTCCTTCCCGTTCCTTCTCGAGGCCTGCTGCTGATTATTTGATAGCCCTGTATTCATCGTGTCGAACGTGCTCCTGATCGCGTCGCCGCCTGCGCTCACGCTTGCGCAGATCACACAGGCTGCGTCGGGCGACGCTTTCGAGCGTCTCCTCAGCAAAACGATCTTCTGGTCGTACTGTGTCCTGACCGCGCCCTCCACTATCATCGTAGTTGTCCTTGGGCTGATCCTCGCCAAGCTCTAATCCGAGCTACGTTCTTTTGCTTGAATTGCTCTGCTGTTGTCTCGTCATGCTCAATCTTGCATCATACAATTCTCAACGGCATACATGTGAATCCATATGACGGACTTGATTTGTTTTTTTTTGCTGATCTCGATTGTTGAATTCTCATACAAGCGCGGTGTGTCCTCTAGCCTTGAGAAGCTGCGCCTGGTACGTACGTATCAGGCGTGTGCGTGGGTGTATACAGGGACTTAGAACGTGTTGCCGATCCATAGACTGTTCTGGCTGTATTGTAGGCCTTTTCTACACCATCCCCGATACATTGCATCCAACATGTTGGGCAGCGCAGACGAGGCTCGCTGGTGCGTTTGCTCAAGGCAAATAGGCGCTGATGGCATATCGCCACTACGAGAGATGCGAATTCGGAATGCGTTTGTCTCGCCGATGCACACAGTGCACGCATGCATTGACCCTCCATTTCCGTCGTCGACCGGCGGATAAAAGCTTGCATGGGTTTTGACAGTTGCAGCAGAGCGGGCGGTTGCCAGGTCCGAACAAGGAGAACAATGTAGCCCACTGAGAACACTATAGTAGCTGGGCACGCGTATGCCTCGAGACTCGTGCAACAAACGCGGTACGCGTCTCATAGTGATTGGAACGGCCAAAGCTCTCTTCGAGACGTATAAAGAGCGATATGCCGTCATTGCTCGACGACTGTCGCACTGTCCCCTTGATTTTACTTCGCTATGGCCACTAACTCGGATCCTGGCCTCATCAGCGTACATACGCCACCGCACTGGACGAAAGACTTGGTCAGGAACCTCGAATGGGGAGCGAACATCGACAATTTAGATCTGCTAAGCAAGTTAGAATCCATCGCTCCGGAATACGCCATCCCAACAGTCTTGGAAGACCGCATCGTACCCATATCCGTGGGTACCATCTCCGAGCTCTGTATTGGTGCCACATACGTTGGATCTGACGAGCATGTGTCAAGGTGGGACATCCCTGCAGAGTCCGCGTTCGATACTTCACCGAGAGCCAGCTCAGGTGCAACTGGCGCATCGTCATGCCGGGACACATCGACCCTACCCTAGCTTCCTCGGGGGTTCAGCGAGTGGATGGACGCCACTGTAGAGCGGGTGCTGCTCTCGACGACTGTGGTTAGTGCTGCGATTAAGGACAGAGTGCCAGCATTTGTAAGGACTTACGAGCAGAACGGAGCCTTGCTGCGGACGTACGTCGTGCTCGCCAAGCGGATCACAGATGGACAGCCCGTGAGGCTGCAGGTTGTCCCGTGGGTGGGCGAGTTCATGGTTGAGGGTATGATCATACCTCTCCCCGATGCGACCTACGAGCAGCGAAGTGAACGTATGGTGCGTACTGTAGATCGTCAGAGGTACCGCAGATCTTGATGGCCTCTAGACGTCGGTGTATATCGGCCTTCCGGTTATCGCGGAGCCTGAAGACGCATATCCCGGGAGCAAATGGTACACCTTCTGGTATCGGGCGCGGTTAGACGTACGAGTCTCACTACAGTGTACACACGTTATCCTCACCAACGAACGCAGGGCTACAACACCCACCAAGGTCGCAAGTCTTTCAAGCTGACAGTCGCCGAGGGGCCTTACAGTCAGTCCCCTGCACTGGAGTGCATCACTCTGCGTGTCGCACTGTTGCCTGGGAATGACTCCGTGGCCGATATCTTGGTCAAACGGGGATATCTTGTTTGTGGGCGTTCTGAACTGGCTGGGATGAGATACCATCGATTGGACCTATGGGAACATGACGGGACGCTGCCGATAACTTACATACCTTAGAAGCAGGAGCCGGTGGAATGACTATCGTCTGTCAGCGGCCTGTAGTGACAGCAAGGTATCTCACTCACTGGATGCCTTCTGGGAGCACATAGTATGCCGGTAGATAGCACGGCGCGCTATTGGCTCTATAGCTGATCATGTCATTATAGTGTATCATAGCGTAGAGAGCGATCATTGTATGGGGGTTGTTCAACACTGGCTAGTAGAGACGAGTTCAAGCTGCTTGGGTGACGGCGGCGCGGTGACTTGGTCTGAGTGTAAATATAAGATCGCATCGGTACGGAACGCATGGGATCCAAGCGCCCGCGACCACTAGTACCGACGTAAGCCATAGAGTAGGACGGTTCTAAACAAACTAGTAAGGTGGATGGAGAGCTCCATATAAATGTGGGGCCTCAGTCTGTCTGTTGATACCAAGTTCATCCGTAGACCTGTCCTCAATTCTTATACGAGATAGAGATATGATAGCAGAGATAGAGTTGAAATAATTATTGCGCTCGAGTTATATCATTGTTGCACTGAAAGCACGACTATGAATGAAAGAACGTTGAAGCAGGAATCGCTACGGTGCAAGGCGGATTCGTTGGGTTCCATAGTGTTGCCAGTGGGTTCCTAGACCGTAGCAAGTAGGCACATGTAAGTCATCAACGCTCCGACTCAGACATGCTCGCGAGGGCGTGAAGCTGTCCATCGAACGAGATTGTCAGGAATGGGAAGCCATTGAGAAGGCAGGAATGGGTCCCCGTTTGGATTGAGGTCCTTACGTGTGAATTGCCAAGAAATATGACCCTTCAAGACGCAGATTCGAAGCGCTGACAGCCTGGCATGCCCCAGCCATTCGCCCGAGGAAATTCAACTGAATGCCAGATCCTGGCGCAATGGTGCCGAAGTCTTGAATAGAGATGTGAACAAAGATGATGGAAGGTGCAACACTGACTGAGAAGATCTGGGAGTGCCACGATTAAATGGCCGTGCACCGCGGAGCACAGACTCTTGAGGCGGAGAATGCGAGTTGTGGTTGTGGGTCCACATGAGCGTGACGCCCCGGTGATGTTCGCAGCGCCGACACGTTGCTGGCTTCCCAGGCTCGCTCGCTGCGATCCCCTTCATCGTGCCCGCCGCGGACGTCGAGCATGGGCCCGCCGTCGAGGAGAGACGCGCCCGAGTAGCGCCCACGGATGTGGCGAGAACAAAGTTTGGCTCACAGCCTGCGACACGTGCACCCTTCTTTGCGCCTTTGACCATCAAACCCTCGCGCACGTCGGATTGCTCAGCACGCTCTCGTCCAGAATCCGGACTGCAGCCTATCCAAGCATACGAGGGCACGGACCGACGGGCTGCGGAGACGGAAGGCAGTTGAAACGGAACAGAAACGGAGAGGGAGGAGTGAGTCGGTGAGTTCTGAGCGGCGACGAGATCGGGAACGAGATTTGAGTCGGAGTGAGCAACTTCCTCATGTTCTCCGCTCCTGGTCCTCGGGCCCTCTCCCTCGCCCGCAGACTCGTGCTAACAGCCCGCCCCAATGTCTGCAGAGTCCCAGAAAAATAACCGCCCCCCGCCCCCGCCCCGCCGGCCGAGCCCCCACCTCGCCAGCACCACCCGCCGACATGGCGAGCGAGCCGGCGAAGTCCTCCAACCCCGGGGCCCCAGAGCACCTTCAGCCACATCCCATAGTCTCCTATCCTCCCAGCAGTACGGCGGCCAGTATCCCCCGCCCGTCCCCTACCCCCCTTATTATACCTACGCCGCCGTCCCCGACGGCAGCCACGACCCCAACGCTGCGAACGGCGCCCCGCCGCCCCCTCCGTACTTCATGGCGCTCCCGCCCCCGCCTCCGGGTATGGTCTATGCCTATCCTGCCCCTCCGCCTGGACAAGGTGATGTGATGAGTCAGCTTGCCTGGCTACCTAGTTACTGACGTTCCCTCGAAGGCTTTCCTCCATATCCGCCTCAGATGCAGCCCACACCGGTCCCGGTGCGGCAGAAGCGTAAACAAGTAAAGATGGCGGTACGTATCTTCCACTTGTGGCGTGTCGATCACCGCTCATGGTCGTATAGTGCACGAACTGCGCGACCGCCTGCAAACGCTGCGACGAGGCGCGTCCCTGCGAGCGTTGCGTCAAGTATGGCATTGCGGACAGCTGCATCGACGGCGTCCGCAAGGAGCGCAAGAAGGGCGTCAAGCGTGGCCCGTACAAGCGCAAGGAGAAGTCGGGTGAATCGCCCTCGAACGGTATGCCTTCCATACCCTATCCCACAGGCTCACCTTTGTACTCATCCAGTCTGTGCGCGATGAAGGTGAAACGTCCGCCCCGCCGCCCTCGCCATACTCTGTGCCTGTGCCCCCTGAGAGCTACTATCCTTACGTCTACCCGCCGCATCCCTACGCCCCGCCTCCGCACGATGGGCAGCCGCATCCCGAAGGCGGCCATGTACCTCATCCGCCATACTATCCTGGCTATCCCGTCTACTCACCGTATGGAGCATATCCCGGCGCCCCGCCTATGCCGTACCCACCTCCTACGATGCCACCGCCTGCTGTATCTGCCACCTCGAAGCCTCCGGAGACTCCCACTGTCGCGCCTGCTGAGATGAACGGCGACGCCGCGAACAAGACCAAGAAGCGGTCGCGCGTGAAGAGCAGTGAAGATGGCGGGGCAAGAGGAAAGAAGGCGAAGCATTCCGGGGACCCGCAGGCGGACGGCGAAGGCCCACGGGGTATTGTCCAGGGCGATGCGGCTCCTCTCTACGCGAGCGACGCATCGAGAACCATGGTGGCCGTCTAATTGCGGGTCATGTACATGCCCACGCGCGTCATGCAGCACGCGGCCAGCGTGTTCTTCGTCAAGCCTGACAAGCAGTCGGACAGCTCTTCCCGCGATAGGCCCTCAGGGTCGACTGTACTAGTATCATCGTCATCTCCGTCCGTCGTGTCCGTTTTTCTCTATCTTCATCTACTCGGCTTTGTACGAGAACTCTCAGAGATGGACACTCATGGTGTGGCATCGTTGCCTGAGGGATTCTCCTGGTTGTGTCATTTAGCCAGTATTAGGGTCTTCCATGTGGTTGATCCTCTTGGTGAGCCAAATGTGCGCAGTAGGATCCCGGGCACCGGTGGCCATGCCATGTAGCTTACATAGATTGAACCCATCTCCTGTCCTGATAGTCGTGCCTCGTGGTCCTCGCTCTCGCTACAAACTCGTTATGGTATCTCGCTCGTCGATTGGTCGTGCTTCTTGAAAGCGTGTAAAACTAAATATGTGCCTGTACTTGAACAGATGAATGGATGTCGATATTTATCGAAAATTTTCATGAGAGTGTCTGTCTCCAATCACAGTTCTGTCGATTGTGTGTCTGATATGTGGCCTCAGGACACTCTGGCGGCGGATTCAATGTCTGACTGTGCCGCCGCCACCGCCGGACGGAACAGACAATAATAAGGCCTATACAGGTGTAGTTCGCCACGAAAATTTTCTACTGTGACCGCCGCGCGCTGGAGCCTGTGCAGAAATAGCACTTCGCGAGGGCGATGTGGCTGGATGATAACGGCTATGAGTATAGACAGCTGCATGTGCTTCCCGTCCCTCTGCCTCACGCAGCTGGTGGGCAGCCGCTTATGGTAAAGGAACCTACCACGTCCTATGACCTTAGCATGCTTCTCGCGGATGACGTCTAAGGAACGTGATGCCAGGCCACGACCCTGGACTGCATGACTGGAGGATATTGACAGTGAAATTGTGTGGCACAGCGGTCGCGATCAATGCCAGGCGATGTATGCTCGGCAGTTGCCCACTTGAATTCTGCGCAGGCGCCCAGTCCGGTAGCGATCCGATCTGTGGCTGCTGGCTACTACTAGTCTCCATCTGGCACCTCGGCGTAAGTATGCTTCGACCGGCCAACTCATGCTGCGACTCCATCAACTTTCGGCGTGTACGCTCGCTCGTAAGAGGGATTGTGTCAATTGCATCCCCGCTGGTTCGGATCTGTCGCGAACATTACGGGACTGACGTGCAGTACGTACGTGGGTACTTCGGACCGTGATGGTGTCGGGGGCCACCGGAAGGTCACCGTCGACGTCAGTCGGAGCGACCTGTGGGCAAGGCGGCAGCTGCAGCCCTCTACGCTCGACGACCTCTACTGCACCGTCCAGCAGAACACACCAAGCGTTGTGCAGATACCCGCCAGCGACCAGAATATGCCGTCTACCTGGGAGAACGCCCGGGTCTCCGGAGCCATGCTTCTCCGCGGAGGACTCGCGCTTTCGCCGATCATAGCTGCCTACCAGGTGCGTCCAAAGACTTCGCTGCTTGGCGTGTGTGTATCGAGTGATGATGATATGTTCCATCAACTCTAGGGCACCTCGTTGATTCCTCCTGGTTCTCCAAGTATCGCGACCCAGGGCATCCTAGCGGGCCTCGCCGCCTCCAGCCTGCCCGCTTTCTTCTATGTCGTGCCGATGGTCTTCGGCTCCAGGCCATGCCCATCTCAGTCGCCTTTGTTCCTGCCTGTGACGACCTTCGTCGTCACTACGGATGTCTTCTCCTGGGTCGCAGCGCTCGTGCTCGCTCGGCAGCGCAGGACCGGGCGCAGCGACTGGCTTCTGGACACGATGGCGAAGCTGCAGCTGACGTCTTCGGTGTTGCTTGGGATCGGGAGCGTCATTCGAAAGTGTGAGTACCCTCAGGCTTGCGGTCGATGCGCCATATTCTCCGTGTCTGTTCGATCCGTCCGTTGTTTGGCCTTCGGGTTCTGAATGGTTGCACTCATTCCGTAACGCCAACAGACCTGAAGGTGGGTCAGATTGATCCCAGCCTGGCATGGACCGATAAGGTGGAATGGCAGCTTCTTGGGACGACCCTCTTCCATATCGCTGGAGCGACTGCCGTCTTGACCAGACGTCGCTGGGAATACAAGCAATGATCTTTGCGTCGGCGTTTGTCCTCTCGAACAACTGTTACGTTGTATCCGTTATGATATGTATCATACTATACCTTTGTGTGTCAGCCGTTACTCAGAAGTGCACTGTATATGCTGCGATATTGCATTCGTCTTGCTTTGGACACTGGTTTCGGCTCTTACTCGATTATCGTAACTCAGCAGCCTGAGTGCTCCGCCGTGTCATCGAGCTCTCGTCCAGTCGAGGCATATCCCCGTGGTGGATAATATGACTAGCTTTGAATGAGATGACTATGTATCGACATTCGACCAACGGAAGCATTTCGATAGCTGGCCTAGACGGCACCAGACACGGACGAACAGAGACTCTGAGAGAGCGTTTGTTTGTTTCTAAGGCTCTTGGCAAACACCGCGCCCAAATCCGGACACTGCACGTGGCAAGCGCCGTTTCTCCCGGGCCAGCTCTCGCCGCGGCGCACCTCCAGTTTTCGACGCACACGTAAACGTTCTCCTCCCAGCCCATCACCACCACCATGTCTGCCATCCGTGCCCTCCGCCACATCTCGCTCTCCTCCAGCCGTGCCTTCGCTGTGCACGGCGCCGCGCGCGCTGTGTCGCGCGCCGCTCTCCCCGTCTTCGCTGCTCGTGCCGGTCCGGTTGCGTCAAGGGCGTTCTCGGTGTCTGCGCGCAGGTTTGGCGAGGGTGCTGGTGAGTCGTTCTGGGCTTGCGCTGACGGCGTGGGGTGTGGCGGTGCTGACGCGTGCGTTGTGGCAGCTGACGTCGCGCTGTCGCAGAAGCTCGGGGAGGAGTTGCAGTACGAGAAGGACAGCGCTGCCGAGGCCGAGCCTGATTTCTTGCGCGCGTTCAAGGCGAAGGGTGTCTGGGAGGTGCGTGTCATCTTCGTATGCAATGCACCCGCCGGGTCTCATCCCTGTCGACGTAGATCGAGGACACCGCCGGGAATGACGAGGTTGCGCTGAGGCGGAAGTTTGGTAACGAGACGTGCGTCATGCGTGGCGATCCGCTGGCTTGCGCGCGCTGACGCCTTGCCTGCTAGCATCCGGCTGATGTTCTCGATTGCGGACATTCAGAACGAGCAGGAATCCGAGTTCGAGCAGGGTGAGGAGGGTGAGCAAACGCCAGAAGAGCAGCCCATCCACTCCTACCCCATTCGCTGCTCCATCTCCATCACAAAGGTGCGCACCCAGGTCACCCGACATGGGCTGTCCCTTCTCTAATGCCGCTGGTCACAGGCGGGTGCGGACGGTGCGGTCAACGTCGACGCGCTCTGCCAGGAGGGCGCGTTCCTGGTCGACAACATCTCCTTCTATAAGGACGCTGCTGTCGGCACGGAGCTGACGGCGGAGGCGGACTGGAAGCGTCGCGGCCTGTACATCGGCCCACAATTCGACACGCTCGATGTCACCGTGCAGGAGGAGTTCGAGCACTGGCTGCGGGAGCGCGGTATTGACGAGGAGCTGTCCACGTTCATCCCGGAGTATTCTGAGTTCAAAGAGCAGAAGGTACGTCCTGTCATGGCGTATGTATGGCAGATGCTGATGGCCATTTGCTTTTCTGTAGGAGTATGTCGGCTGGCTGCAGCACGTCAAGAAGTTCATCGAGGCATAGATGCGCTGCTTCTGCGTACTGCGTGCAACTCGGCTGGGTTGCTCACACAAAAGTTGATGCAGTGTCTGTGCTGCAGTCCTTACCTACACGACCGTCCTAATCGCAATGTGTCACTAATAATGCACTTCCCACTCATGCATATGCGTTTCTTTCCGGCTGCCCGTTCGCCCATGACAGGGTCACATTCGTGTCAATGTCATCCCGCAAGAGGTTTCGATTAGGTAAGCAACCAAGTCGGGAGGAGGAGGAGGAGGAGGGGATTCCATTTAGTCCTCACGTCTGCGTGCCATAAGGCTCGCCACGTGTGACAACGCTCTCTATTTACATGACAACCCCCATACTCCATAGACCCGTGTACACTACTTCCCGATCGGGATATCCAGCACCTACTATCGCACGATTGCAATACTACTCGATAATTCACAAACACCCCGGCTCATCTGCCTTGCAGCATGGCAGGATCCATGGCTAAAACCTGGTAGGAAAAAGCTTCGAAAAACCTCCAGGCGTTAGTGGTGGTTCCCCATCGCACTAACATAACTCACCATGGTCCAGGTGGTACCATATGGTAGCGCTACTGCCGTCCGCGATCATGCGGAGGGCACGCGAGGCCCCCTATTGGCATAGTAGGGGCTGGACACGCCCGACCTGGTCATAACACACAATGACTTTGGTATTGATGACACCGCCGTCGTGGGCGTAGAGCAAGCGGCTGCGGTGATATAGACGCACGCAGGGGACAGCGCTGGCCCGCTCACCGCATGGCGTAAGAGTGGAATTGCTCCACGCTGGTGACCACCAGGATGGGGACGGCGTCACAGCATTGGAACACGTCAAGAATGTATTTTGCGGCGATCTGCTCCGTGCACTCCTCCGCAATCACCGCATTGAGGAATGCAAGGGGGACTGCTCCGGCAATGCTCGTTTCTGTGAGCGCAGAGCGACGTCAACCGCCCGCATGAAAGCGGCGCGTCGTGACCGAAGAGGCTCCGCATGACATAGCATCAGCACATGTGCCTCGTCCTCGACCATGTTTCGCCCTTGGCAGAATCTGCAAATTCGCCAGTGGGGTGGAATTGGCGGCGACCGTCGTCGCAGACGTTCTACCGCAAATGGGTGGTCGGAGGCGAAGAGCCTGCATACTGCCTTTCGGGCGTCACGGCCTTCCAGCGTGAGATATTTGCGCCGAGTGAGGACGCCTGCGCCCGTTGGGCGCGCACGCAGGACACATAGCCGTTGGGATGCTTGAATTTCGCGTGTAAGGTAAGTCCTCAGGGAGGCGAGCATTTCTTCTGCACATTTCTTGACAACATCCGATGTTAAGGCTTCTGGCAACGGGAAGTCGACAGGGACTGGTAGCTGTTGCAAAGCATACCGAAGGTCTCCGAGCCATGAAGCAGTGCCACTCAGAGCCATGCGGCGAGTCTCGGCCAGCGCTGCCAAGGGGAGCACTGGTCGCTGCGTTACCACATACATGAGGTAACGGAGCGCCAACGAGAGTCGTCGGTAACGGATTGGCCACAGGCCAGTCTCCGTGAACAGGACTGCAGTTACAGACCTGGGGTTTAGTCCGAGGGTGCGGCGCAGGAAGGTCAACTGCACAGCCGCGAGGGTGTTGTGCGCCCTCAGTTGGACATCAATCGTCACTTCGCAACCAGAGATCAGGTGCGAATCGATGTGGGTGTTATATAGAGTCAGAGCCGCCCAGGGGGGCAGGTCTGCAACATACGACTCCACGGAAAGGCATGCATTCGCTGTCTTGCGTGCGATGTCCACACGGCGCTCGATATGCGCCGCAAAGATGTCTCGCGCCGTGGACAGGAACGTGATGCCGACATAGGTGTATCTGTCAACAAGGGCAATGCGTGCTCCATTGACAGTGATACGGGGCGCGGACGTCGGGAGGCCTCCGAAGATCATCAGCTGGGTCTTCGAGACATTAATGGTCGCGAAGTTCAGTGAGCACCATCGAGCTAAGTCATCTAGTTTGAGTTGAAGCCCAGCCTGGGATGTGGAGAACAACGCGATGTCATCCGCCTGCTCGAGGTGGGACACGCATACTCCTCCTAGACGGATGTCGTCTTCATGGTTGGAGATGCATAGATCGGCCAGGAAGAGGATCCAGAGGATGGGAGATGCCGGGTCGCCTATCAGAATGCCCGCTGCCGCTTTGAAGAAGTCAGATGTGCCGCCATCTGCGCGTACCACATAGCGCAGCCTAGCATACAGCATCCGCAGCCAGTCAAAAAGCGGGCCTGAAAAGCCCGCCGCGTGCAGCTTTGCCCACAGCGTAGGTTGGTCCACCGATGGAAACGCGTTTGACAGGTCTACAAACGCGACATATAGCGGTCTGCCCATCTGTCGTGCTTTCTCGATAGCGGCCCGCAGCACAAACGCATTATTGTTTGTCCGGCACCCTGTTCGGAAGCCATTCTGGGAGGTGGGAATCTGCGACGAGGATTCGGCCCACGCCCGGATGCGACGTTCAATCATCAGTGTGAGCATCTTCACGAGGCAACTCTCCAAGCCCACAGCGCGATAGTTGGCCGCATTCGCTGTGTCCTTCCCGCGCTTCGCAATCCCAATGAGGATGGCCGTCAGCCATGTGGAGGGCGCGTCGAGGCTATCCACACACTCCTGAAAGAGCTGCTGCAGATCCCCATTTTCGAGCGCGAGCACCGTTGCGTACGAGACCCAATCGCCTCCGACGGCGGAGCGACGTGAATGCAGGCGGATGTGCTCTTTCGCATCCGCAATCTCCTCAAGGGTCCACGGCCGCGCGAAGAACTCCTGCTCTGGGGGTGTCGCTGTGCGCTCCGGCAGCGCCTTGCACCACTGTCTGTTTGCCGCATACCGCATCACATCGAAGTTGTCCGGTAGCTCCACTGGAGGGTTCATCCGTGGTGTGAAAGCCAGTCTCAGCTCATCGACGGTGACCCTAGATGGGCGAGGAGCAGGGTCAACCATCCCTCGGAAGGCTTTCCAAAACGCTGCATCCGGCTTCCCTGGCTCCAGTAGGGCACGGATGTGTGCATGGCGCAACCTCATCATGTTCTGCGCCTCCGGCGTCGTCGGCCCAAACTCCTCATCCCCCCGCAGTTTCAGACTACGCTCGTCCGTGTCCATATCCAAGGTGCGCGGCGAGGTGTGTGGAGGGAGGGAGGTGTGCACTTTGGCGACGTCCATATGCACCCGTTCTAGTACCGTCGAAGCGGGCATGGGCTCCGCTGTCAGTGGCATGAATGGTGACAAGGGCCCCGCCTGCAAGCAACCTTCCCGAGCGAGTGTATCCGCTGCATCATTGCACTCATTCTGTGCATGACCCTTCACCCAGCAGAACACTACGGGCGCCGAACGCGCCCGGACGATGTCGGTTATGTTCTGGAGTATATCAGCATTTGCGCAGCGCCATCCAGCCGCTGCAAAGCGAGGCGCCCAGTGGCAGATAGAACGAATAGCATACTCGGAGTCTGTGTAGACACGCAGACATACGCAGGCATCCGCCTCCGCGAGCGCCACCAGTATAGCGAACAGCTCCGCGCGATTGTTTGTTGATGGGAGAGGCGCCAGCAGGGAGCGGTTTGAGACGTTTCCGCGACCCCAGAAAACACCAGAACCGGCCCGCGAGGCAGGCCCAGTACGCAGTCCGTGCGGCTTCATTGCTGATCCGTCTGTGTAGACATGTAGGATGGCCTGCGTCACGCAACGGACCGGTCCATAGAGGGCGCACAGGGCGTCAGGGAGGCTTCGTGTCACCGCCAGTATGCGGTCAAGCATTGGATCCAGCGGGGAGTAAGGCGTTGTACTCTCTGGTCTGTCTTCGGTAGAGCGCTGCACATGCGCTGAAGGCGGCGGTCGTTCTGGCGGGCAGACAATCTGTCGACGCAGGGCAATACAGACAGCAGCATGATCTGACCATTTCGGCCAATGGTCCAGTATGCGGAGGCGTACAACAGCATCGCGTATAACACCCAGAGACGCAATCGCGTAGTCGATGACCGTTGATCCGAGTGGCTGGAACGAGGTGAACCTCGAGATGCTGTCCGCATCCTGTAGGTGCGAGCCGTTGATGATCTCGAGCTCGTAGTCGCGGCATAACTGCAGCAGTGCGCGGCCATGTTGCGAGACCTGTGCTGCATCTGGGGATGAGCGGGTAATTTCCACGGAGGCCGTTATTGTCCCAGTACGGGCGTTGAGGTCGCCCACGAGTATGACCGGGACGTCAGGATCGCTAGTGGTGATAGCGAGCACTCGTTCCAAGAGCTCGAACGGACCGAGGGCGGACAGTGTGTACCAGTGGGATTGAATCGGGGGAACGTACGCATTCAGTAGCCATAGTCCCTGTAACCGAAGGACCATCACCTCTGACCCGCCCAAATCCGCGTGGTGCACGCACGGTAGCTCCGTGCGCACAAACGCGACCAGGCCTCCGCCAGGCACATTGAACGAGGGCGTGTCGACTCGCCCGCATGCGAAGCAGTCGTATCCTGCTGGCAGGGGTAGCTGCATCTCCTGATCTTGCCGCAGATGGGTTTCCTGCAAGAGCACGACGTCGAACTGCGCGAGCGCCTTCCGGAACTCATCACTCCTCATTTTCAAGGCCAGGTTGCCATGCACGTTCCAGCTCGCCACGCGGATCGGCATATCATTCGCGGGCGGGCTAGGACAGCACATTTAGCATTTTATTTCAGTCGTATAGTAGTAGTATTTTACTGACTACTGCACGACCGCGCGAACCGAAGGATACTCCTTGGGGCCGTTGTTCCAGGCATTCGTGAAGCTGACCGCCTCCTCCCTAGAGCGGAACAGAGCCCGGACGTACGAGGGGTCGCTGTCCACGAAGACGCCCAGGACCCACGAGTCTTCGATGCGAACACCCGCCCTGACGGAGGTCGTGACCTTGAGGAATTGCAGTCGAGCCACATCTGGCTTCCAGGACATCTGTCCGAAGCGCACCTGCGTCGTCACCGCCTGAGGGGCTGGCCCACGAGGTGTCGAGCGGTGTCCCGAGCGTCCCGACGCCGGGCCCGGCCCTGGAGCCAGCATTGGTATGGGCATGGGCATGGGCACCGACGCATGCTGGTCCCAGTAGGACCCATCACTCCGCATGGAGTTATTCGCCTGCGCCGTTTGGCCCTCCCGGCGATCGGCCTTCTTTTTCCCTCCTCCACCACGCTTTGCGCGCTTCGAGGGAGGCCCTTCCTGCATGGCGTCGTTGTCGTGCTCGAGGGGGCGGGGCGCAACGTGAGGCGGGCTCGGGAGGGGCAGTATCATCGGCCTCTGTACGCGAGATGGTCCACTGGGAGGCACAAAGGGGGGCAGTGGCGGAGGCGAGGGGCAAGCAGGTACGTAGCCATGCGCCATGTCCTCGTTCCATCGGCGCAGTAGGGATGCCACGGAGTCCTCAACCTCAGTGAGCGTTTGCGCGACTCTACCAACTTGGCCCGCTACGTCCTTGACCGTACCCTCGACGTGCTCCACCGAGCCATCCAGCTTTCGTAGTCGCACAGTGGCATCGTCGGTCAAAGTTACGACGGTGTTGTGGGCGTCGCGCAGCTCGGCTACCTCGTAAGCCACCGACTTATGAGCGTCGCGAAGCTCCAGCAAGTCATGCGTGCGGGCAGTCCGCAGTTCCACTATGTCTTGAGCCGCCATCGTCGTGTCCTTGCCTAGGGTCTCGAGGCGTGCACGGAGCTGAACCTCCTCCAGGCGATAGTCGACAGCATTAGCGACCACCTGAGGCAATCCAGCCTTCATTCCCGTGAGGACCTGCGTCGCCATATCACCGTTCACGAGGTCGACCGAGGCCATCACGCGCTGCATAGTCTCCTTCAAGCCGTTTAGCTCGGAGCCCACCTCAGCACGCAGGGCAGTGACGTCGTCAGACACCCGCCCGATGTTTCCGGCGAGAATGGGCACAGCCTTGGCGGCCGACTCGCCATTGAGGGCGACGAGACCGTTCTTGGAGACGGGCTCCTGCGCGACCTTGGCTCTTGCTTTTTCTTTTTCTTTGGTCGCCCTCTTGGCCGTGGTGGCGGAGGGCGACGCAAGAGACTGCAGCGACGCTGCCGATTGCGACCGCATCAACCTCTGAGTCGTCGGCGGAGGCGGCGCCACTGGCGTCGTCGGGGCAGTCGCTAGCAATGCATCCATGTCGGCCATGGCGGTACTGGCCTCCACGCCGCCACTGATCACGACATCACGACATGACCCATCAGTGCTGTAGGGTATCCAGCCAGTTCATCGCACCCACCTAGGACGCTGGGAGCCGCTGGGGGATACCGTGCCAACAGTGTCGCCGTCACTCTCGTCGAGAGGAGGTGGTACGGGCAGGGAGGGGTCCGGCGCTGATGCAATGACAGCCATACTATGTGCTCGTCTGCTCCCCACGTCAAGCGATCTTTTGTCAGGCGGGCTGCGAGCACAAAGCAGTATCTTGCTTACCCGTTCCTCCGGTAACCACAAGCCTCGGGTTGAACGCCGCGACGACTGCAGGCGGCGGACAGTAATCTGTTTTCCGACAGTGTGGCTGGCCATCTGTACAGTTTTGCCATAGCACTGTACAGTTTTTGCCGTGAAGGTTCAGGGTGTCGTCGGGAGCAGACGGCGGGATTGGTGGCGCCACGGGCACCGACCATTTATCCGGTGCGGGAGGACGAGTGCGGGGTCCGTCTAACGCGGCACGGCCAGTCGGTCGATGCATTTCCGGATGTTCCGCCCAGCACCCTGCGACCAGTAAATGTGCAGCCGTAGGATCGGTGCGACGGGACAACCTTTGCGGTGGTATGTCAGTAACCCAGGGCCGTGGTCGCCGGCTTAAGTTCCAGACGGACTCAGCTCTTGTCATGTCCACCCAGGCGGCGCTGGTGACCAGTGCATGCCAGACAAGTCGCGGGTTCGTATAAGCGTAGCGAGGATGAGCAGAACCTGGCGAGGAGCAGGACAGAACCTGGCGAAGAGCAGGGGAGGCGGAGAAGGAGGTGGCGGGTCGATAGTCAACCTTCTGATCGCTCAGCTTTGGGCGGCCGCGGTGATCGCCGTGATGCGACACGGTCAGCCCGCACTCAATTCATGGGCCATCGAGCTCGAGCTCGCTCCTGAGCGTGTAGCCTCGCACTGTGTGTACAGGACGTAGCTGCGCAGGAGGAGGAGCCATTATTGCGACCGCACATCGCTGTTCCCCGTAGCACCCGCCCCTATCTGAGGCTCATCCACTCGCGCCGTTCGGCATCCACCCAACCAGTAGATCGTACGCCTTCGCGATGCAGCGAGCAGAGTCATAAGGCATACACACCCACACATCTACCTGTATTGGCGTACGCACTTCGCGTAGTCCATTCACATTACGGTGTGTATATGTACACAGGCAAGAGTGTCTGCGATCAATATTTCCCGGTACCATCGGGTCTCGCGCACTTTCGTCCCCGAGCTCCCAGCTTCCACGCCACGCCCACTCGCCCTGTCAGCTGCGTTGCCGACCATAATGTGTACGACGGTGAGGAAGGACATCATCGTCGGTGTTGGGGAGCCTGTGCAGGCCGGCGGCGCCGAGCGTTTCCGCTACTAAGCAGCCTCGTCGTACACGACGATGAGTAAGGGACCGTCGTCGTCGTCCACAGAGCATCAAAGCAGTGCCGAGCGTATACGCTACCAGGCAGCATCGCCGCGCTCTGGGTGCACGATGAGGAAGGAGGTCGTCGTCGGTGATGTGCAGACCAGCGGCGCCGAGCGTTTCCGCTACTAAGCAGCCTCGTCGTACACGACGATGAGTAAGGGACCGTCGTCGTCGTCCACAGAGCATCAAAGCAGTGCCGAGCGTATACGCTACCAGGCAGCATCGCCGCGCTCTGGGTGCACGATGAGGAAGGAGGTCGTCGTCGGTGATGTGCAGACCAGCGGCGCCGAGCGTTTCCGCTACTAAGCAGCCTCGTCGTACACGACGATGAGTAAGGGACCGTCGTCGTCGTCCACAGAGCCGTTTATAGACTTCTGATAACAAGCTCCTTGTTAAGGTTGCCGGGGGTCCAGATACGGTGAGCCTCGGCTACGGTGGCGGTGGCTGGGTGGTGCCCGATGCTGGTGGAACGTCCGAGAACATGCCCTCCGTGTCCTGCGCCTTCCACGTCCTCCTCGCGCCCGCTGCGTCATGCTCCCCCCTTCGCGGCCGAGCCCACCCGCGTCCCACCTGACGGGTTGCGCCATAATTGGGTGGCTCGGGAGGCTGCGTACGAAGCAGGAACTGCGTGTCGGCCACGTCAGCTCGCAGCTGCTACGGCGCCTTCGGTCGCGTATAAGAGGTGAGCTCGAGTCGGTGTGGGCGGTATCGGCATTGCACCTCGTCGGTCGGTGTCCCCTGCAGATAATTATAGACTCGTCACTCGCGGTGTATATCCGTTGCACATCTGCACCCTCGACAATACCTCTATTCAGTCATGTCTAGCCCTATCGCCATCCCGCGCTCGTCCCCCGTCGCATCTCGCAGCCCCTCGGGCTCTCCGACGGGCGTGTATGTCCCCGTCCACAAGCGCAAGGCGGTCGACCCGCACGTCAGCGCCATGGCGCACGTTGGCAGCGCCGCGGCGGCGGTCATGAACGGTCAGTCACATCTCCCTCCACAGATCCCTGAACAGCGTCCTGAATAACGATCCACATGTATCAGGCCCGATCCGCAAGCAGCCCTCATTCGTCTACGGGCGCAACCAGCTCCGCGCGCTCGCGGCCTCCCCGCTCGTCGGCGCCTCGCTCTCCCCCGCGCAGCAGGCGCGGCTCGGGGAGCTCCGCGCGTTCGTCTCCGCCCCGACGAGCGCGGGAGGGGAGAAGGCCGTGCGGAGGAGGCGCGCGGCGAGGAGGGCGAGCAACGCGAAGAAGCTGCAGACGGAGGTGCATGTGGACGTCGAGAGCAGGCGCCGCCGCCATGGGCACGGCGCGTGGGGGTGGACGGCGCACTCTGACGCGGAGGAGAGCTGGAGGCATGCGCCGGAGCTCGTCGAGATGCGGGCGTGAAGCCCCGGTTGCATACCTGAACTGAGCTGGAGACCTGGTATCATTGGGTACTGAGGACTCGTGAGGATGGACGCAGGATGTGCGATGTAGTCATGATGGACTGCTTGCCATGAACAGTCGTAGTACGCATAGAATTGTAGTAATGATGCATGGATGATACCCACTCTCAGAATCTTGGGTTCGAACTTGTGAATCGTCGACGTACCTTGCATTCAAACCACACGCAAGGTTACAATCGCAGTACTATAAGGAACGAGAGAGGCACTGTCCGAAGCGACTTATCGTGACAGGGATGCAGTAATTACACAAGATGGGCAAGGTGGGCAAGCTGGCGGTTAAAGTCGTACGAAGCGAGTGACAAGCATGATTGCCCAATTAAAGCTGATTGGGGAGGGGGACTGTATGCTCTGCATGAATGGCAATAACTCGGAAATGAACCCATGTGCCAGTGCTTTCACTGTTCAATTTATAGGCACTGGCATGAGATGACGCG
This sequence comes from Fomitopsis serialis, assembly GCF_022376445.1. Classification (NCBI taxonomy): domain Eukaryota; kingdom Fungi; phylum Basidiomycota; class Agaricomycetes; order Polyporales; family Fomitopsidaceae; genus Fomitopsis; species Fomitopsis serialis. Next base: position 260,730 of record NW_025955003.1, on the reverse strand, counting down.
TCGGTAGTGTACTGACGAGCATCTAATCGAGGACAAGTCATGTAGACCGATTTGTGGAAAGGCATGATACGGACGTACTTCAGAACAAGAGGATTAGACGGACCAGTAGAGCATTGGCGCCGCAGAGGATCTTGACGTAGGTTATACACAATCCTGCGCTGCTGATCACACCCTGGACGTCGATGCGAACCAGATCCACAGGTCTTTGTCGGAGAAGCATCGCTATGGTGTGGTTGTTACGTGTAGTATATGTAGGTAGGATAGACTGATATCTCGGAGGCGAGAAGCATGCTGTTCTCGACGATCTATGCTCGAAATAAGCTTTGACGATAGAGGGATCGGATCGGAGAGTTGGCCTTTCGCGGCATGGTTGGGGATCGATGATATGCATGTGCGGGGTGCTAAGGCAGTAAATGAAGAGCACGTTTCGCTGACCTGGAGCCATGGCGTGATACAGCTCGACAACGCGTTCGCCGTTTCTGGAGTTTCACGAGTTCTATCTCTGCTGGGGAAATACTGACCTTAGTATATTCGCCCATGGCCCTCGCAACGTTCGGGGGTTGTGCTGGGCTGCATCCCACCCTACAAATTCGCGGCTGGCGAGAACGCGAGGACGGCTCGGGCGCGAGATTGGGCAAGGGTGTGCAGCAGGAGTGCGCCGAGGATATACCGCACGATGAAGGCACGGTGGAGGGTCATGCGTCCGCGGGGACGTACGTGCGCGAAGGATCTAGACGGCGGGAGGCTTGGAGGAGGAGATTGAGGCGATGGCCAAAGATGGTAAGCATGTTCGCGACAGGGTGATTGGTGGCGAGGCGGCGCGCCTGGAACGAGCAGATCAAAGACGATTGGCCCGCTATGGCAGGTGCTGTCGTTCCGTCGTGAGAATGCGCACCGGGCACGGACCCGGGCAGGCTCCGCGGGGCCGGGCACGCTGGCTGCGACGCTCGGGCTGGCGCGTGCAGCGGCGGTGAGGGACGCGTCGGTGGCGGGGCGAGGAGGACGAGCTGGAAAAGGAGCGATCGGCGTGGTGGAAGACTGGAAGACTGAAATACAGCATGACGTACCCCGGTCACGTGTCGATCGGCGGTACAGAAACGGCTCCGTCGCGGCCTGGAATACAAATACTCGCGACGCGTCCGCACTCGACTCCCCGTCTCTCCTCCTTGCCACCATGGACAGCTTCGCAGAGCCCCGCCGCCCCACGACCCCCGTCTCCCTCGCCGCCGTCCGCGACCAGGTCCGCAAGCTCGAAGCCGACCACATCGCCAACGGCATCCCTCTCTCTGGCCGCATCGTCCACGTCTGCCATTACCTCCCCGTCTCCTCGTCCTACAGTCGCAAACGTCACGACCTTCCCAGCCCGCCTCCGACCCCGCCCACCGCGCCCTCTGATATCCCCGCGAGCCCGACGGAGGGCACCGCACCGCCCCACGATGTGCCATATCAGCAGCCCCAGCCCCAACCTGCCCAACTGCAGGAAGAGGACACGAACTGGACGCTGAACGTGCGCTACGGGCATTCCGCAATGGTCAGCGGGAGATCCAGCCTTGCGTCGACCCACGAGCAGGTCGTCATCGGCTGGACCGGCGACATCACGTCGGCCCCGACTACGCTCCCCCCAGCCGCCTATGGCGCTCCCTCCGCCTCCACGGTGTCAGAGTCAACGTATGCGGCTCCACCAAGGTTCCCACCAAGGATGTCGGCGAGGAGGACCGGCAGACACTGGAACGCCTGTTGGCGAAATACCGCTCACGAGAAGACGCTGAGATCGAGGACGGCAAGCAGATTACCTACGTGCCTGTCTGGCTCGACGACAAGGAGGCACATGGTCACTACGAAGGCTACTGCAAGCAAAGTGAGTGCCTCTTCGCGTCTTCGACTCTGTGTTCCCGCTGCATACATGGCCCGCAACTCGGCGACGTACTCGCTGCAGACCTTTGCACTGCTCTACCCCGTATCTGCAGCATGGCATAGCTCCGGAGCATACTCTCTTATGTGCTTTCTGTGCTGCGCCTTCGATAACCATCCTTCTGCGCACTCCTCTGCGCTTTCCATATCCGACCGATTTCCCCCATTTCCTCGCAGCCTCTTCTGGGCCTTAATCCCTGATCCTCCGCGTGTACCTTTGGAGTCTATCTTCTTCGCATGGGGCCGCTAGCCCCTTCTGTCCGTGAACCGCAAGCACGGCGCCGTCTCCGGTGCGATGGCGCATCCCACATCTGTAATTCGCGCCCTGCCTCACCTCTAGTGCGTGAACTGGATCACGCTCGTGCCCCGAGCCTGGACGCCCGGGCTGTACGTGTGCGGAACACCGTTCCTCGCACGTTCCGCCCGTAGCCTCCTTGTCTGTCCTCGCCTGCGTGATTTCGGGGCGAGGCCGGACAAGGTCAGCCCACTGCCTCCCGCGAGAGTGTGCGCTCCGTGCATGTATCACACAGACCCGTTCTGTGGCTTCTGTGCATCGTGTCAGGGTTGTCTCTGCATTGACCTGAACCTTGGCGGCGGATCAGGTGTAGGCGTGCCTGGTAGCTTGTCGATGACGGCCCGGGATGCTCGTTCTTCCCGGAACGGGCATTTCGCGGGGATTGGTTCGAGGAGGGGTTACCTTCCGCGTCCCCGTGGGGTGAGATCCGTCTTCGGACAATGTATGTGCCTTGGCAATGGTTGTATGCGCATTCGCTGTCTGTGAGCGGTTACATCGGCCCGTCACAGCGCAGCCTTGCGTTCTGCATAGCTTTGAGGCATAGCCGTAACTACTCCCTGCATGTGAATCGCGCTCCATGTTGCGCACGTACTAATGACTCTTCATTCTCGCAGCTCTCTGGCCACTCTTCCACTACCTTCTCTGGCAGGATGTCGCAACCGAGTATGCGTCTGCCGACGCGCATTGGGGCGCATATAAAGCCGTCAACGAGGCCTTTGCGAAGCGCATCGTCGAAGTATACAAGCCCGGTCCGTCTCCGTTTTTTCTCACCATTCTTCTGCGAGTGCTCACACGACGCGCAGGCGACCTTATCTGGATCCATGACTACCACCTACTGCTCGTACCGTCGATGCTCCGCCAGGCCCTCCCAGAAGCCGCGGTCGGCCTCTTCGTGCACACGCCGTTCCCGAGCTCGGAGATCTTCCGGTGCTTGCCGCGCAGGAAGGAGATCCTCGACGGCATGCTCGGCGCAAACCTCATCTGCTTCCAGGTGCGCGCTCCGTCCTATCTTGCTACCCTTCCCCATCGGTGATGTTCACCTTTATTTCTATTTTGGGGTGGGTGTAGACGTACTCGTATTCTCGGCACTTCACCTCGTCGTGTGTCCGCGTGTGCGGATATGAGATTACGGCGACGGGCGGAATCGATGTTGCGGGACACGTTGCGTCGATTGCTTACTGCCCCGTCGGCGTCGACGCGGAGCGGGTTGAGAAGGATACGTGAGTACTCCGGAGTTGCGCGCCGGGTGAGGTGGGTGTTGACAGCTATTCGTGAGACAGTCTGCGCCCGGGCATTCAGCCGAAGCTCGAGGCGCTCCGTGCGCTGTACGAGGGGAAGAAGATCATTGTTGGGCGTGATAAGCTCGACGTCGTGAAGGGTGTTGTGCAGAAGGTGAGTTCGGGCTTGTTCGGACGCGCCTGTGTTTTGGCTGACATGTCTGTTCCTAGCTTCGTGCGTTTGAGAAGCTCTTGTGTGATTACCCCCAGTGGATTGGGAACGTCGTCCTGATCCAGGTGACGTCCCCCGCGCTGTCCGACTCGCCCAAGCTCGAGCGACAGGTCTCTGAGCTTGTCGCGCATATCAATGGCGAGTATGGTTCGCTCGACTTCATTCCTGTGCACCACTAGTACGTCGCTACATCCACCATGCACATGTGGACCGTTGGCGCTGACGCCTACCTGTCACTGTCACAGCCACCAGACTATCAAGAAAGACGAGTTCTACGCGCTACTGTCAGTTGCGGACCTCGGTGTGATCACACCTCTTCGGGATGGCATGAACACCACCTCGATGGAGTTCATCCTCGCGCAGAACCGCTCGAAGAAGAGCCCGCTCGTCCTCTCCGAGTTCATGGGCATATCCAGCAACATGGGCGACGCCATGCAAGTCAACCCGTGGAACCTTGTGGTATGTCCACTCTCCCCACGCCAGCGGCTGACATCCCTACCACATATCATCGCGGAGGCGCCGAAACGCTGATGCTTACATACCGGTGATTTCCAGGAAGTCGCCGCGGCGATGCACCGTGGGCTGACGATGGCTGACGACGAGAAGGCGCGGCGGCACGCAACGCTGTACGACACCGTGCGGACACACACGTCGCACACGTGGGCCGCGACGCTCGCGAAGATCCTCCTCCAGCAGATCGGCGGGCAGAACCTTGCGAAGATGACCCTCCCCATGCCCAAGGACCGCCTGGAGGCGCAGTACCGTGCCGCGAAGAAGCGGCTGTTCTTGCTCGACTACGATGTACGTGCGGTCCTCTTCGTGCTCATCCGTCCGCATGCTGAACGGGTTGTGTGCAGGGAACCCTCTCACCGATCGTGCGTGTCCCGAGTGCGGCGGTGCCCTCGCCACAGACCCTCGAGGCGCTCGAGAACCTCAGCAAGGACCCGCGCAACGTCGTCTTCATCATCTCTGGCCGCGACGGTGCGTTCCTCGAGCAGCACCTCGGCCACATCCGTGGCCTCGGCATGAGCGCCGAGCACGGTGGCTTCGTGCGCGAGCCGGGCTCGAGCGAGTGGACGAACTTCACGGAGCACCTGGACATGGAGTGGATGGGCGAGGTGCTGGAGATATTCAAGTACTACACTGAGGTGAGCCGTGCTGCGGCGCCGTTGGAGTTGGATCTTGTGTTGACATTGGCGTCGTAGCGCACTTCGGGGAGTCATATTGAGGTCAAGAAGAGCTCGATTACGTGGCACTACCGCTCGGCGGACCCAGAGTGGGGGTGAGTCCGCCCTCTGTCTACAGCAGCATCCGTGGGACTCATTGGGCCCAGTCTTTTCCAGTGCAGACAATGCCAGGACCTACTCGAGAACAACCTCGCTCGCAAACGCCCCATTGAGGGTAAGCCCTTTATCCCCTGCGTGATGATTACTTGAGGCTAAGCTGTCTACAGTCCTCGTTGGCAAGAAGAACCTTGAGGTTCGTCCCTTGGCTGTCAACAAGGGCGAGATCGTCAAGCGCATCCTCTACTACAACCCCGACGCCGAGTTCGTCTTCTGTGCTGGCGACGACAAGGTGCGCAGCACCACACACGCTGCTCCGCATGCGTATCTAACAGCGGTTTAGACCGACGAAGACATGTTCCGCGCGCTCCTCCTGTTCAACGGCGACAAGACACAGGCGACGCTCGACCCGCCGCTGTCGGTCACCCTGGTTGCCGGCGAAGACGCGAGCAAGTTCAAGCCCGTCGACCTCCAGCTCACGCGCGAAGGCGCATTCACGACGGCCGTCGGCCACAGCAGCAAGCGTACGCTCGCGGCATGGCACGTCCCCAGTCCCGAGGACGTCGTCACCCATCTGCTCGACCTCGGGCACATCGCCAGGGACGAGGCAGATGCGAAGCTCTGAGGTCGTTCCTCGCAACTCATCTAGGCAAGGCTATGCATATTTCACGACCTTTATGACTTCTTTCTCTCCTCTCTCTCGGTCCCTGACAGTGAATCCGCAGCGCATACACGAGACTTGTGGTTCCTCGACGGACAGGTCTTACGCACACGAGGCGATTTGTACGAGTGTAATGTGCGATGTGAATGTGGCCGCAGCACCAATCGTGTATATTTTGACACCCAAGCATATTTACTTAGGGACATAGCATACAGCGCAGAAGAGAAATACCGTAGAACAGCAGATGATGCTTGGATGTATCGTAGCATAGAATCAGAAATCATAGACACCCTCGCACAAATACACTGATGAGTGGAGCAAGTTTTGGGGAAGCAAGGAGGGAAGATGTGTGGTCAAGCAGCTTCTGCTTGAATGGGGACAGCTTGACCGCCCTTTGCGGCGCTAGGCGTGAAAGTGTGCCAGCGGTCATTGAAGCGCACGTCTAGCGGGACATGAGTGTTTGCATGGGTGGAGACGTGGCTGTACTCACCCAGAGGACGGCCACCATACATGTATTGCTGGAATTTTGCTGTGATGCTGTCAGCAACACACGACGAAACCATCCACAACACAGCTTACCGATGGCAGTCTCAGCCTCCGTCACCTGGCCAAACTGCACGACACCACAGCCCTTCGAACGGGTACCCTCGAACAAGATCTCGGCCAGCTCTACCTGGCCGGTGGTCTCAAACAGCTCCACCAAATCCTCGTTCGCCGTAGACCACGGCAGCTACAATCAAAAACCTCAGCCCAGCCCTCCACGAACTATACATAATTATGCACTCACGTTCCGGACCATGATCTGCTGGCTCGGCTCAGCTTCAAAGCCGGGATACGCAGCGGGATAGCCGGCGTCAAATCCGTTCAGGGCGGCACCACCAGCCTGGTCAGGACCGGAGTAGGGCGCGTAGAGGCCCTCGTTGAACTCTCGGCCGCCACCAGCGCCAGCGCCGCCGTAAGCGCCTCCACGGTGGCTACCCCGGAGTCCACCTCTGGGGCCACCCCGTGGGCCACCACGGGGGCCACCACGGAGGCCACCACGGTAGGACCCTGGGCCGGAAAGACCCGCGTAACGGTCCTGTACGCATGATATGTGGGTGCGTAGGGGTGATAATGGGCAAGAAACCCACCTCTCGGACTTCTAGTGTGCGCCCGTACCAATCGAACCGTTGTACATACCTGGAGAGCAGAGTGAGCTTTGGTTCTGAACGTACAGAGCCGGCACATACTGATGGCCTGTTGGGCATCTTTTGAGGTCTCGAAAATTACGGTACCGGACCCCTTGGGGCGACCATCGGCACCAATATTGATGTCTGCCCGGATGATGTTTCCTGCAGAGCGGAACAGGTCTTTCAAGTCTTGCCATCCGGCTTGATACGGGAGCTGGCAAAAGTCAAATACATTGGCAAACGTGCATGACTTGGGAATTGAAGAGTGCATACGTTTCCAACATACAGCTGATTGCCTGGGTTGGCAGTTTGGCCTCCGAAGTAGTTGTGCGAGGCAGGGCGTGGCGGTGGTGCGGCGTGCAACCCTTGGCCGGCCATAGCCATACCAATCTTACCTGGAACAGGCGTCGCACCGAACCGCGACTCGTGTTCTCGTCCTAGATCCAAGGTCAGTCGGAAGACGAAAATCCAACAGCAATGCACTCACTTCGCGAATGAAGACCGGTCGCCCAAGCAGAAGTTGTTCGGAGAGTTCGCGGATGGCCCGCTGAGCGTCCTCTTGCGAGGCATATTCGACGATACTAGGAATTTCATAAATAAACGGTCGACGTGCAAAAAGATGTCATTACTCACCCGCATCCCTTGGAGACGCCGGTGGGGGTGATCAAAACTTCGGCGAACAGGACCTCTCCAGCTAACAACCCCAAAAGAAAGCTCCCATCAATAAGCCATCCTCTCAACTCGCCGTCCATCAGTAAACCAGCAAACTCCAGCAAATCCTCTCCTGGCCTTGGCCTCGCAATGCAATCTCGTTCCTCAAGCAGCTCTTTCGTGCAGCTAGCTGCCCTCCAATATCGCCGTCACGGACTCTCTTCCTTTCCTGAAGCCGGCTCTCCTGAGATCGCGCGCGCACGGACCTACACCTCGTGTCTGCAGGCTGCGGCTGCAGCAGAGTCTGCGCCTCCGTCGCCACGCTGCTTCTGCCTCCACGTTCATCTCCACCTCCAAGAAAGACGACGACCACCGAAGAACTAATCTGAAGATCCCCCACCCACCTCCCCGCATGAATTCCATCAGGTCCCTGTACTTGACGTCGTAGCTGAGATTGCCGACGTAGACGCGGTTCTCGCGCTTGCTGACTTTCGCGAACTCGGCGGCCTCTTCGTGCGGCGCATTCATGGGCCCGCCGAGCGAGCGGCTGAAGGGGTCGGCGTTCCGCCGTTCGCGGCTGCGTGAACGAGGGGAACGTGAACGAGAGCGCGAACGAGACTGTGATCGACGTGACCGACGCCGTGGGGAGCCAGAGCGTCTGCGCGGACGGGACGGAGAACGGCTGCGCGACCTCTTGCGGCGCTGTAGAACGCTTAACTTATTTTCAATACAGATGAAATGACTCCCACTCACGTCTCCATTGCGCCGGTCGTCGGGTTCCCAGTGGTCGCTCCTCCGACTGCGAGCTGAAGACACAAAGACAGGGATTAGTGTTACGCTGAATATCGGGTGAAGTTGAGACGCACCAGACGGCCTGGGATCACGGTCTCTGTCGCGGTCGCGCCTGGAGTCGCGGTCTCTGTCCCTCTCCCTTTCTCTCTCCCTTTCTCTGTCGCGCTCCCTATCGCGGTCTGCGTCACGGTCCCTTTCGCGGTCCCGCTTGTCGTCAACGTCGTCTTTGATTTTCATGTCCACGTCCATAGCGTCAAGAGTGCCTGCAGAGAGGGCGACGACGAAGAATAGGCTGAGCCGGTGGTGGACGTAGTCGAAGGCAGGTCGAAGCCCTTGATTTGCAGCGCGCCACAACGGCCGCATCGGACTTCAAATTGCGTGACCGCCAGATTTGGTAGTCGCCCTCCGTCCTTCACCCGGATCACCGTCTCCTCAGCTCTCTACGTCCCCGATATTCCATCAGACATACATAGTACATACTTCCGACGCTACTGCTTTTGCGTTGAACTGCATCTGCTATACTCCTTCGGGATCATAGAGTCGCAAAATATTGTGAAAGCTGAGTACAAGGTGTCAATCCGCCAATAGGTTCAGAATAACTTTAGCGTGTGCCATGCGACGCTTCTGCTATTTTGTGACGGTACGTACTGTAGAAGTCGCATTCGGTCAGCCCTCCTCGACGTTGTGATCAATGTTACAACAGTCAGGTTCATCAGGGTGGTGTCCATCGTCCCGAGTTGCAATGACCCAAACCACAAGCCAGACAGCTGCAGACACCCTCGTCACCTGCGTCCTCGAGCAATCTACCTGTCGTCCAGCTCCCGCTTACAGTAAAGCCAAATAGGAAGAAGCTAGTCACGGGTAGCGGTTTGGACGCATCCTGGCCCAAAAAGCTGAGGACCCGTCTGAGCCGCTGAAGTACGAGCTTCGCTTGCGCGTGCGCGTGCTGCTCGAGGCTCCCTGACCGGTCCAGCGAGGCGCCAAAGGTTATATCGAAAACCGCAAGTTGAGATCCCCCAGTGTCACAGATCGACAGGATGCGGGAGGTGTTACAAGCGCAGGTGAGGCCAAAGCAGTCGGCGCATTCTTGCGGCACAGTGCTGAGCGTACTGGCAATCGCTAAGGATTGCCAAAATCCCATGATGTAAGTACGCTTCCCACTGAGAGCCTTGCTCTGGCGAGCAAGGATGGCAGAATGCAAACCGCCGTGGTTGGTGCTCATCAACTTTGTGCTTTCCTCTGCAGTTTGTCGACGTCTCGCAGCGACGATTGGGGTCGTGCCGCCATAGTAGCTACTGACGTGACGGCACTGACTGCAAGTTGATGTTGTGATAGGGTCAGTATCCGAAAATCCAATACATAATTTAGGAATCTATACTATGCAGTGCTATACCTCGCGATATATCCTCACAGCTCATCTCTCGGGACACTTTCTTCCACCTCGTTCTCCGTCCCGACGTCCGGGGCGGGCGACTTGCTCGATCCCACCTCTGCAAGGACGTTCACATCAGCAGCGACGATCCCAGAAAGCATCTTGCCCTCTTCGGCAAGCTGACGCGCGAAACGCGCAATCTCCGTGTCATACTCTTCCCACTCAGGGATTGACGTGCACGAGAGAGCTTTGGCTCTTTCTGCATCGCAAACAGCATGAGTTAGATGAGCGCGCTGATGGCATTGGTTGAGTGAATCTTACCGTGAGGGGGTTTTGGCAGAGATCAATCGTTTTTGCGCGGTGCAGCCGATCTTTGCTGCCTATCAGAGTGTACATGCAGATCAGTATCTTGACTAGCAAGGTCGATATAATGACACCTACACCAAGTCTCGCACTAAGAACACAATGATTGATGTGGATAAATATTCATGAGACCACAAGCCGATAATATACGCACCCATAGCCAATCCTCAGGTAAGGAGAACTAAGTAGAGGGTGAGAAACCTCGGAGATCAGATGCGACTGCAGCACTCACAATGGGCACATCCCGTTGTAGGTTGTTCGGAAGATCTGCGTCGAACGCTTGAGCAACGTCTTTCGCAAATCATGAATGCACTTACCTTGGTCGAGGTTTGCAAGTGAGTTGGGATCAGCGGATAGTTGTTGGTAGTGGCCACGCAGTATGTCCTGCGTGAATGTAAGCACGCGGTCCAATTCCAGCCAAGAGGACCTGCTTACGCCGGCACCCATCTACAGATAGTGGATTTCAGGTCAGCCACGAGAACAGCATGCATCATGTTCCACTGACCTGTCGGAAGCGAACTAAGTCGACCACGTATAGCGCACTACAGGACCGTCAGTAAGGTTCAAATCTGACAGTGTCGGTTGGCGCACCTGATATGATACGGTAGGTTCCTAAGGAATTCCTTCCAATATCCGGTCTTCCAGAAGCGGAACCCTTCCATCTCGACGTTGTCATCGCCCATGGGGGTGTACCCGTAGGGAGCACCATGGAGGTCGAGGTTGACGAGTTCCTTCAGATCGGCCCGGACGATCTGATCCGCGTCGACGAAGATGACCTTCTTGAGGTCCATGGGGAAAAGGACGTCCAAAAATAGGATCTTGTAGGCCCAGATGATACGCTGTTTCTCCTTCTGTGCCCGGAGCCAGGACGGCCACTTGTATGTTACGAGCTCGTACTGGAAACCGTATGCCTCAGAAAAGTGAGGGAGAAATTCCTACACAAACAAGTCAGGATGCCTCTGCAAGGCATATATCTAAATGATGACCAACCAAGAACGACGGCGAGAGGAAGTTCTCGATGAACCAGAACTTGACGCTATGATTCGTGTTGCGCAAGACACTCAAGATCATAATGGACGCGAAGCGCTATGTAGAAGTGTCTTCAGCACGGCCTGGCGTTCGAAGTGACAATAACTCACTTCATAGAGCAGCCCTGATGCCACTGTGAAGATGTTGATCTCCGCTGGTTTGTTCTCAATTGAAGTCATTGCCTGGGTCGTATGGGCGCCGAAGAGTGACGATATGCTACAAACAGAAGATATAGGCGGATCGTCAAAAGCCAAGGAAACGGTCAAGTGGCTTACCGAGAGACTACGGTGTCTAGCAATCCAGATTGTGATGAATGAACCGGAGCAACATCAGCCAAGACGTCTACTCTCTCCATGCCCGGAAGTCTGACCAGGCGTGGATATAAGGTCAGACCCTCAAAGCTGGTCAACGTAATCTCGTCTCCGGATTGTTCCACCGACGGACTACCCCAACCCTCGTTGCCAACGCTCTCCATTCTGAAGACTTCGCGCCCTCTCCCTGGACGAATCTCGAGGCGGAACACCCCTGGCTTGGTTCGGAATTGCAGGTAACCAAGGTTCGCGACAACCAGCGTATCAGCGATGGGAGCACCGGCATTCGACGCGAGTTGAAGCTGGAGCCCGCGAGGGGGACCATTCGTGAACATGTCTCTCGCATGGCCCTCGACGACCAAGTAATCGAGATCGAACACTGCCTTCACGCCCTGAACACGATCCTGGGCAGACAGGCCCGCAAGGAGGATGTTGTCGAGATCATGCAAGGATTCGCGTGGTCGAGCTAGCCATGACTGCGGGACGTCCATCGCAAGTGTGTAAATCGGCTCGATGGGGAGCCCAGTAAACTCTGTCTGAACGTGGATTTCCATCCTGCCAGAGAGGTGTGTCAGTCAGGACATCAGGACATGTCAGTCATGACATTGTCGACTTACCCGCTTTCGTCGAATGCAAGTCTGGGATAGAGATTGTATCTATAGAATCGCTTGAGCGGGAGCTAGGCCGACTGTCAGTTATTGTACGTGGTCTATGTACGATAGACTGACCTCTCCATACTTGGCAGGATTCAAATGCAATTCTATCGTCACTCCAGGGATCTCGAGCAGCCACTGAAGTAGTCCCTGCATCAACGACGGATCAGTGCTCAACGTCTGAGATGCTCACCTGCATCAAGCTTGACCATTTTTGCGCAGCTTCACTCAGGGGATCCAGTAGAATACCGAAGTGATAGAACGCTGTCGAGTTATCCCCAGAGTGAAAGCGCTACGGACCAGTCAGTACAAGACACCGACGGCCATTTACAAGGTGGACCCACGTGTACTCTCCGTCCAGAAGCTGATACTTTAACTGGCGAGGTTTGTGGGGCGTGTTCATGAGCCCAACCTCACTAGGGTCCGGTAGCTCGATGGCTGATATCAGCGAAGAAGCCAGCGTGACCACTTCCGCATACGAAGCCCTACAGTGGGTGTGAGCATCTGTGCCAATATACCGCACGTAATCTTACCGATCATACTCTTGAAGCGACTCCGTCACATTCTGCAATGCATCGATAACGGGCTGCACACGCTTTCGAAGCTCATAAGCCGACAGGATAGGAAAGTCCTGCGACTCGAACTCTCCGGGGGCAACAGGCCCAATGATCTACGACCGCGGTTAGAACAAGGGGGAGGCCAGGAGTAGCTCCGACGTACACGACCGTTGACAACCAACCCTGTTGTCCAGGAGCGAAGCCCAGGTCTCGCACAACAAGGCGACTCGTCTTGATGTACTCCGTGTATTCCTCGTCGTTCAGCTCTGTCTTCCCTAGTATCTCATCCAACTCGCTCTCCGGGGAAATCACGATCTGTCGGTTATGATTAGGCACTGCGACGTCACCGAAGCCAAGGATCTTGAGAAGGCGACTAGGCGAGGCACGCTCGAGAAGGCCGTTGATAATCAGCTGCGTGAAGAGTGATGACACTTGTGGGCGGGTGACGGGCTCGGCGGATCCAGCAGCGGGGTTGTGGATGAATGTGATGCGCGATGGGAACTCCGTGCCCTGTGAGAGCTTTAGAACGAAGTCATCGCTCGGCTTGGCGAGGTGGAGAACGTACCGCGGCAGTCAGAGCTTCTCTCACGAACGCTTGGCCGGCTTCAGTATCCAAGTCAGCGACGACGTAGGTCGTCAGCGGGACCTGTTGCAGCTCAGCTAAACAAAGCACGTCAAGGTACTTTCTGTCGGTAAAGCCCAGAAGATGACGTACAAGGATACACGAACGACCCTGGTCCATTCGGGAAACCGTACTTCACGACCGAATCGAACAGGTTGCTGATTCGCAAGTCGCCGGCCTTGGAGGATGGATAAATGTGTTTGTTCCTCCTCTTCGACGCAACAGGCAAGCCGTAGAAGTATGTCGAGATATCGCCCGCCGTGGCATCCGTCAGTATTCCCAAGATGAGCTACCAAACATAGAGCATCAGCATCTCAGAAACTCTATAAATGGACCAACTGACTTGTTCTTGGATATATTCCATCTCCTCCCGGAGCTCCACCTGCATGAGTTGCAAGAAATGCTGCACAGGTACTCAGCACAGTGTCGCATACACCGTCCACGAAGCCGACATACGTCATCCAAGTCGAAGTGCTTCCCGTTGACGAAGGCATGTCCATGCGGCGCAGCTTCCGACGTGGCACCAAGCCTGGCTGCATACGCTCGCGCCTTCTCTACATTTCCGTTCAGCTCCCCAACCTCGCCGTTGAGTATTACGTCCAGTTCAGGAATAGGAGCCTCCCCATGTTCTTGACTAGAGGCTCGGAACGAGTTGAAGGCGTTGCGCACTAAGCCCCAGTCCACTGTGGGGACAGTCGTCTCCATGGGTCTGTTACCTTGCGAAATCTGGTCGACGTTATCACATCAAGCCTCTGGCAGTCTCAACAGGCAGACGTACGTGACGAACAAACTCCAAGGCGTTGGCCTTCCCGACGCGTTCCATCAGGTAGAACAGCAGACGGGCCATCTTCGCAGCTAGGCCGAAAGCTTAGGTCAGCACGCACTGCTGAGTATATAGCCAACACCACCCACCTTCCTCGGTCTCCACTATAGGCACGATACCCCACCGGAACGGGAAGTTACGGGCGAGGATGTTGGAGATGGTCGTCGCCAGGAAGTGTAGCGAGCTGGTCTGGGAAAAGTCCGCGACGATCACGATGTTGAAGATGTTACCTCCGTAATTGGGGAATTGGCCAGGGTACATAGGACGCAGGAACTGGGAGGTCAGGCATCAGCGAGCCCTTCTGGAGCAATTGATCTGCATAGTACGAACCACGTTCAGAGTTTTCGCCCATCGTCCATATCTGATGTCCAGTCAAACCGCATCAATACAGCACAGACAGAACAGCAGCGAATGACGTACCGCGAGTCCTTCTCGAAGTCGTTCAGCCATTGAATCACGTCGCCGCCTTCTTGTCGGTCGCTAGCATCGACTATACCGTCCAGGACATCTGACGCGCTCTGAGCCGCGCTGATGTAGGGATGCGTGAGAAGCTCAAGTGCCTGGCTTGTCGACAACCCGAGCGACGTCAACGACTGCATAATCCCACGTTCCCTCCTCAGCAGCCTCAGCAAGCTGCGATGTCCAGTGGGTCAGAACACCGGTGTGTCGACAGTCTGGGATGACGTACGCGAAAGGGTTCATGTCCTTCTCGGACAAGAGCACGCCGTTGAGCCATACGACGTTGGTGCCGCTTCGCGCGACTACCTGGTTGTTCTCGACTTCCTCCGCGAGGCCGGCGTCGAATGTCACCTGGCGGGAAAGGGACGTGGCGTACCTCGGGAAGTTCTGGGCCAGTTGCTTTAGGATCGAGAGAGGTTCGTCCGCGTCTCGGATGATCTGTGCAGCCTGCAGGTCAATCTCTGTCCGCCGAGTGGTAAGAAGCGGGTTTCTCTGTGTGCGTGCATGGCACGTACCGAGAAGTTCCTCCGCAGTGAGGGGTGCGCTTGCATCGGCGGTCGTGTTCTCAGGGTACTGGTGAATCAGGGCCATGACAGGGTCCGTGGCTATCGCGGACGGCGTAGCGTCATCCACCTCGTCTGTGTTTTCATCGGAGCCTGTGCGAGTGAGAACGATCCAGAAAGGACAAGATAGTCGAGCCTACTTTGTCGTCTGTCATCCAGAGCGAGGTAGTCCATCTTCTTTAGGTCAAGGGCGACGCCGTAGCCAGAAAGGTAGCTTCTCTTCGAGTCATCACGTACGGCGGGCGGTATAGGCCGCAGAACATACTCAAGATGCGGGTTGGGTGCCCGAGACGATGCGTATAGGAATGAATGCAGTTCCCAGAAGTTGGCGGATGACAGCGAGGCATAGAGAATAGCGGTGCGAGGCGGGCGCTCTAGCGTCAATGCGGGCGACGGCTCGACATGGTCGAAGGACATGAGCTTCGGGGACGTGTACGATCTTTGAGCGACCGCCGGTCACGCGTGGGGTTCTTCAAGGACGAAATATATTGACTCACTTTTCTGCGTCAATCGAGTTCGGAGGGCCGATGGTGTCTACGCCGGCGAGACGTGCGAGAGTCTCCCCATCACAGACGACCTCTCCGTACCAATCCACCCACGACTCACATCTAGCGTCGTCTATGGCGTCCCTCCGAACTGCGTGCCGATCCATATAGTACTGGTAGAACGCTTCTATCTTGGGCGTCGCAGCGTGCAATGCGAGGTTCATTTCGGCTGAGACATGCGCGCCAGGTCCCGCTAGGAAGCCCTCCGCCAACGCAGTGTCAAAGGCGTACTTGTGGGCTGCCTCCGAGGAAGTCGGAACCGGGTCCGGTTGCGCCTCTGGGTTGGTGAGTACATCGAGGAGAGGGAAGAAGGCCTCTGGTTCTTCCAGAGCAATGGATTCTCTGGAAAGTCTCAGATCAGAACATATAGAGGAGAATGCGTCACTCACATCGACTCAAGAAGTGGTGGCGGTGCAAGCCAAGAAGACTGCAGCTCGACCTTGACCGGAGGACTGAGAGCATAGCTAGTGCAAGCAAGGGAAAGAACTAGAGCACAGACAGAGCTGCATTGTACCATTCGCAAGGATGAACTGAGGGGATGGTCGAGCACACAGAAACCTGCCAAACCGGAGTTATAGCCAGGCTACACACAGGTAATCACTAAGTAGCAAGATTGTGTCGTAGTTTGCGCTTTGTGCGCTGTCGACAAGCTGCGCCGCCGCCGAAAGGCTTCGTCACCCCAACGCTTTGACACGATCGTCGCCACACGACGATCGCTTTGCTTGTCTCACGGACCACCTACGTTACCCTACGCTTTAGCATGTGTGTGCTTTGTTCTCTTGGCTTTGTCTCTCTATCTCTCGCCACTCACTGTACACGAAGTGGCTATGTATCTACATAGTATAAATAGGGCTCCCTACGAGCCCTGTAATTCATCCTCTCGTCTCATCCTCACTCGCGGTGCGAAGTCTACCTACAACAACAGATTGGCAACCAAATGCGCAGAATTTTGAGCGTGCAATACTCAGAGGATGTCGCCAGGTAGCCAGTCCTCCCCAGTCTCAGTGTAAGTCAAATGTAAGGATCGCGACGCGTACTGGTGGCGAGTAGCCTTGCTGGTTTAGTATTAGACGCGACCAGACACGTCGGCACTTTGACACGTGATTCGAACTTCAATGTACCTTCACGGTCACGGCCGGCCCGCACCTACCGCCACCGTTCGCATACGCGTACGGTGACCTTATGCGAAAACACCACACTCCGGCTATAGTTCTCTATCACTGACATTGTGAACAGCTTGCCACTGTGGCTCCGGCTGCATGTGTGGCTGCAGTTCTTCATTAGACACAGGGCTACCCGTCTGGGGGATCCTGACGCTTTAATTCCGCCGTCGTCTATTAATTTCGCAGCTAGAAGCCCGTCTTGCGCTTCTCTCCATACAGTGTGTGGCAGCAGAAGCAATGTTAGACGACCTCGCCGTGAGTCCGACAGCATTTCCATAGACGCTATGCTGACATAGCCCGACGTGTCGCGCAGGGTATCTTAGTTATTGCGCTGTATTTTTGGCGCTGCCAACTGGTGACAGCAAGCTTCTTACCAGCGGCCAGCCCCACACCGCGCGGATCCCTACCTCGTCTTTGTGGTCCTTTCATACGTGGTTCTGTACTTTCGGCGAGGTTTGCCACTAGGAATGCTATAAAGGCGAGGCGGGCCGCGCACGCGACGAACAGGTGTGTACCGAACCCAAATTGGACCGTTATAAGATCGCTTCCGCTGAGCTTCCATGACAAGCCACAGGATATGGCCTACGCACCCGTCTTCCTCCTTACCCGCATCCTCGCCATCCTGACCCTCCTCGCCATCCCCGCACACTCAGCACCCGCCCAGGAAATCCCTGAACTCCCGACCTTCATATGCTACCAGAATGCCATCGCCATATGGAATTTCCTTGTCTACATAACCACCAACTACATCGCCATGCAGCCGCAGTGCCTATCGCTGCAGAGGTAGGCCGGTACACAGAACGAGTGACACGCCGAGACCGGGGCTATTGGACCCCACTAATCTCGCTGCTCCTGCCGTTTGGCGCCCTCGCAAGGACAATCATCCTCATCGCAGAGCATGTACGATGCAAGGGGAACGACGTCCTCGCCGCCCTGCACCACGGCGCGATCCTTGTCGTGGTCCGCTGCGCAGGTTGGGACCATCAACCGATGGGAGATCGTTTTGCGCAAATTGGCCCGGGTGTTGACTACGAGAAAGCTGAGTACGTAGCTCCTCCTCGCCCTTGCCCTTGACCGTCCATTGACCATCACCCCAGCCTGGAGGACGATCGGTGCTCGTACGCAGTCATCGAGATCGACAACCAGAATGAAACCCACTGGCCCATAGAATCAGATCTCAAGAACCGCAGCATCCACGGCCACATCCGGGTCCCCGCCGGCTACTCCCTCGCCGTCCCCGCAGACAAGTCCTACACGGAGCACCTCATCGCGCGCGACCTCGACCCGACAATCAACATCAAGATCCACCGCGCATCGGGCGTCATGCAGATGCTCGTCTCCGTCGTGCAGATCATCGCCGCGACGTACACGCTCTACTCCACGGAGGGTGCGCAGGTCGCGCGCTGGGGCTACGCCGCGTACGGCCTGTCGGTCTTCCCGTACGCGCTCATGTCGGTGATGAACATCCTGTGCGCGTCGATCGTCGGCGAGTACGCGAGCGGGCACCTCCTCCGCACGCCGGTCCTGCACGAGGCGGAGCACCGCCCGGGCGCGCACTTCGACGGCGCGATCGGGACTGTGCGCAAGGTGGGCAAACCGTCGGTGGGCGACAGGAGCCACACTGGATATGTCGCGGTGCGCATGCAGACGGTCGCGGACGAGCGCACACCCTCGGAGAAGAAACTCGTCGTGGAGACATCTGAATGGGAGAGGAAATTCACCCTCTGCACCGAAGAGAGTGTAGAGGCGACCCGCGCCTACCGCTTCACCGTCTCCTCGCTGCGCCACGACGGTATAGTCGACGACCACGAGGTCGCGAAGCACCGCAGGATCTCGCCATCGGAGGCCGCCATAACCCTGACGCTATTTCTGGCCGCCATGATCCTGCCGCACGGCCTGATTTACGCCCTGAGCCACTTCCGCGCCGCACACAGCACTGTGGCCCAGAGGGCGTGGATGATGGCGTGGCTGGCGTCTGACCAGCTCTCGTCCCTGGGAACATCGTATTCTGGGCCATCTGGAAGCGCGTGGGCACGGTCATCCCGGTGGGCGTGCATTACGCCAGCGTCGCTGCGCTGATAGTCCCTGCTGTTGGAGGTTTCATAGTCATGTCAGACATGTACCTCCAGGATCAGGGTCTCGGTGCTTGTAGTTCCTGACCTTGCTTACGCTTAGCCTGCTGTTGCACAAGTTTATGCTGCGGCCTTTCGCTGCCGATGGGCTCTTTTCGTCGCTTCGCATCACCCTGTATTGTACCGCAGTATCCCGTGACTGATTCACTTGTATAATGTGTATTGACTGTGCATACTACTAGGCCTGGCGGGACGTCATGACTGCGCGCACTCAGTGACCTCAAGCCTTCCAAGCTCGGACTCCAGATCCTGCAGCAAGGCGGAGCCCAGGACTGATGCAGTCATTCGATCGTGGCACGAGCCCAGTCGCCGTGAAAGCACTGATATGTATTTCCAAGCTGTCGCTCACCAGAAAATGTACAGGCCAGTGCGATATCCTAGCTCGGTGTTCGTTACCAACTAAGCCCCGGTCGTCCTCACCTCAAAACTGATGCAGACAACAAAGAGTATACCCTAGGTTGCGAAGGTGCGCCGGTCTTTTACCTCTGACGGAGAAGCTCAGCGGTGCCAGCCCAGCTTCTGTAACGGAGGTGCTGAGGTGTGTTCCTGAGCTCCCGGGGCAGCCAAGACTCGGAAATGAAATGGCACTAGCTTCTGGACCGGAGGGGATGGGGGATCCCGAGTACAGGAAGCTTGCTATCCGTCACCCGGTCGCTTTCAAGACCTTTGCGCACTCATTGGGAAGTCACAAGAAGATGTTGATTGAGTTCGTCTTCGCGCGAACGATCCCGTAGTATCTGCTGACATCGAATGTTCTTAATTATCCAATATACAGTCGAGGTGTACACTGTACGTTAAACTGAGGCTAGTGACATCGTTGTCAATCGTCAGCGCTTCAGCGGGCTGTCCCTTCACATACGGTAACGTGGTCACCTACCCTTCATGCAAAATCGAGAATGGTCAGATGACTTATGTAATTCCATTGAGACAGCCTATAACATTACAAGCGTCGTCTACGAGTTTGTAATACATCGTACGAAATCCAGGTGTCTAAGAGAGGGGCGTAGCTGCATCGTCTATGGCAGGGCAGAGGAGAAGAGAGACGAATAAAGTATCAGTGCTGCAGCACATTGCAACACCGCTAAGTTGTAAACATCTGGGGACGACGCCTTTCGAGAAGGAAGAAATCGAGGAACCGAGCCACCACCAAGCCACCACACTCGGAAGAGACCCTTCAAGCATGCCCGTTCCCGTTCCCGTTCGCCACCGTCACAGGGGCCGCCGCCTCCTCCGATGGCTTCACACTCTCTACTGTCTCCACCACCGCGCCCTCGCCCAGCACAATGCCATCACCGACGACCGTCTTGCCCTGCTCCGTCTTCTCGCCCACGCGCGCGCGCACGACGCTCAGCATCTCCTGCACACGCGCGGCCGCGGCCGCGAGGATCGGCTGCACGCGCTCCTGCACGGTCTCCTTGACCTTCGTCACCTTCGCGTGCACCGGCTCCTCGGACTTGAGGATCACGGTCAGGTCGGAGATCGTCGAGGAGAGCTGCTGCGAGATGTCGGAGAAGGCTGCTTGGGCGTGGGCGGGGAGGGCGGCTGTTGTCGCGCGCACCTGGTGCAGCTCGGTGAGCATCGTGTCAGAGAGTGTGTGCACTGGAGAGGGGTGGAGGGACATTGCGTCAGCTCAGCCCGGGTGATGCAGACGTTGTGCGCACCTTTTGTCTGGGCGGTACCGTAGCTCGTCGACGCGAGCGTGGAGATGTCGTGGGCTGTCCCCGATGCACGCTTGACGAGCGCATTGTGCGTCTTGAGCTGGTTGAGCTGCTCAGTGGAGTAAGTGCGAAGCTGCTCGGTGAGCTCCTTGGAGAGGGCGTAGGCGCGCTGGTACTGGTACTTCGTCTCCGGGTGTGCAGGCTCCGCAGAGCCGTTAGTAACAGGGTATATTTTGGAGACCGCGAGTTGGAAGTAGTCAACGATCGGTGCGAAGCGCTAGACAGGGGCGGTATGTAAGGGCTGCAACAATGCTGATCGCCGGCATGGTACGCACCTGGTCGATGCCCCCTGCGACGTTCGCCACAGGGCTCTTCACTCGCTCGTCAATAGTCTTGTTCGCGAGGTCTTTCGCATTGTCGCTGCGTGTCTTGAAGTCCTTGACGATGTCCTCCGGTGTTGTCTTGAACGGGTACGGGTACCTGCTCTCGACTGCGTCAAAGCCAAGGTTGGCGTACTCGTCCGCGCGGACGAGCAGAGGCGCGAAGCGGTGTTGGAGGGGCTCCGCGTACCCGAGCGCGGACTTGGAGAGGGTGGTGGCAGTCGTGTAGGGTTGGCGGGTGAGCGCGTTGTTCGTGAGCGTGTCGTGGAGGGTACTCAGGGAGGACGCGACGAGGGGGATGGACGCGACGCGGGTGATGATGGTGAGCTCGGGTGTGCGGGTCGTCTCTTGGGTGGTTTGCGTTGCCATCGTTGGCTTGTGCGCAGGCTACTGCAGAGGTGGTAGGGTCGTGTGCGAGGAAAATAAAGGAACACGATAAGATGAGGAGCAGCGTTGCGCCAGACTGCAGGGTTATATCGCGTCGCGCGTTCTGCATGTGATTGTCGCGTTGACGGGCGCCTACGTCTCGATCAGTCCGAGAGGCACCGAGCCAGATCCGAGAGCGCTCGAGAGGCTGCCCTCTCGCTTTCTGTGCCCGCCCACCGCCTTCGGTTCATACGCGCCCCGGCTCGCCTCTCCGTCTGCAGGTGGTTCGCAAGCTTCGCAGAAAATTATGCTGATTGTAGCAGTCCATGCAGATGCATGTGTTTTCTGTCGCAGCCGAGATGGGAGGGTGAACGACATCGATGCGACGTGCGCAGCGGCGAACCAACTTTCCTCGACGTGTAGTACTGATTGACTGTTCATACTTACTTCAGGAAATCAATGGCGCACAATGGACGCTAGTATCAGTAGGAACAAGTCCCGAGAGCCCTATCTACAGAGGAGACCGGAGCCTCAATCCGCAGCAATTTGCTGCCAGTGGCCGGCAGCCTCCTCCTCCTATCCGCCCTGTCGACGCAATCGGTATAGCGTACCGCGTGCGGGATGCCCCACGTACCAACCACGCTAACCCCAGGCTCATTTCAGCCCCGCATCGCACTTAGCTTCGATCATCCAGACGCGGTCGGTGTATCTATTGCTCATGGCTTAGGAGGCTAGCGCAATACGTCACCTCATACCGTGCCCTGTCTCCGGTCGCCAGTGACTAAGTGAGGATTTTGGCAACAACTCTGGGAGTTCACGCCACCACCAGACCACAACTTTGACGCGGCCAATTTCCCCTTGCATCTATAGTGGGAGGCACTGGTCGACCAGTTCCACGACGACCAGACCTCAGCTCCACCTCAACCGTTCAATTTCACTCCGACAGTTATTTGCAAAACACTCTACTGCATTCAAACTGGCTTGATGTTGTCAGCCGAGGCCCCACCCCAGGATATAGTGCGCCCCTGCTTACCTCGTGTCGTTTGCGTTCCTGACAATCGATCGCTTACAGTTACTGGCTGTATACCTCCGATCTGGCACGTAGACTCCACTTGCCCATGAATGTGTGAAGATTTGGCTCGACAGTACACTGGCAGTGGAAGCGTCGTGGCGCCTTCCCGCTACTCTCTCTTATGTGGGAAATTCAAGCCTATTGCCCCGATTTTGGCCAGGACGTCACCATCTCGCTGCGCGAGCCCGGGATGCCACTGTCTCAATTGAGCTTGTTGGGGACACACTCGACGTTCTCTTCAATTCCTTGCGCCTCGTGGCCAATATGCCCACGGAGACGCGACACCCACAATGTCGTTCTACATACCTGTGATGGGAAGACAGGCAATTTGAGACTACGTAGTTGGATCTCGGATTTTCTGCGCACGAAGCAGCTCGCAACCGAGTCTTCAAACATGCGCGGCGCACGGGCCGCACAACTAGTACTAATACAGTTCCGCTTTCTCTCGCTAGACGACGTTGTCCTGCCGAATGCCAGACAGGCCCATGACCGATGCTTCGCAAGTTGGGCGAGATCATCAACAGCGACAAGCAGGTGTGAAGGCCCCCGGCGACATTTCATTTGGATCTTGCTCTGCGAGCAAGGTATTGTGTTGACTGCTTACCCCGCGTGCAGTTATTTCTTCCGTGAGCATCGAATCCCAAATTTTTCGCACATTGTCGGTTGACTCTCTTTGTACATCTGCTATCAGAGCAACCTGGTAATTGCGAATCTTGAGGGTGGGCGGAACAAGCGAAAGCACCGTTCCAATTGAGCCGCTTCCCATATGCAATGCAATGCATGCGATCAGGCCTCAAGACGATGCCAGCAACTTGGTGACCACTGTGAGCACGGCAGGGACTGTCTCATCAGAGACATGTACAACATACTAAGCTTCTCTATTCTGAAGTGGAGCTCGTCTATAGGGTGCGACGCTTCGCGCCCATGTGTCACAATTGAACGCATTTAAGGCGGGATCTCAATCAAGGCAACACGTCGAACTGCGCAGGCCACTTCCTTCACATCCTTATCGCCAACCCGTTCTAGATGCGATGGACCCGCGAGCCTGTTGCCTCGTAACGTAACGTACCTCACAACTCGGGCTCTCAATGACGCCATGTCCAAGGGTAGGCTCAATAAAGACGGTGTATTCGCTAACACTGCAATAACTATTATGTAGCGTACATTAAAACGTCCGGTCCGTTCTGTGACATGCATTGCGAGGTCCGTTCCAACAGCCTTCACCCTACCCTTCTGATTCAAGCTGGCAACGGCAGCGACGTGTTCAGTCCCACCGGGGATGGGAACGCAGGCGAGCTATCGTCGTTCCAGCCAAAGGTCTGCGTGCGGATCGTGCGGCCGTTCCAGCCCGCGTTCGGGTCCGCCATGGCGTGGTAGACGATGTACGGCGTGCCGTCGTGGTCGTACGTGAAGCTCGCGTGGCCGGGGCCGAACGCGACGGCGGACTTGGAGAACACGGGGCGGCTGTCGAGCGTCCACCAGTTGCTCGCGACGACTGCGAAGGTCCGTTCAGCGGAGGTGCGATGTGGAAGGTAAGGACGACTTACGGGGGTCTTTACCGCCGTCGATGCCCATCATGGCGAGGCAGTAGTTTTCCGTCCAGCTCGCCGCGGCGGCTGTATCAGGGCGGAGGCATTTGAGTCGGATGTCTTCCGGCGATCGAGGCTGACTCACAGTAGATCAGGAACGTCCTGTTGTTGTGGACCAGGATCTCTGGACCCTCGTTGATGGCGTGGGTTCCGCTGCTGTCGACGGTCTGCTGCCACGCCAGGTTCGGCTGGTGGATGAGGACGCGCTCGCCCGTGATCTTCGTAGGCGAGTCCATCTTGGCGATGTAGAGGTTCTGCCACATCGTCGCGGTGGTGTTTGCCCAGCCGGACCAGATGAAGTACAGCTCGCCGTTCTCGTACTGGACGCGACGCGGTCAGCCTGTGTTATTTTGGTTGATTCTGAACGTGTCTCACCTGAAAGACAGTGCCGTCGATCGCCCAGTTGTTGTCCGGAGTGCCGACCTCACCAACAAACTGCGCCGATCCGCGTCAGCCCCCCCGCCCACTCAACGCCGGCCAAGAGAGCTTACGTCAAACCCATCGAGCGGCTCCTGGCTCTTCCCCTTCAGCGCGTACATGTGGTGGTTGTTCGCGTCGCTGCCGTTGACCATCGCGACGTAGATATAGAACTCGCCGCCGATGTAGTGCAGCTCCGGGGCCCAGACGGCACTGAGGCCGCTGCCGTTGGCGGGGGTGTACACGACGGTCGGGGTCACGTTGAACTGCGCGATGTTCGACGACTTGCGGAGCTGGACGTTGGTGCCCGTCGTGTAGGTGAGGTAGTAGTCGCTGCCGTGCTGGATCATCCAGGGGTCGGCGCCGATCCCGGGGACGATGGCTGGGTTCGCTGGTCAGTGCTAGGTCGGGTGGGGGTGATACAGGGAGGGGCTCACGATTATGGTACGTTGCGCGCCGCATTGGTACACAGGTCGTCGAATGGAAGAAGGATAGAAAAGCGAGAAGGGCAAACGCGAAACTTAAGTGCTGCATCGTGAAGACAAGGTAAAGCAAAGGAGATGCAGCACGGTAAAGTTATATAGCGGAGGCGTGGAACGTCACTCCACTATGAAGAGGAAGAATGGAAGTGTTTCGTGCACCACTCAGCTGGCCATTTAATACATTTTCGATGTGGGGCTGAGCACTGCTGTCGGTCTGCTGCCCCAAGCTGCATCGCCGGGAACGCACGCCGCATCATTTCAACGTACTCGCTAAGCTGCTGTGACAGGGTCCATAAAAACAGCCTCTGCAGCATTCTGTCATCCACAAGACCCGACAAGTCTCCATATAACCTCATTGACGCTTCTCCGACGACGACTCGGAGGAAAGTGATGTAACTGGCCAGTGCGCAGCACACGAGTTAGTTCTGAGTATGACTGGAAAAGGAGACAGTCGCGAGATTCACGTACATACATGCTTGTTGTAAGCAAGAAACCATGGCATGCAGTGCATCTTCTCGTGGTTGGCCAGTACGAGCTTCAAGGGTTATGCATTATGAGCGCTGCGTGGTCTCACGCCGAACGTCTGGCTGACAGCTGCTGTGTAACGCCCAACTTGACAAGGCCGTCCTCAAGCCATCAATCACACAAACGAGGGTACTCAGTCACAACTGACTCACCCACGCTTTCAGAAGAAAAGTGGAAGGCATTGAACAAGGGTGAAAGCATGTCTGCGTCAAACTCCGACCGGCGTTTTGACGGAAGAGGAAGGTCGCCTGCCTTTTATGGAACGCCGAATATGACGTCACTCCAACCGTCTCAAGTGAACCGGTGTAGCGCCTTGCAGTCTTCTTACATATGATATTGGGTCTGTCAAGTCTAAGTAGAGTTTCAAAGGGAAGCACAGCGTGACAATGCAGGCTGGTAGCCATATCAATACAATGATCACAGAGCCAGCAGTAACCTTTAACGCGAACCATCCAATCCAACCACACGATGAAAAGACACGGAAGAAAGCCGGGCACGGCGGTGGCCACCCTCTTCGCTGCCCAAAGTTCTATGACATGCAGACGCATACCAGGGCTCCGCTCACACTCGCCCTCGAGCTCTCACGGGCGTGCCATCTCTGCAGAACCCTCCTCGACGCAGTAGCTTCTCGCCTGCAGCAGCAGATCAGCATGAGCGTGGACTCCCAAACCCACGCGTCACTGCGGCTTCCCCGGCGACAGCACCCTCTCCGCCCACTGGAACCCCTTCCCGTCCGCGCTCGGTATGCCCGAGCCCCCGGAGAACGACAGCCGCCCGAGGCTCGTCCTGCTGCTCGACCGCGAGCGCCCGTCGCCCGTGCCGAAGCTGAAGCTGCTCCGCCCGCTCGACCGCGAGCCCGACGAGTTGGAGTTGCTGGACGTGGACGACGCGCGCCGGTGGCGCTGCATCCGCGTAGGGTCGACGTCGGGCAGATTCGCGATGCGTGCGAAGAGGGAGAGGACTGCCGCAGGTGAGTGCGGGCTGCGGGTGAGTGCGAGGGAGGGACGTACCGTCGACGGTGGAAACAATGCCTGTGAGGTTTCCGGTGCTCGTGGGAGGGAAGGACGAAGGTGAGTGTGCAGCGTCGTCAGTCACGAAGAGCCGATGCGAGGATGCTAGGAACACAGCGCTTAGCAGCGAGGCGATATCGACAGTACATGGCACATACTAGCGAGAAGCTTCTGCATCGTGTAGTATAGCGTGCTGTTAGGAGAGACACTGTACACGGGGAACTTGTCCACACCGTCTGTCGACCCGTCGGGCTCCTGAACCGAGAGGTCAACGAGAGTTATTCGGCACTCCAGAGCGACTGACTTGATCATAGCGACGAACTGATTGAGCGGCATAGTGAGAATCTGGTTGTCCTGCTGGGGCACAACGATCTGTCACCGTGATCAGCCTTTACTCGTGCGATACCGTGCGTGGACTGTAGCCCACCTTCCCGATGTCGCTGACGCTCACAGCGCTGAGCAGTCTACCCTCCTCCTCCACGATCGCGATCGTGCTCACGCCCTCCTCGCTCATGAGCTTCATCGCGTCCAACACGCTCTCGCTCGCTTTGCGGCGACGACGCTGAGATACAGGTACATCGACGGAAGGGAGAGCGAGCTCAGGGGATTGGTGAGATAGCGGAGGAAGGACGGCGAGGATTGGCAGAACGCCGTGAACCAGGAGAGCAGCCGTCTGTCGGAGACCATCCCGAGGAAGGTGGAGTCTGTCTCAGACTGGATGAGCACTGAAGATTCCGATACAAGTTAGCAAGCTGGTGAAACAAGCCGGTTGTGACTGCACCTCTGTGTGCACCGCGGGAGACGACTCCAAGTAGGGAACAATCGTCGCGTCATGCGGGAGCGTCTCGAGCGGATTCTTCTCGGAGAGATCTAGGTAGTGGTGCATTCATGTCAGTGCCGGCTCGTCAACACGTCCGACGGCGGCTTGACACGCACTGCTCACGAGGTGGACTGGTACCCGCCCAGCCTTGGCGGCAGCCAGGATCTCCTGTATACGCGGTCTTCCTTTCAAAGCTTCCGAGGCGAGCTTGTGTTGGGTCGCCGCGAGCGTCAAGAATGCGTTCACGTCGGAGAACTGGGGAACGTGGTCAGCGCACTCGGGTCCACGGACGAGAGCGACTTACGTCGAACAACCCGTGATACAGAGTGCTGCGCGGCGAGGTCCCTGGGCGGGCGTTCACAGCGAGGCAGGCGATGTCTTTCGAGAGGAGCATCTGCATCCCGGTCAGCAATGCACGCCGTTGGCCACTCAGGCTGGTAGTCCACTCACGTCGCAGGCATCCTCGACGCTTATGTCCGCGTCGATGGCAATGACCGGCGAGTCTATCAGGTCTACCGAGCCCTCAGTCCGTGGCCGAGGGAGAACCGGATGCGAGTCAGACGTACCTCTCGCGAGGACCTGCCCCCACGCCTTCACCCAGTCCTCCGCGTCCGCGTTCGGTGCGGTAGCAAACGCGAGGGGGGACTCACTCCGGCTGCTCGTGCTCGAGGCAGACATTCTCTTTCTGAGCGACATGTTGGTGAATGGGAATTGGGAACAGGGGAAACGGAACGCCACCGGGGCGGAATGATAGCAGCGAAGTTACATGCAAAGTTGGAGGACGCTGGAGCGACGAAACGAGATGGATGCCCGGAGTCGCTTGCTCGTCAGCTGGGCCTCGGTCCTCGCCCGTACGTAAACAGCGCCATTACGTCGTCTCACAGAAGCAGATTAGATTAGATTGACGCGCGCTACATCGCAGGAACCTCCCCCAGGGCCTCCTCCTTCCTCGATCCTTCCGACCCCCTCCTCCGCACGAGCCGCACCGGCGTCTTGCGCAACTTGTCCGAGCGTTGGCTCGACGGAACAAAGAACCCATTCGCACTTGCGACGAGCTTCTTCCGCTCGGGGACCTGCCCGTCCGCGGGTGCCGACACGACCTGCACGATCGCCTGCGTCTCGACGCTGTGGATCTCTATCGTCTCATTCGGAAGAAGGGCGGCGATGTGTGGGTAATTGAGCGCTGCGTGCGACGAAGCCAGGTCAGCGCACCGTTCGTCATACTGGGCACCCGTGGGCAGGAGCGGGAAGGAATCGGAATGGGGTCTCTGCGAGACACCTCAGCTTTACGTGAATGTGTGTCGCGTGAGCGGCGCAGTGCAATGCATGGGGTCTGAGCTGGGGTGTCCCCTGTCATGGCCCTCGCAGAGCGACATCCGATAGGCCTCATCCTTATGCAACAGTGAGGTACTGTACGCCTTCCCACGTTCATTTCCCACTCACGATGCGGCAACGAGAGTAAAGAGGATGACACTCACATATAGACTCCGGATGAGCGGGCCACTCTAATGTACCCCTTACAGGTTCAGCGTCGCCCGTGATGAACACCCCCAAGCTGCTCGCGCCCATCCACGACGCGATCAGGAACTCGTTGTCGCTGATGACGGTAATACACGGCTTGATTGTGAGCCCGTCCTGCGCTTGTGATAGTGGCATGAGTGGCAGCATCGATGCTGCCTCGAGGTCGATGACGTTGTAGAACCTTGTCTGCAACGCAGAGTGCCTTGCCTGTGCGTCGAGCCAAGAAGCCTCCTGACGGGAGAGGAATCTCCTGTAGAGACGTGTGAGCTCTATTGCTTCGAGTAGTACTAACGCGCGTACCTTCTGGAAGAACAACCTCTCCTTGTAGAGGCTGTACAGAGAAATGGCACTCCGTTTGATCACACAGAAGTCAACCGGGTCCACTGGATGTGAGGGATCGACCGGTGGTGGACGCCGTAGATGTTGCTCATCGACCGCAATGGTGACAACATTACGTATGGGTTTGATGACGGTCGGCGGTATCTGGTCCAGCGAAGGAAGGGTGTAGATGTATACCTGGTGGTCTGCCGACGCCAATCAGACCACCTCAGAGACCGAAACAACCTCGACGTACCTGCAAGGACGAGCGCACGAGACAGGCTGGGCAGCAGAACAATCTCTTGTATTGGCCGCTCGTTAACCACGGTTTGCCGTGACAAAAGGGTATGCGAGTCTGACTGGATGGAGAAGCGAAGCAGCTCGCCGTTCGAGCACCCCACGTACAGCTCAGCGCCTGTAACACTGTCAATGTCTGCACGATGATCCTCAGCCAGGAACACTTGCCTAGTGCTTGCGCGCATCGCACCTGGGCTGATTGACCGGGGGGTCCTACTGTGAGGAGATGCTGCTCAGCCTACTTCACCCGGAGATGGATAACTGACGTGCAAAGTTGTCACCGACGCCGGCGAGGAGATGTTGTAGCTGGTATGGCGGAACATCCAACGGATTGAGAGGTGCGGAAGTCATCGTGTTTGGTCCCTTTGAAGTTACAAGTTGAAACCGAGGAAAGCACTAATCGTGTATCTCAAAAAGGTTATAGAAGACAACGGGGAGAGAAAAGGTAGAGATTGGGCAGAGAAGAGGAGGATGAGGAGGAGACGATGGCGGTCAGTATTTGGTTAATATGCACGGAGAACGCCATATATCTAAGCGCCCATAAAGCACCCTCCCCGGGCCGCGATCCTTCGAATCCCTCCTCCTCCGGTCTTCTCACCCACATCTCCTCCGGGCACTTAATCTACTCAGTAGGGCTGTGTTGTTGAATTCGCTCGCGACATCTGTGCGGCTGTGAAGTGTCGTCGACACTACCAAGCTCACCCCACTGGCAAGTGCTGTGACGCCATTACTTGTACGCTGCAGCGCTGTGGCTAGCACGTCTCGGAGCAACCTTCCTCAGAAATGTCGCGACAGCCATCATTTACTCGCGCAAATGTGCTGGTTATTGGGACGAACTCCATATATGCTCTTCTGCCCTCGACCCTCATCTCGCAAGCGGACGCGTTACTGCAAGCGCACCGAATTGAGGATGCCGCCGACCTCGCTGACCAGCAGCGGAGGAAGATCCAAGCGTCAATCACAGTCGACGAACACGAAGTGCGTTGCTTATTATTTCGTGAACTTATGCGCTGAACTACACTCGCAGGCGGAGGAACTGCGCTACGTCTATCAACGCCTGGGATTTTAATGCTTGACGGAGACGCCTTCGACGATGCCGGCAGGCACCTCTTCGTCGGAGAACTGGATCTTCGCGTGCTCATCAGCTAGTTCCCGGATGTTCGCGGAGACGTCTTCACGGAGGACGACTCCTTCGACGTCTACGTAGGCGTAGTAGAGTATCTGCCCCACGAAGAATCCATAGACAACATGAGTGAGTGCCTCCCACCGCCTCTTCCTTTTGTATCATATCTGCTCCATGCTCCGGATGGCCTCTGACCCGCGCACGTTTTCTTCTCGTTTTCCATTCCATCCGCTCCCACGAACTCACTGTCCCCCCTTCCGATTTGCAATTCCCGCACCGCGCCTCGAGACTAACCGGTCGCCGCAAATCTAGTACTCAACTACCCGCACCTGTTGCCGAACAGAGAAATCGTGTCTCGTAGTGTAGCATGAAGGACGACGACCTCGCTCGGCGGGTGTCTCTGCAGCCGAAGGAGCTGGTGCAGTCATCGCCTAGACTCGGTGAGTACTCGAGCGGACTGAAATGAAGGGAATCCTCACGGATGTTGTCCACTGGCATAGAATACCGTCTGGGTGGGCATACTCACCTCCGTCGTGTCCAAACACACACATGACATGACGTCGTCGTATATCTGGTATCGAGTCGCGTTGGAGGTCAGCACCCTCTTCTCTGCCCTTAGTTACTCATCCAACAGTCCATCCTAGCTGAATGACCGTGTGAGGAAGAAGAGGTCGCTCGCGGCGGTGCGCCGCGGCCCGTACGACGTCCCTGATCAACGATGTTACCTGCGCATCACCGTCGGCGACGACGTCCGCCTGTTACCGGGATATGGCAGCATGGCCGGTCTGCGAGCGGCGGGGGTGACAGTGTGGGATGAGATGAAGGCGATGCTTGAAATGGGCCACACGGGATGTACCGACTGTATGCTGCGAGCTGCCTGTGCGGGGCGTCCACCGGGCTACGGCTGCTGCTGTTGAGTGGGTCTATTACAGGTGGTGATGATTTAAATTTAATTTGTATGTACAGTCAAGAGATCCGTCAATGCGGAGACAAATGCGACTTTAGAGCATCATCGATTCATCTCGCGAACGGTGCGCGAAGCGACACGGCCACTTACACACAAGTGCTCAATGGAGTACATGATGACCTCCTTGCCAACCATCCCATCTAACACTAGACACATTCGTGTCGAGCCACTCCTTGTCTTCGGGCGCGAGCTCGCAACAATTTCGAACGTCGACGAGTGTCACTGAAGACACCTCAAACTCCGGCTCGCCGTACTGCGCGAAATCCGTCGCTTCGTGCGCCCTGCGACGCGCCTCGAGCATCGCGCGCAAGTCCCCGCTCCGGAACTGCGCGCACCCATAGATCATGAGCGTGCGGAGCCTCGGGCAGAGCCAGATGTAGTCGTCCTCGCCTACAGCGACCGCCTCAGGGTCGGGAACGGTCTCCGCGAGCCTGCGGAGCACGTCCGTGGTCAGGCCGGCACAGTCTGTGAAGGTCGCTTCGTCATATCGAAAGCCGCCCGGAAAGGGCGCGAAGAGGCTGAAGAGTGCCGTCGCGGTGTTGATCTCTTGCAGAGTGATATAGCAGGCTTCCGAGAAAGCAGTATTTGGGGGTGTGGGGGTCGAGCACCGTGTGTACGATATAGCGTCGACCAGGGGGTAGCGGAGCAACCGGCCGTACTCCGCGATCACATCACCGTCCATGTCGACGAAGTCAACGTTAGCCTGCCAGGTCAGCATCACGCCGTTGGGTGGCGGTATGGCTGGCCCAGCGTAGGAACAGTCGAGGTGGAGGTTGTCGAGCTCGAGGTTGCACAAGTCCGGACAGTGCACAAGGCACTGGAGGAGGTCGACGAGCGGGAAAATCGCGTTGCGCGCGTCGTAGTCGGTGATGGCGAGGGTTTCGAGCTTGGGTGGCATGGTCGCCTGGGGGAAATGATTGACGTATGCCTCGCGGAAGTGGACCCCACCCATGGACAAGGTCTTCAGCATGAGCGTGTCGAAGTCACCAACTGGAGGCGAGACTATCCCGGTGCTGCCTGCCAAATCGTCGACCATGAAGTCAAGAACGAGCGCATTTAGCTTTTCTGCGCGCCCCACGAGGTCGATCCGAGGGACCGGGAGTGAGCTGGAGTAGAGGAGTTTCATGCATAGGATTGTCCATCGCTTGATATGAGGCAAGAGCACTTCAATGACGGCTTTCACCTGAGCCTTCTCCGTAAGGTCCTCCAAGGACGGGTCGAACCTCCGCAAAATAAAGATCTCAAGGGGGCGATCCCGCGACCATGTGAGATACTGGCGGATCCTGGAAAGCGGGGTGGGGTCCCTTCCGATCCAGATAACAAAGTGAGTCCAGAACTGAGATGAGTTCGACATGGCTTCTCGCCACAAGGGAGAGACGGAGGCAAGGCATTCTGGAGAGGGGTGCTCGTAGTTCGAGTTATCGAATGCGGGCCAGGGAGCTAGAGCAACGTACGGTCCGTATCGGAACGTCGGGAGAGCTATTGCACGAAACACAATGCGGAAGATGATGAGGAGAACGTCAGGTGGAAGGTCGACAATGGTGGTGCAAGGTTTGCGGCCGACATTGCTCCTTGAGAGGAGGTGCGGCGAGTGTTGCTGGACGGTGTGGTATCATCCCCGTCGAGCGCATGTTAGACGTTAGGCTTTGATGTCGCAATCTATAGTGTCTGCGCTGCCTGAGTGCCAACTTAAGTGTTTAGTGAGATAGCCTCGATACAATGAGACTGACACGCTCAGCTCGCATACACTCACTACTACTGTTCGTGACACAAGGTGCACGCTTACGTGAACATGTACTATAGCAGACAGCGTGAACGACGTAGGGAAAGAGGGCTAGCGCTGTGAATAGTTCGTCATGGTTGTCGCGCGACTCGCCCGCCGCCAGCGGGCCCGGCCCGGGAGGACCCTCGTCCTCATCTATTAGATTCTATGTACTTCTTGCAATTGAACTGGTCGTACGCGTCTACTCACCTATATTCGTACTCATACTCATCCCTTGCCAGTACTAGAGCTCAACGTCAACGGTAGACAGATCCTGCCATTGGTTCATGCGTTGGTTCGCGCGTTCGCTGAATGGCACACTAGCCTTGAAAACGATGTGCCAGACGAACTACATAAGTACTACTCAATTGCACTTCGCGGCGTTGACATCACACTGCAATAGACATCTAGAAAGGTGTGAGTGTGAAGACATTTATGGCTCTCAGGGGTTCGAACGGTGCGCAAAGTGATATGCCACCTACACACAGACACAGGTGCTCAAGTGATACGGATTGGTGAACGCATATCCTCCACACCAACCATCCCAGTCAACGCGGAGCAGATTGGCGTCAAACCACTCCTTGTCTTCGGGCGCGAGCTCGCAGCAATTTGCACGTCGACGATCCCCACCGAGCCACCACGAACCCCGGTTTACCATACTGCGCGAAATCCGTCGCTTCGTGCGCCGCGCACCGCGCCTCCAGCATCGCGCGCAGGTCCGCGCTCTTGAACCGCGTACAGCCCCTGATCCCGAGGCTCTGAAGGTTCGGGCACAGCCAGAGGTCAGCGTTGCCGTCGTCTTCAGGTGGCGGATCTGCCTCGGGGTCGGGAGGAGTCCCCACGAGCTTGCGGAGCACGCCCGGTGTCAGACCGTCGCAGTCGTAGAACTTTGCGTGGCGGAGTCGGATGTCGCCCGGATCAGCAGCGAGGAGACCGACGAACGCCGCCGGGCTGTTGATCTCTGTCAGCGTGATGTCTTCGGCCCCTGTGAGCGCAGCACCTGGGGGCGTAGGGGTCGAGCACCGCGTATACATCGCGAATTCGACAGGGGGATACCCGAGGAGCCTGCCGTACTCCGCGACCATGTCGCCGCCTACGTTGATGAAATTAATATTGACCTCCTTCCAATAGTATGGCGGATCAAAATGGTAGATGGGAGACCTTGTGTTGGAGCAGTCGAGATGGAGGTTGTTCAGCTCGAGGTTGCAAACGCTTGCGCAGCGATCGAGACAACGGAGGAGGTAGATGAGTGGGAAGGCCGCGTTGTGCGATTGTAATCGGTGATGCAGAGGCTGGAGAGCGGGGGCAGGTGCGATTGGCCGTACATGTACGACTCGCGGAAATGGACGCCACACATGGATAGCCATGCTAACTTGGGGGCGTCAAGCTCCGCGGCTAGACGCAAGGGTACTTCGGTGCCATCGACCACTGGCAAGTCGTCAATCATAGCCTCTAGACTGAGACTTTTCAGCTGCTTCGCGTGGCTACGAGGTCGATATGAGGGCGTGGGAGCGAACTGGACTGCAGCAGCCTCATGCACAAGGTGTTCCAATGCTCAATGGAAGGTAGGAGCACCTCCATGATCGCTCTCACCTGAGCCTTCTCCGTGAGGTCCCTCAAAGAGGGGTCATACCTCCGCAGTATGTAGATCTCGAGGGAACAGCCCCGCGACCAAGCGAGGTATTCACGGATCCTAGGAAGCGGAGTGGGGTCCCTGCCTATCCAGATGACGAGGTGCGTCCAATAGTCAGGTACCGCTGACATGACTTGTCGCCAAAAAGGAGCGACCGAGGCAATGCACTCCGGGAAAGGATGCTGAGGAATTAGATCTTCATGCGAGGGCCAGGGTGTTAAGCAGCACATCGTGGACTCTCCCGGATCACGATGTACCCATGGCCTCGTTGCGTCTTCGAGAGCATACCGGAAAATGACGATGAGGGTTTCGGGAGGAAGATCAGAGATGGTGGTGCGAGCCTGGGGAACGACGCCACCACTTTCGGAAAGTATGTGAGGGATGTTGCCGGGCACACTTCCATTGTGCTCTGTCGACTTGTAGGACATGATAACGCCGCTGATGATATAAGTTAAACGATGCATTGTAACGCGATTTATTGATAATCGTAACTCACAAATAGACTGGCTCCTTTCTACGGACGTTGTTGCCGTGCTACGTGAGTAGAGCTTACACGGACCTCCTTAGGAGGCAGAGCCTAGACAGGACTTCTATAACGGAGGCGGGGGCTAACGGACGACACTAAATGCACTGGCAGCGTGCGACGTCTCTACCTTGTCGCTCGGTCAGAGGCTGCGGACTGGACTAGAAGGACAGTCTGTCAGTACGCAAGTGCGACTGAAAAAGCAAAGGACCGCGTACGTGAGCTTTATTATGTCCTTGTGAACGCAGTACTTATAATACTATCGAAAGCCTGCTGTATCTGTCCACGGTGGGTCAGCTTGCTGAAGAACGGGAAGTCTTTGAGGAGGGTACCGGAGCAGTAGCAGGAGTCGAAAGGATGCACGAATGGTATGTGCGCTGCGCCCGTCTGCAGGGTTATAACGAGACTGGAATAGGGGATGGAAGTAGTCCCCTTACCGGGACCCGGCCCGGGATGTCGACCGTTCTCGATCACAGTTCGGCGGTAGCCAAAAGCCTGTTCAAGCCAGAGTACAAGTACAACATACTTATACACTAGATGAGTCTCGGACAGCGGGATCGGGGGAGTAAATCAATCCAATGTACAGTACAAATCAAGAACCGATAGGTATACAAATCTGCTGAATACCCAATGTGTGCAAATCGAAAGTAGATGACGATCATCGAAGTGCCAGTGACGGATCACTCACGAGTTAAATCCCAAGTGCGAGGACATCCGCCTCGCTCCAGTCACCGTCCTCCTCCAGCTCAAACGCATCACACCTCATCAGCGTCAGCCACCGCGCCCGCTCCTCCACCTTCCTCCCACTGCCAGGCGTCGCAGGCTTGCTCCCGGTTACAACCCCGTCACAGCCCGAAGTGAATCCCCGACGCTTTCGCAACATCATGCCTACGCCCATCGGTACGCCGCCGAAGGGCAGCGTCGCTGGGTTCGGTAGGGTCGCTCTGGATGAGAGCGAAGGCAGCAAGGGCGGGAGCGTGCTTGGCGAAGAGGCATATGTGTAGATCCGGATCCGCTGCGCGGACGAGAGGGTAGGCGCGACAACGACAGGATATCGAGCTGAAGCTCTGTCGGCAGGCTTGTGAACCGGAAAGGCAGCGCAGGTGGCTCCGTGCCCATTGACGAGAATAGGCTGTCTCTTGCGCATGGCAAGGGTACTAACGCTCTCGATACCGAGGGTGCGCCCGCATTCCTCGGCTTGAGCAGGACAGCCCGCGCGTATCGAAGAAGGCTGAGGGCCTCGCGCTCCGTGGCCTCTCTCAAAAGCCTATTTCGCTGGAGTGCTCGCGCCAGCTCCTTTTCGCTGTCTTGCCAGATGGCTCCACCTGCCCCCAGCGCGCCCTCGTCGTCGCTAGCGGACGTCTCGCCCGACGCATCTGGGTCTGGGTCCGCAAGTCCGTTGGCATACATTTCGAGTTTGGCGAGTGTGAAATTGTGTCGGTGTATCGCGCGGACGATAGTGCGCGCGCCGCGCAGACCCAGTCTATTCCCGTTCGCACGCAGCACGTGGAGGCGGCAGCGCGGGGAGGACATGTAGTCGACGATGTACGGAGCAGATGCGTGTGTAAGGCCGAGGACGGAGAGCTGCATCTCCTGCAGATAAGGAGCGTCGAGGACGCGTAAGAATTGAGCGATGAACGCGTCGCCGAGCCCAGCGTTGGTCGTGAGGGAGAGCGTCTCAAGCTGCGATGTGTTTAGTGCCTCGGCGAAGGCAGTCGTCACGTCAGGCTTCGCAGTGAATGCGTTCTGGCGAGAGCAATGAGCTGGGTATTGATATGCCAACGAAGGGAAACTCACGTTCTGCAAGAACAGCTCCCTTAGTGAAGTATTATCCCTGAGATATTCAATGATGGTGCGCAAGCCGCGGTCGCCTATGCCGTTCGAGTTCAAGCTAATCTCGGAGATGGGGTATTGCCTGCCCTTCTCCGTGCTAAGAAACCCGAAGAGCACCTCGCAGCCGGCATCGCCAAGCTCGTTGTGTCCAAGGATGAGCTTGGTGACATTCCGACGCGCACGAATGTCTGAGATAACCTCACGAGCACCTATTATACAGCTCGTTGAACTTCTCATCATAGCACCGCCATTGCATACCTACCTTCGACCGAGCATAGCCCCGCATCCAAGCTCTCGATGTGGCTCCGGGCCGACAGTGGGACTTTCGCAGCCGACATGCGCCTGGTTGTCGCTGGCTGAGAAAGGGAGAAGACGCGTGGGTCCATACGTAGTGAAGTTGAGATACAAGTACAAGTTTAGTCGAGAGGAGGTATCCGGATTGTTAAATAGAGAATAGATATCGGGTGGGGTGACAGTGCTAGTCCAAGTTGGTGGAGGTTGGTAACGGCGCCAAATTCGAACCCTGTGGCTTTGCTGTGGCGACGGAGCCGCACCTGCCTCTTGCCTCTACCACCATCTTGTATATCACCCTTCTTGCAGAACCTCACTCACACACGCCCTCGAGGTCTGCTAGCGTGCCGCATATTTGCACGAAGCGCTATCCGTCGCGGTAGTGAACGACCGCAGCTTCGATGTCGACTGCGAGTCTGTCCAAAGACGAACAAGACACACTACGACTTCTCGTCCAGCATGTCTCGCGCGCGTTCTACGAACCCAAGTACACGGTGGTCATGGATCAGCTAGCTCGCCATCCTGTGTACGTCCTCTGAGAGCATACTGACGGCCCTCAGCTGAACACAGAGGTCGCGCCTCGCGGTGTAGCCTCAAGGACGACGACCTCGCGGGGCGGATGGGCCTGCAGCTGAAGGAGCTCAACAAGATTATGGCAGTGCTAGAGGGCGACCGACTGGTCAAGATGTACGTGACCTGAATGCGTTGTGAGGAGACACTTACGAGCTGGCGTAGCCATCGCCAAAATGAGCTCAAGGAGGGCGCACAGCGCTCGGTCGGCCGTCAGTACTTCTACATCGATTACCAGCATTTCTGCAACGTAGTGAAATGGCGGATTGCCGAGGTGCGCAGGATAATTGACTCGTCCCTGCGAAATGTGCGTTGGTATATACGTTTGCCCGTGGTTCAGGCTCACAGTGAGGTCTGCAGGAGCTCGATAACAAGGGATACATCTGCCCGCAGTGCGATAAATCATTCTCTCCCCTCGAAGCCGATAAACTCATCGACTTCTCCGCTGGGACGTTCAACTGTGACGTATGTCATGCCGAACTCGTTGACAACGAGAACGCGGAGAGCGTTAAGGGCAGCCAGGATCGCATGCTGCGGTTCAACCGACAAATGCGATTCATCCGCGAAGGTCTCCGCCGCACTGAGGATATGGTGCTCCCTGCGTACGTTTGCTCACATGCAGAGTGTTCGTCTCGTCCTGACTCTACGCAGGTTTGACGTGGCCCTCTGGGTCAAAACCCACATCATCGACGCCGAAAAGGCCAAAGCAGCCGCCCAGAACGGCGGCCTCAAAATTGCCGGATCTTCAGGCGACACGAAGCAGGAGGAGGCTTTCGGTATCATGCTCTCCGTCGACAAAGATGAAGCGACGCGGAAGGAGGAGCGCGACCGCGAGGCGGCTGCGAAGCGCCAGCAGAACCTCATGCCATCGTGGCATCTCAAGAGTACGATCACCGGCGACTTGACTGCGCTCGGTGTCAAGGAGACTTCAAGGACGGAGGACGGCCCGTCAGACGCGAACCGCTTGCCAAGTTCGAACGATACGATATTGAAGGGATTGGGTGTCGTCGGTGGTCCACCCGCACCTCAGACAAATGGAGTCGATGTCAAGCCAGCAGTACCGGTACAGGTGCAGACACGGGAAGCCGACTGTAAGTTGGATGACGCATCCCTCGCGTTGACTAAACGCGCTCTGGTTGGCAGACTACGATCAGTACTACGCGTCACTCGCTGCGTCGGCAGCGACATCTGCACGAGCCACGCCCGCCATGCTCACACTGGACGGTGATTTCGGAGATGAGGAAGAGGAAGTGAAGCCGTCGTTGGAGTATCTGGACTCACTAAACGGGTATCGCAAACGGTCACGGTCCCGGGAGGACGTGGATGATGGTATGAGCTCGGTGAAGACTCCACGTCTTAACGGCTATGAGTCCGTGCATGAGACGACGCCTTCCGCGCCGGATCCTGCCCGGCGGAAATTTGACGCAAGAACCTGTTCCTGATGCTATACAGCGTCGGCTGACGAGCCTATCGTACATGGTATGGTCTTCTTTCTCACACACTAGTTCACACTGACCCTCTGTATTAGTTGCTGGAGAGCCAATACGCCTCTCCGAAGTGACGGAGGAGCAGCAGGAACAGATGACTGCTGAAGAGTATACAGCGTATTACGAGGTGCTCATGGCGAACTCGTGACATCTCACTTTTAGGGAGCTTGGGTTATCGGACGGACATTTGTGCAACGCGTTCACACATGATGGCATGTATCACTCACAATTACTGTATCATTTAGCTTGAGCAATGCAATTGTTGCTAATACTGGAACTACGCTGGCTGCACGAGGGCTTCTGGCTGAGCGGGGTCTTGGATCGAATGTGCCGGTGCGTCTGCCATATTCATAGCGACGTCGTCGGCTCACGTCTAATGCCCACGTTATCTCAGTACGATGAAGGTGCACAAGCATAGTCTGACGAGCCGATGTTCAGATTGATACTGGACTGGACGACAATCCGGCACTCACCCCTCCATCAATAAGTACCGTCTCCCCGTTGACGAACCAGTTCCCGACGAGGAACAACGCCAGGGAACCCACGTCCCTGTTCGACCCGCCGTACGGGGCTCTCCCTCCTGGCACAAAGGCGGCTGCGTTGCGGGGACCTCGAAGTTCTGCTTCACTCCTTCTGGTATGCGTGACTGGCCGACGGCGTCAGCGCTCCCCGGCGCGGTCATTTCCGTCTCGAACAAGCCTGCATGGGAGTGTCAACCGCATTCGCCGCAAGGATGACTGACCGAGACATACCGGGTGCTATGCCGTTGACCGGATACCGAGCGGAAGCAGCTCGTTTGCTAGGGTGGCTGTAGCCTGTCCGATGGCCGCCTTCGAGAACATGTAGGGGTACGATCGCCCTGCGGTATTTAGGTCCTACAGAAGGTAGCACGGTCAGTGTATCTCCGTAAGGTCGTCAAGCGGAGATCCCTAATGGCTCTTACCTTCGTCCACCCGTTCATGCTGGACGTCATGATGACTTGCGGGGCGAACTTCCGACTGCCGCCTTCATACTTCTTCCACTTCTCAAGCAGCGGCAAGAACGCGAAGGTGAACCAGTACGGGCCGACGGCGTTCGTCCTGAGGGAGTTGTCGAATTGCTCCTGCGAGACGGCGTCGAAGTACGCCGCGCGGAATGCTTCAGCAGTGTTCGCCACCGGACGGGCAGATACTCCGTCGAGTATGCTGCGGCATATGAACAACTTGCCCAGTGTGATGCGAGTATGTGGCATACCCTGCGTTATTGAACAGCACCGTGACATGTCCCTCCCTCTTGCCGATCTCATCCGCTAGGCGCAGTGCTTCCGACTGCCCAGTCGCCGGGTTATTCAGAAGTCAGTGTACCATACCACCATTAATTGCGCCCTGACGTACCTTGCTCCTGATGTCGCCTTCCAGGCCATACATCCGGCCGGAACGCCCGGTCCTTTCGGCGGCCTCGTTATACACAGCTACGGTTCTGAAGAAGTCGTAAGTGAGTGCGCATCTAGCTCCCTGCTCACACCCCACTGACCTGTCCAAGTCTGCTTGTTTGGGACCAATGATATACACCGTAGCGCCGTTCGCCAACAACGTCGAGCTTATCATCAAACCAATACCCTGTTCTCAGGAATCAGTCAGTAGTCGGCACAGCCTTCAGAAGACATGGTCTACAGACCGAACCTCCGCCCGTCACGACTGCAACAACACCTCGCAGATCGAATGCGTTGGCTGCGCTTAGCTGGTTCAGTACGGCGTCGGCCATTGGAACTCTTCTTGCTTTCGGGTCGTCGAATGGATTGTAAGGAAACTCGGCGCGACACTCGTGGTTGTGCGACTGTCTTCAGGCAGTCTGGGTTGACCCGGCGGTGCACTATTTGTATGCTAGGAGCCTTCCACATGGGTGACGTCACCGCCGGTTCAGCGCAAGCCTCTGCATTGCACTGTTCTTCTGAGACCGAGCTGGAATTGAGCTGGAACATCGCCTTCTCCCGGGAAGTGCTCTTCTGGCCGAGAGAAGGTGTCTGGCGGGTCACCGGTCCAGGTCAGTACGTACTGTAGTACCAGCCTAGTTGAAGCCGCTGTTCGGAGACCCACTTCAAGACCCGTACTAGTCAAACCGTCGTCATCAGCTCGGCAGTGTCGAGATATGAAGTGAAGACACCCAGAATTCAGTCTGCGTGTGTCAGGCTACGATTAAACATCTCATCCGACCTAATACTTACGGCGTCCGTCTCTCCTCGCGGTCAGTTGGTTGAATGAGAAATACCTGCAGTACTTATTATCATTTTGCATAACTTACTAGTCTACGAACACGTGCCTCCGAGTCGACGATGTCAGGCACGCGCGTAAGTACGTCGTTCGACATTCGCACATTGACCGCGCTGGGTCATTTCGGTTCTCGACGAAACAACTTTCCGCGCCCTGTATACCACTTCTCCTCGCTACCATCATGAGTTTGTTCACTCTCAACGACGACATCCTCCATATCATCGCCGACATGCTTTCCGCCCCGGAATGCCTCCCTCTCTCGTCGGTGTCTCGACATCTGCATGCGATCGCACGGCGGTATGTGTTCGAGTCGATCACTGTTTATACCATGGAATAGCTAGTCAAGATGCACGACCACCTCATCCGCAACATCGACAATCGCCTGATCTGGCCTCGGGGATTGACTATCTATGGCCCGACTAGAGGAGCAGCCTGGGAGCCTCCAGACCTCAATGCGCTGGTAGGCATCTTCGAGCACGCGCGGGAGTTGAAGGTTCTGGAGGTCCACCGTTGTGAGGAGGCCATCTGCTGCAATACGCTGGTCGGAGAGTATTTGGCTGCACTGCCGGATCTCTCACACATCCGCCTGTTCGATATCGAGGCAAAAACATCCGATGTCCTGCACAAAATGATCAGTTATAGGCCGGAGACGGCATGTCTATCATTGTCCATATCGATCCTCGACCGTCATCTACTACGCATAGCTGAAGCCGCCGTGCTTGGCAGCGTCAAGCGGCTCAGACTCAGTAATTTCCAGTTCGGTAGTACAGTATCTGAGCGGCAGCTTATCTCCAAACTCGCTGGGGCCTATCCACAGCTAGAAGTCCTGGACCTCGACCTCAGTGCCGTATATCCCTGTCTCATCCTGTTCCCCAACATACGCAGGTTGACGATCCTCAGTCCCCAAGTCGGCCCACAGGACCCTGGCCGTCACGTGGAGCAACGACACTTGGACTATGTATCGGTTCAGCCAAAGTACCTTCGTCTCATCCCAGCCCTAGGCATCCGCAGCGATTACCTGCGTCTAACCAACGAGCGGCAAAACTTCTGTCCTGCGGAAGTAGATCCCGAACATGTTTCCGCCGCCGCCGTGCTGGAGTTGAGCTTGTACCAGGTTGAGCGCTGCACCGAGTTCTGCATGGCATTGGCACAGACGATCTCAGCAAAGTCGTCAAGAATAAGGTACCTTATCTGGACGATCACAACCGAAGACGCGCATGCAGCAATGACCCAATGGATGGTACGCGACACATCTACTGTCTCCAATTTAATACTCATAGATGCTCGCCAATGTAGGAGAATGTTTCCCCTTCGCTGTCGTCCTCGCAGCTCTGTTGCATACGTGTTCATGTGGTCCACCAAAATAATCGGGGACCATCGCGCGAAACATGGCTAGGCTTGCTGCAGCGACTGGAGCGCGTCCACATTTCTTCAATACCCTCGCTTCGGTTCTATTTCCAGCATGTCGAGGGCATCGATGATCAGTCGAAACCAAGCGGCCCCTCGAAGACCACTTGGGGACGGGTCGAGGGCGATGGCAGTGACCGCGCGGTGCAGCCGATCCCCAGTTGGCAAGGCGAGAGGATTCATCGCTACCTGCAGTCTCCGGAGTTCTGTCGGACGCTTCAATTCGACGGTACGTCTCACGCTCGGTCAAAGGTGAAGGCATGATTCTTAAATGGGGATCTAGAGGAAGCCGCTCTGCGACGCTCCGGCCGGTGAATGCGAAGGAAAGCTACATAGGTTGACAAACGAATCCGGAAGAAGCCTGAGTGCGCGCATCGTGATACTAGATATC
Organism: Fomitopsis serialis; assembly: GCF_022376445.1. Taxonomy (NCBI): domain Eukaryota; kingdom Fungi; phylum Basidiomycota; class Agaricomycetes; order Polyporales; family Fomitopsidaceae; genus Fomitopsis; species Fomitopsis serialis. The sequence continues at coordinate 217,236 of NW_025955003.1, read as the reverse complement.
TCCACCGCTTGTATTTATGAAGGGCTTGTATACAAATCACGGTTCGCACTCACTCTTCAATGCTATCTGTCCGACTCACCGTGGATGTGATCGACAGTACTGCACGACGAGCTCTGATTCACCTCAAGGCATACCATTAAACGACGGTCACAAGGGAGTTGTGGACATCTGCTCTGGGTGTTGCGATGAGTAGGCTGTAGGAGGCTTAGACTTGACTGAGAATGACCGGTGCCACTATGGCGGTGAGCGCGATGCGGAAAACTGACATGCCATGCTAATAGTAACGAACAACATTGTGCGCAAATTTCTAGCCGGCCGAGTTCATCAAGTATGACAATCCCAGTGCTGTGTCTCTTTTGTACGCTTTCCGCGGCTGACGTTGACTCTCGTGCGTTGTTCTAGGTATGTTTCGGCGTTCAAGCTTGCGCGACTTTACACGTGCTGGTAAACCCCGTAAGTAAGTAGACGGCAAGGCGCTAAAATGCCTCACTTTCGATCATCCCGACGACGTCATATCCGGAGCTCCATATAAGGACGTGCAAGCTATCTTCCGAGTCTCTTCTGTCTTCCTCCGAGAGTTCAAACGTTCAACGTTCAGCGAGCAGACGATATACATACCCTCGATTTTTTTTTTCAATGTCTTTCGACGAGGCAGTCCCGTACCTTTTATTACGGAATTGAGTCATTCTGCTGCACTCGTTTCTTTGATGACGGGATTGTCAAGTTGGGCGCTAGCAGACTCGAGGTAGACGCTCGGCACGAGACCGTGCAACGTCTAAGTATGTACCGAGGTTGGCCAACATTAGAAGATGCATTGCATTGGCACGCCATACTTGTCGGTTCTGGTTACAGGAAGCCTGTAATACGTACGTATGTATGTCGCGGCTCTTGCAGCAAAGCTCACCCGTGCCAATTTCTCACCACATCTAGTTCTAAGCCGCTTGCTCCCATCTTTGGTTACGTGGCATCTTTCCACCAAGTTTTGACTGCCATTCGTCATGCCAGCGTCCCGAGCTCGAGGTGCCACGAAAGCGGTTTTGAAGGTACGCCCCTGTCTTTCATTCGAGTGCAATATTAATATTGTGACCATTGTTCCGAACAATATCAGCCGTATAATGACAAGCCCCGGCGTTCTGTGAAATGCATGACAGATAGGCCAAGCGAGCCGGAGCCAACGCCACAGGCTTCCTTGACTTCAGCTGTGGCTCCACTTGAGGATGAGGGGACTATGCGCGATTATTGTCTCGAGGTAGTCCACAGGCTATACCCCGGGATAATGCCCAGGAATGATTACGACATCAGTACGTTGGCGGGGGTGAATACCATGGTCCTCTATCGAACGAGGAAGTCTACGCTTGGCTGGACGACATGATTCGGATCGAGTATGCGGGATGGCCAGAGGGCTGCTCCACTGTTGAAGAAGCAACTACGCTATCCATCAAAGCTTGCGAAGAGTTGCTCGATCAGCCTGCGCAGGTCACTGGGGTATGTCTTATGAGCATTTCGGATGTTCCGCGTCATAATTTTGCTGACCGTGTTGAATTAGCGTAAACCCCGCCCTGGTCAGCGTCATGTCTACGTTCGCCCCATTCCCGACTGTGACTACTCTATACGGTTATGGCCCGGCGTTGTCACTGCGCGAGAATTCTGCCTCGACTTCGTGCACACCGAAACCGGCGAGCCAACGAACTCACCCTTCGAATACGAGCTCTGGTCGTTGTCTGACCCCACCACTCCGTGGCTATCAGTGGGATCTATGCAGCTAAGGTCAATCGAGAATAAGTTCGGCGTTCAAACACGTGATATACGACCAGGCGAGGAGAAGTTTGTCTTGAAGGACGGACTGACTTGCATGCTAGTGCGACCGGGGAAGCGGAGTCTCCGCTTTACGGTCCCTATCCATAGAGGAGAGACGTCGGCTGCCGAGGTGGAAGTCGATACGCTGGATCTACCCAAGATCATAGGTTGACTCGTACGCATGTTTTTGGTGTTGTCGCATCGCGTAATGGACTGAATACTTGGCTGCTTCGCTCTCGGTATCATGTCCGGTATGTCAGTCTATGTGATGATAATGACCTAATAGCATACTTGTTACTAGTATACTTGTCCGTCAAGCAGACATGGTCGGTGAGCAGCCATAATGGCTCACGACGCACTGATCATTCCCTGCAAATCTTTGCAGGCTGAGGCGGGAGCGGATGGTCCTTCGCTCGAAGTGCATCACACAGATTCATAAGGAGGGTGCGTGGCTACAACGGTATTTCAGTACTAGGCAAGCACGAGAAGGGCCGATCTGAAGTACTAAAACATTATATAGATCAAGTACTGAGGGAGCTGAAAATGTTCATATCAGGGTTTTGTACAATGTATGCATTCCAGCCTTCCGTTGGCTTTAGTTCCGTTGGCTAGAGAGCTTTCGGGACACTAAAGTGAACAACAGTGGTGCAATCCACACCTGTGTCTCGGATTGGCACGCAGGTAACTACTAAGTCCTTCTTTCGAAATCTATGTCTCTTCACTTCATGATTACCCAACATTCTGTCTCAAAGAGAGGAGCTACATAGAGTTTCGTGAGCCGTAATTACGATAGCCTTTGGTCCTCTTACTATATCATAACTACTTCCCTGAGACTACTCTGGCGATCGATTCTAAAGGTTCTTTGGTAAGCTCGTTGAGATAATCATGGACTTTCATGTGCGCAGACTGTGCAGTATCCGTGTTATTATTTTTCCTCTGGACTCCAAGCTTTCAAGCTCCAAGCTCGAGGATACTATATGCTGCAGGCCCCACACAGTAGTTATAATGAGAAACGAGATGTGTTCAGTTGCTCGACGGTCGCATACAGATTGTCACGTGCTGATGTACTGTATGCACCGAGTTTGGGCGTCGAACACCGACAACAGTGATCGTCCTGCCTGGCTGATTTGCTCATTGTTCGTCGCGCAGGCCACGTATATATTGAATATTCTGGAGGGTGAAAAACAAAGGTGTGTCTCATTTGGTCGATGAAACACGGACGACGCTGAGCTGGCGGTGGCGAGTCGATTAGCCGAAGCGTCGTTCTTCTTCCGGACTTTGCGTTGCGTCCAACCCACAACCATCTCGCGCTGAGCCCTCCAAGCTGCAACACGTCGGCGAGAGGTATGTCGTGTGTTCAGGCCGAATCTGAGACAGTTGTCACTCACGACAGTGACAGAGGCGCAGTGCCCGGATCACTTTCCGCTCCTTCAATCTGTCACTCGTTCCCCTCGCTCTCGGGCACCCATGAATGGCGGCAAAGACACAGAACCACTCTCCTTTTTCCCGCATCTCCCGCCTCATCCGCAGCGGCCCGTCTTCACCACTCGCCCGCGAGCCCGACGTCGAGCCACCCACCCAAGAAGACTGGTACATCCCGTACAACGGGCCGTACGAACCTCCCCGCGGGATGCCTGAGAGTGTCGTGGAGAGGGACAGCTGGGGCAATCTGGTGAGTGGTTGGCTGGCAGAGGACCCGCAGGCGACGAAGAGAGAAGACCGGTACGCCCGCACGTCCCGCGATCGCGCAAAGTCCGATGCGGCTACTCTCGCGTCTTCGTCTGCACCTACGCCCCGCCATCGTTCCTTCTCCACGCGCAACACCCCCAGACCGAGCGTCAACTCTATCATCCACGCGGGCGGCGTCGGCGAGGCCCCGGTGCCTGTGCGGGAGCCGCAGGAAGCCCAGCCGAAGCCCGAGACGACCCGCCACAGCCTGGCGAGCATCCTCTCCTTGGGCACACGGCGGGGTCTGACGATCAGACACTCCTCCTCAGCGGGCCAGCTCACGCGCCAGGCGTCGGGCAGCACGGACCACCATGCGCCGCCGCGACGGAGAACGCGCCGGAGTCGATGGTCCTGCGCCGCCACCCATACGCCTTTCCGTACTCTACCACCGCCACCGCCCCTTCCCCGCCCCGCGCACCCTCCCCTCACGCCCGGCGTCCCCCGCCGTCCAAAATCAAAGTGGCCCCGCAGCGGCCCTCGCGTACGCTCCCGCCGCCACCACCGCGTTCCTGCAGCCTACGCCGCGCAACCGGCTGACGATCCGGGGCTCCATCTCCACGCCCAACCTGCGCAATCCCCAGACGACATCCCAGCCGCGCTCTCCCGCTCCGCCGACGCCCAAGGGGAAACAACGCTGGCTGTCCCCGGAGACGTGGTGCGATGCTCTGATCCTGCCTCGCCCACGCTTCGCCATTCGTGTAGACCCAGGCGGCGGCAGTGGCCGGATCGTGAGCCCTCCGGACAGCCCGGTACAGCCCAATACGATCACGTACTATCAGTCGCGCGCGGAGAAGGAGCCCACGACAGGATCTTCCCATGGGCTGGACCGCGCTGACAGCCATGAACCGTTGTTGGCGGCGCAGAACACAAGACCGCGGGCGAGTACAGTGGAACCGATCGCAGGGCCCTCTCGAGTGACAGTGGAGGAGCAGAGGCAAGCAGTGGGTGTGGGACGCAGTAGCGGAGATAGACACGGTGTGGGTATAAGTATGCCGCCGTCGAGTTTCAAGCCGCCAAGACCGAGAGCTTCGCACTGGACGATTTGGCACTGCCCAGTCCAGCGCCCCTCACTGATGAAGTATGTGACTGTCGCTCTCCTTTTTGTAATTTACCCTTCCATCAATCGTGTCGTGCGGGCGCCCTTAATGGCGTCCATGGTGTCTGCCACGTTTGGCTTGTCAGCGATGTATTCACATGCTCCCTTGACAGGGTCCTCGAGGAGGGCAGGCAGCTCGAAGCCGATCGCGAGGCATGGCAGGCCCAAGCGACACGCTCGTTCCAGAACAAGCGTGCTAGGTCCATGTCGCGCGCCCGCGCGAAGACGCTCAGTTCCGCGCACCATTCCCCGCACGAGGGCGCACGTCAGCCATGGACATGCTCACGCAGCGCACGCTACTCGGCAACCAGTCACGCCCGCCGACGGTGAATGTGCGGCTGCGCGAGTCAAGTCGCAGGGCTTCAGGACGTCCGAGGACCCCGGTACAGCGACATTCACCAGCGGCGGCGTCGGGATCAGCACGGTCACGTCGCACTCGCACGGACGTACGCGCTCGCACGCGCACTCGAACTCGGCCGGGACCGCGACGTCCTCGCATGGGCGCACGGAGGAGTCGTTCATGTGGACCGGCTCCGGCGCGGGCCACCATCAACGGACGCCTTCCCTGGGCAAGTCGGCGCTCCGGCTCGTCAAGAACACGGCGTCGACAGCGGCGGGTTTCTGTGGTTTTGCGAGCGCGGAGCGGGTGTTTGAGGGCGGAAGGGAGACGGACGAGAAGGCAGGTGCCCCGGACATGCAAGACGGCGCGCACCGGCGGCAGGACACGCGTGTGCTCAGGCTGCAGGACCAGGCGCGGCGGGACGCACATCAGGACAACGTCGTGCTCGTCACGCCAGCATCTCCCGAGCACGGTGTTGCGCAGACGGTTCATATAGGACTTGGTGGCTTGCACGGTTTGTCGCCCGTGCCGTCGAGCTCTGGCGAGAGCCCCATTGGTATCGCTATCTCGACACCCACGCCCTCTGACGAGCAGGCTAGGCAGCACTATGGGGGTCGTGAACGCCTCAGACTTCCAGCGCATCCGTATGCGCAGGGAGCCACATTTCCGATGCGTTCGTCGTCGCCAGAACCTGAGAGATCTGAGCCGCGACTCTCAGACACGCGGCATGAGCAGGCAGCCGGCGATGAAGGTCTCGAGCGACATAGGCAGCCCGTGCTCGTCCATCCGTACGCACCTTTTGCGCAGGCGAACCATCCGTATGCTTCGGCCTCCCCTGCGTGGGCTATAGAGGAGGCGCCGCAGGCCTCTATGCAGCCCGCTGTCACTGTGGACCCTCCGACCGACGAAGGTGGGCAGATGATCGAGGTCCAGGCGGACACGACAAGCAGCATGTTCGCGGAGATCACGCCGGGTCATATTCGCGAGTTTCAGCCTGAACAGCTGCGTTATTCGCCCTTCATCATGGTGCATCCTGTGGAACAGAAGGCAGACGGTCTCAGTTCTGGCGCTCGGTCTCACCCGTATGTCGCACAGTCCCGGCGCATGAGCGAATGGGGCTTTGCGGATGCCTTGACGGAGACGTTGAGGGATAGGGGCAGCGTCGACAGTGGTCTGGGGACCAGCGAAAGTTTGGATCACCTTCGGAACACCGACAGATCGGGTCAACGCGCGGACACTCGTCCTATGCCTGCTGATCTACCGCCCGTGCCGCTCGAGGACCCTTCTGAGCGGTTGCGCCCTGGCATGCGTCGTCGAGAGGCGACGCGCTCGTCCTCGAATCACACCTTGGCCTCGTCGCCCATGGATTCCGTGAACCCGCCTTCATTCCGCGCACAGCCCACCGAAGAGCGACTCACGACTAACGGCCAATCCTCTGGTTCGTCTCCCGGTATGATCTCGCACGACTCTTCGCCACCGCTGTCTCCGCGTTCATTCAACGCGTCCGACGACCTGGAGCGCTTCCGTGATCTATTTTATCAGCCTCCGCCTAGGCCGGAGACGCCTGAGGAGGCCCGTCTCGACACTTTCAGTCCACCGACACCGTCGCGGCAACCGAGTAGCGGTGTCAGCACGCGGAGTGTCAGTGGCCTGACGACCCTCGCTCGTCAGCTGGCCGATGATATCGACGAACTGCGCCAGATCTCGCGAGATTCTATGGATGATTCCGAGGCGTCGCCCATGTGGGGAAGGCGGTTTGGTGGACTTCGTGGACAACGTCCAGAGGAGGCCAGCCCTAATCCCAATGTGGTGCTGTCTGGCCCAACGTCTGATCGAAGCACACCCTGAAGCCTCGTCACCTCCCCTGCGCTTTCCGATCGACCGGACCGCGTCGCTCGCGCAGCCTACGATCAACGTTCCAGAGGACGTCGAGGAGTCTTCGCGGGCTTCCTCCATTATTCAGTATGCTTCCTATGAAGAGTCGGATAGTAAGTCCTCAGATTCATGTGATCTTCCTTGTGTTGACCATTGATTGGTTCTGTAGCGGGTCACATGCGAGTCGGCAGCATTGAAGCTCTGTCAACACCGGCTGCCCTCTCCAGTCCACAGCGTTCGTCCACCATGCTCTCCTTCGTAAACCTTCCCGCGGCAATGAGGAGCGTTCCAGCCAAAATGTCGCCGTTCCGCGCATCGATTCTACCTACTCCAGCCTTGGTGCTCCAGTGTCTGACGCAGCACGTTCCAGTTACATGACATCCGGAACGGGTATGTCCAGAATGTCTGGGCTCTCAGACTTCCCGGTCCCTCCGACCGACGTAACACCAGAACAGTTGTCTGTGCTTAATTCCTATTTCGACGATTCTCAGAGTTCTCAGCAGTTTAATGGCTTTCTCTCTCCTCCACGTCCAGGAGGTTTGGTTCGGGAACCAAGTACCAATACTTTCGGAGGTCAAAATGAGATCGGACAGGCACTTTGAGGACTATTGAGGATTTTATTCATCCTTTCGTTACCCATATATCCTATCTTTGCTCGTTAACCCTTCACGACGGTTTCGAGTAGTAATATACTGTAGAGCGTTCGTCGATAGCATCTGAGTCCGTTCTCTACGTTCCTCGCTTTCTGTTCGCACATCCGTTAATCTTATGTATATGGTTATGCTACTGCTACATTTTGCTGGATTACGGTACAACACAACACATTACTAGGGACAAGTGCAAGACTAAAGCAACAAACAACAGCGATAGCGAGAGACTGCATATCTACTCATCGTACTGAGTCAGCTGTGAGGCAAGTATGTACGTCAGCGAATGCAAAGTAGTGGAACACCACGACTCACGTCGAGGGTCAGCGTGCGCGAACTGTTCACATCTTGATCTCGATAGATGCCAACTAGGGAGTTGCTACGCTCGTATAACGAGCCTTTGAGACTGATGACAACGAACTGGAACGTCTCTGAAGCATGCGAGCGAATGTAATTCGCGATTTTTGCCACGTTAGTGTTATCCAGCGCTGCATCAACCTCGTCCAAGACGAAGAATGGCGAAGGTTGGTAGCTGAGAGGTGGTGAATGAGTACTGGTGAGCAATAATGCATGCCGACCAACGTACCTATGAATAGCGAACAACAGTGCGAGCGCAGCGATGGTCTTCTCACCTCCGGATAGCTGATCCATATCTCGGAAACGCTTCATGGGCGGCATGGCATGATACTTGATACCAGCGTTGTATGGTTCCTTCATTGAAAACTGTCAACAACACCTTGTCAGGACAAGCGAATGCAGACGCACCTCGCTGTCCTCCAAACTAAGGTAGGCCACACCTCCCATTGGTGCCGCTTTGCCCTTGGTGAGGTCCTTGTACACCTGATCAATTCGCTCAGAGATATGGTTGTACGCCTTGTTGAAAAGGTCGCAGCTGTGATGTGTTACGTGTCAGATGATCCGTGTGATCTTTCAGCTGTCGTAGTGCCTTACCGGCGGCGCTTGACATCGTTGAAGTGGTCGCGGGCATTCTTAGAGTCTTTCCTAGCCTTGTCGGCCTCCCTTTCTGTTTCCATGAGTTTCGTCTCGACGTCATCAAGCCTAACAAGCCAATGAGTCGTACCCAAGAACTAACGACCAGCTGCTCCATACCTCTCCATCGCCTTCAAGTTGGGTGCTAGACGCTCAATATCAGAGTTGACCTTCGAGATTTGCGAATCAATGTCTGCCAAAGCCTCCGCAGGGTTTTCCTGCGTCCAAAGATCAGTCACATCTATAGTACGCACAGTCCAGATTGCATACTTCTCTCTCGTCATCCTCGAGACTGTCGAAGTCCACCTCAATGCCGTAGTCGGGGATCCGCTTGACATGTTGGCTCCCTTCTTCATCTTCGTCAACATCCATGGCGACCTCTTCACGCAAATTCTGTGTACGAGAATGAATGGCATGCCGAGTGTGCGACTGTTCGTAGACTTACCTCCTCCATCGGGACATTCCTCAGATTGCCCTCGACGAGAGGTAAGCGAATTTCGTCTAGTCTGCACTTGCGGTAAATTGCCGAACGCTCGAGACCCAACTTCTCGATCTCGTCATTCTGTGGCCAGCCATAAGAACTTTCAGATATGGACCATTTAGAACGTTGCACTGACCCGTGTGGCAATCTCCTTCAATGCCTGATCCAGTGCCTTGGACGATTTCAAGGTCGTTCGCTTAACTTGTTCAACGACTTTCGTCTTCTCCTCTAGGTCTTCATTGAGGCCTTTCATTTCCTCTTGCAAGGTCTCAATTGCCTCCTCCGCTTCCCTGATCTCTTCTTGAACATTCTCCTGCGTCTCACGATACTTCACAATGTTAGCGGCCTCCGTTGTGATCATTGTATCGATGGTTTGAACACGCTGTTCACTTGTCTGCAACTGTTCTTCGATGAACTTCGTTCTGAAGGTGGAGTACATGTCAGCCATCGATGTCATGTTACTACACGCATAAACGCACTGATGTGTGAGACGAGCGATTTGCTTCTCGAATTGCAGCCTGGCCTCGCTTTCCGCTGTGGCGACCTTCAGCTGTCGCTCCTCGTATTCACGGATGTTCGATACGCCGATGCTTTGACAAAAGGCAGCAAAGACGTCATCCTCTGCAGCGTTGACAACCGACGCCAACGTCGATTTTTTTTCCTTCAATTTGTCGTAGTCTCGCTGAGCCTGGGCAAAATCATGAGACCTAATATCAACTGACAGCCATATCAATGCTCTCAAGTACCTTGCGCAGTTCAGGTTCGATACGTCGAATCTCCCTTTCGACGTGTTTGAGTTCATCCTTGATACCGTCCAATCGCAGTTGGCACGCTTTCAGGTCGTCTTTCGCGACAGACAAAGCCGATTCGAGCCTGTTGATCTCTGCGTCCATATTCTCATCAGCCTTCCCGCGAGGTTTAGACTTGTTGAGTTCCCGAAGCTCGCCCAGCAGGTTGTCACGAACGCGCTGCAGACCTGCAAGGGGTCAGTCTGTTGCACTGTCAGATCCTACCAATCCACTGACCTTGCACATCCTTCTCTTCCCACTTGCGACCATTCCCATGGGTGCTACGCCCACCAGTAATCATACCGGTCTTGTGAATAATTGTTCCCTCGAGAGTGACGGCTGTAACCGCTCGTCAGCACGATCCCTCTGTCGTCATCAAGGTCAGACTCACCCTTGACATCTTGCTTCTTCTCATAACAAACATAAGCCGCGATGTCATAAGTGTCGCATACCAGCGCGTTTCCGCACGCGTGATGCATAGCGCGCTCAACGGCAGGGTCGAACTGGATGACATCAATAGCGAGACGGGCACCCTTGGCGAATGAACGGAATTTATCGTTGATTGGCTTGACTTGAATGGTGTTCAGCGGAATGAAGGTCGCTTGGCCTGCGCGTTGTATGCGCATATACTATCGCGGGCCTTCATGTCAGAACGACTCGTAGGGGGATACGATCAAGCTCTGACCTCAATACAATCAATAGCAGTCTTCTCCTCGTCTACAACAACGGCGTCGATGTTCCGCCCAAGGACGACCGATACAGCTGTCTCGTACTTCCGCTGTGTAGGCTTGCATAGGTCAATTACCCTGCCACGCACGCCTGTGATGACATGGTCAGCGATGGAAGGGCATCGTCTTGAGTCTCCGCTCGCACCTGGGAAGATCCTCTGCAAGTTTGCGAGCGTCTCCTTCATCTTCGCCTCGCGCTCGGACTCCTTCTGGTCTACTCCTGCTTGGAGGAGCTTGTTGTGCACGTCAACCAGCTTCTCGTTGATTTCTTTCTCCAAGTTGCTAGAATGTATCACAGTCAACAGAGAGCAAACGCGTATGTGTCGAAGACCTACGCAATCCTCGACCGCTCAGACTGTTGCTTCTGCATTTCTTGTCTTGCGGTCGCAAGTCCATCTTCGAGCTCTTTGATCTTCTCTTCCAACTGAGCAGCATGGTATGAATACGCTGAGACGACTCGCTCGCTCCTGGATCTAACATCATCAGCTCACCTCCTGGCGTTTCTCGGTTTGTGCGTCCCGGTCTTGTCTGAGCTTCTCCGCTTTCTCCCGATGTGCCTCATGTCTTTCCTTGAGTTGCGACAAAGTGCGCGCAGAAGTCCGCTCATCGCGAGAAAGGGTTTCGAGCGACTGGCGTTCTTCGACTGCGAGAACAGCCGCCTGCGCCTTCCTAGTACAGTTGTCAAGTCATGGCAGCCATTCCTAAGAGTGAGTGCGGGCGTACAGATGACGATACTCTTCGAGGCTCTCTTCGCTGAGTGAGAGGTTGGTCTGTGCAGCTCTCCGTTGTGCCTCTGTTGAAGGGTAATGGTCTGTATTATAGGATGTATGCACTCCGAGACTTACCCGTGGCATCATCTGCAGCCTTCCTCACCCGCTCAAGATCAGCCTGCAGCACTCGCAGCTGCTCCTCTGTTTCTCTGCCGCTTGCTCTGCCTTCTCTCGCTCCTTCTCCGCATTGTTTCGCCTCCGCTCGGAATGCAGACTCTGCGCCTCGACCTGTACAAGGCTCGGCCGCTGGAGTAACAGTCGAGATCAGTGCGAATGGCTCCGCTGGGTACCAGAGGCCACAGACCTTGCCCTCTAGCGCTTTCTCTCGCCTTCTTGATCCTCTTCTCCTTTTGCATTACGCTTGAGCGAGCACGAGCCTGCTCGGCACGGGCCGCTTCCAACTCCTGTTCGTGCTTCCGTTGTTCCTCCCGGAGCCCAGTGAGTGTCCGGTTCTGTTTCCTAATCGTTTGCGCGTGCTCTTGAAGTTCTTGCTCAATATGATATAACTTCAGGAGGATACGTTTGAGGACCAGATTGTCCTATCGCATCACATATGTCAGCAAAGAGAACTCATAGCATACGGTGGGCTGCTCACGCGCTCCTGACCCAGAGCCTCAAAGCGTTCTGCTTCCGTCTTCTGCTCTCTATACTGCTTGATTTCACCTGCAATACCGCGGCGCTTGGTGAAGTTGAATGTTGCGTTCTCCGTTGCGCGCTCCTGCGCCTCTTTCGCCTTCTCGTACTCACCCGCAAGCTCAAGCGAGCCGCTGATCTGGTCGATGAGCCGCGCGAGCTCCTTGGGCGACTGCGACGCGACGGCCTCGACATCTCCCTGGAATACGAGAAAGTTCTTCGCCTTGACGAGAATGTTGTGGGAGATGAGCGCAGCGTTGTATGCAGAGTAGGTTACAACCTGGCCGTTCAACTTGTACTCTGACGCGCCAGTGGTCGTGATGCTACGAGACGCGGAGTGTATGATACCTGCAGTTCAGAAAGTGGCATACAACTTACGTCCTTTGGAATAGCCACTCTTTCTTGCTCGCGTCCTGAAAGACTGCGAGTACCCATGCCTTCTTGGCGGTGCCCTCTCCCTCGTCTTCTCCTTCGTCTTCCTGGTCTTCATCGTCCCCTCCTCACTTCTCGCAAGACGCCGACCACGGTATACGAGGTCCTTCAGTTGACTACTCCGGAGTTGCGCGCTCTTCACTCCGAGGACGAAGGAGATGGCGTCCATAAGGTTGGACTTTCCCGCGCCATTGGGCCCAATAACGGAGGTAAAGTTGGTGAAGGGGCCTATGGTTTGGTGGCCTCTACCAACTTGGGCATGAGAAGGTGGTCAGGCGACAGAATGGTGCCCGCTCACCTATAAGACTTGAAGTCAGAGACTTCTATGCGTATCAACGGCATTTCGTTCGGATGAATGCCCTACTTCCTCCCTACAGGAGTTCCAGAGATCGGCCGAGCAGGGTGGAGACCAAAGACGGTGGATCAAAGCGATGGTCTAAGTTAGACAGAATAAGTCAAGCCGCTTGCTTGGGCAGGAGGAAGGCTGCCAGTTTAAGGACAGGAGAACGAACGCACACCGGCGCGGCGAAACGAAGCACGCGAACGCGCGTTGGATCACGGTCACGTGCACGAGTGGCTTTCGTGTCTACGGCCACCATGTCCAGGAGCGCGATGAGTCTCGATATGCAGTTCTGTCACGCGCTCGGCATGTCTCGTACTCAAATGTTTACTCAACCTATTGGTATCTTTGACGTGCCATGGAGTAAAAACATACTTACTCTACATGGCCCGTCAAAATAGCTAATCATTGATACAGTCATCACGAGAACTCTTGTGAACGTGAAATGACCATTATAGTATATTGGATCAGATATTGCAGTGCATGCTGTTGATTTTCCCTATCCAATAAATGCGTAAGACACCAAGTGTTCCATCGTTGGAGAGTTGCAGATTTGCACACTCATCAATAACGTGCAAACTTTGACAGGTACTGTTCGCCTCTCTCCCCCTCTCTCCGGATGCTGCTATTGCAGCAGCCCTGCAGATAACGGATCGTCCGAAAAGTGAGCCACGTCCTGCATAACAACGCAGTTGCCATGCTGTTCGTGACTATCTTCGAGCCAATCCCCGACCGGCGCTCCGAAGTTGCCCACCAACCTCCCGTGCAAAAAGATGACCGTCGAGAACACGCCTGAACTTGAAAAAGCCGCATCGCTCGAAGATTGTCCTGCATCGTCATGGTTGTCCTCTAAGTAGAAGGACCGCAAGTCGAGGATGAATCTGGAGAAAACGATGGATGCTAGACTGATGTGCGGAATAGTCAACGGACAGGCATGATTTGCGTGGTCCCTGATGAACGTACACTTGTGCGAACTGCGCGACGATCTATGAGAGTGATGAGTTCACAAGTACTGTGCGGATGTTCCACACGCTTACCCCGTTCCTTATCCTCACTCCTACGGCAGTCGCGATGTTCAGGATTGTCAACTGACTACGGCAAGTGAGATGTCAACTTGACGAACTAAGACATTTGCAGCGAAGTGAGGCCCACACAAAATAGACGGTCCCTATACACAACGTTGAGCAAATGTACGTGAGATTATCTGTGACAGCGCACCATCTTTCAAAATCATCGACGCAAGAGTGCGTCTCCTACCCTGCCTCAGCAATGCTCGGTGAATATTCATCGTCCTCCAGTATGTCAGCATGACCACTACAGCATCAGCAGCGATCGCGGCAGACAGACTTCCGTAGGCCACTGTTTCAACGAGGCGTATAAGCTGTGTTTCCGACACAAGCTAGAATACGTACGCCTGTGAAGCAGTAAACCAGAGTGCCTAAAGCCCAGTTGAGAGCCCACGACTCACTGGTAGTACCATCCAACGCCCGAGAATCCAGAGACCTCACAACCGTTGAAAGGGAGGTACATGGCCCCAAAGTCGGAGATCCTCGTAAAGAAGAACTGGTCGTCTTAGTCGAAGGCAAACTGGGGACCTTGGCAGACCTACCACGTCGACAGAAGCCGGTACCATCTCGAGCATAAAGACAATACTGAAGATTATCGCCCGGCTTCTGTGAGGACAGATTGCGTACACTCTCAATGAATGGAATGCTGAATCTGATGGGAATGTGCATCATAATACGCAGGGGACGACGTACCAGCATTGACGAGGGCGAAGATGATGGACATGGTCTGATTGATTATGGAGAGCGCAGGACAGCTGTCATACTACTCTGTCAGCACCGTAACGGAGTCCCAAGGCAGAAAGGGGCCCCGAGACGCACAACTGCAAAATTCAATGAGAGAAACACAACGTGCAATGTGCATGATACTCACTTCATGAACCGGGCGGCGATACCAACCCGACTTGCCTGACAAGGCCAGACTACACACATTGAAAGCCACGACTATGATCGTGAAGTACCGATTGACAAGAAACAGCAACGTCGCGCCCGAGAGTCTGCGGCCCCATATGCAACGAACCTCCCGAGGAAATGTCAAAATGTAATCATAGAAGAGCAACGCTGTACGCAGATCCTGCTGTCAGCTCATGCAACCAGAGTCATCATATTCTTACCCGCGGAGGCGGCACCACACCAGTGGCTACAGACACAAAGTCAGCGATCCCTAGGAAGACGTTCCTGGGACCGAGCTTACTATATCTCCAGTTCAGCAAGCTCAGACCATTGCATCGAGTGCATCAGGATTAGGGTGGTCTTGTGGGCACCTGGAAGATGGACACCGCAGCGAAGGAGCCCAAGTTATACATAGCGGAGGCGGACGCTGCTGTGTGATTGAGTAAAGCATATCCCACAGTGACAGAAACCGGTGAGCGGAGATTGCAAGTACACATCAGAGCTGTCAGGCCATGTGCATGATCATCAGGTACGCGGAGTCTTTTGGATTCGGCATGTCATTGTCAATTCGAGACCAGGCATGCCTCTGCTCACTCAGTTGCATGACTCGTCAGCCAATAGTTGAGGATCAACCTACAGTACTCACTAAATGAATTATAGATCTGTACTGAGCCACGACAGACCAATGGGTCTATATTGGTCGAAGTACCTTCAGCCGCAATGTAAGCATGCACAGCGGATGCTGATCCGGAGCCTGAGAAGATCACGACGGTATGATTCTGCGGGACGTAAGTAGGTGCGAGTCACATCAGCACTACTACATTCAAAAACAGAGCAGCTGGCGAGGAATAAGGGCATTCCTTGCCCGCTCGAGAGCCACCATACGCACCGCGACCGAACCTGTGAAACCAGAAGTCTAATACATATGCGTTGTCGGAGAAGGGCTGTACAGTAAGCAAAAAATATGTCCGCGAGTAGCTTGCGAGGCTAAGCTGGTAAGTATACAGATATTAGGCGGGATGTGATACCGAGGCATGCGATACCGAGGCAGACGATAGCTCTATGCGCTCGACGAGGAACGCCGCTGTCATGAGCGAAGAGAGGACGAGCATGAGCGAGCTGGCAGTGAGGACGGTGTAGCGCGCTGAAGAGACTCCAGTCAGGAGGGAGACCACCACGAAGATGTTCAGCGGCACACGGAACAGCGACGATAACTAGATCATCACGACTGAGCAATCGGGCCCCGAAGAGGATGAATGTCACGACTCACCGTCGCCCGGTGTTCGTTCGAGATCAACGCTCCGCGAAGCATGCCCTGGATGGGATAATACATACCCACACACGCCTCGAAGACGCAGAACGCCCAGAAGCGCACGACCTCTTCCTTGCTCTCCACGCTCACCGCGAACGCGACCGCACTCACCGCACACACGAGCGAGCTCAGCTTCGCGTGCAGCGTCAGGGGCGCGTCGCCCACGTCGTCGTGCTCGGCGTCGCCACGCGAGAAGAGGGTAACAAGCGAGGTGTAGAAGAGCGAGCCGATCATCATGCTGACCATGAACGCGGAGAAGATGTAGCCCAAAGGTAGGATGCTCCCCGGGCGCGCGGCTTCTTGGAGCGCGGGTACCCAATTGAAGACGAAGAGGTACATGGACCCTTCGAAGCACGTCTGGGTTAGGCCGATGACGAGCAGGGCGGGCTCTGGCGGACGAGGTGAGCAAGAGGTTGTTGTTCGGCTGCGAGAGTTACTAACCGTTGCGGACGATCTTGAGTGCTTGCCCGAGACGCCTTAGTTGGAGGATGTCAGGGTTCGCAGCAACTCCGCCACCGCTGCCGTAATTCTCCGTCCATGAGCCACGGATTACGACCCACGCGAGCAGTAGCAAGACACCGCTAGCAACGAATGGCGAAGCGAACGAGCCCGTCGAAGCAACAAGCTGGTTGCTAGCCACTCCAGCGGCAGCAGCGACGAAGCCATTCACAAGTGATGCGCGGCCCATGATAGTGGATAGATCAGCGGCCGGGAGAGCAAGGGAGTTGGACGCCGAGATGAGCCATGACTCAAACACGGAGAACAGAATCGAGGTGGAGAATCCTCCGAGGAATCTACCCATGATCAATACCGGGAAGTAGGGTAGCTGTATGAGGACGCATGAGAGCGTGTAGGTCACACAGAACGCCATGCAGAGCTTGCGTCGACCACTGCATCGACGAGTTGGTCAACGCTTCCATATCTCAGGCTCGAGGTAGCGTAGCACATACTATTGATCCGCCCATACGCCAACCATTGGCGCGGCCAGGCCAGCGGTCATGAAGCCGGTCACGAAGAGCAGGGCGACATAGCGCTCAGGGAATGCGTACTGCTCCTTGTAGAGAGAGTAGACGTACGGACCCTGCAGCCAGTCCGCTCCTACACGCAGAATCGTTCGTCAAGCCTCCGAAGTACACCGCGCGACACGATCTGCGCATGAGAAAGTAACATACCCATTACTATCGCGTAAACGGTCAGATATTGTCTGGAAAGCTTGTGCAGCGCCGGAGCAGGCGCATGGAGGTCGTCGTGCAGGCGCACACCCTCCTTTCGTTTTGGAGATAGCTGGCGCTCGACTAGCATGAAGAAGAGGCATAGCGCGACGAGGCAGACGAGCTGGAACTCGTAGAAAGAGAGCGACATATTAGGCCCGGGTGCAGGTGCGATTGGCCACTCCCAGTCGTGCGGCAGTACGCAATAAGAGTGAATCAGAGCGGCGAGTTGCGATGAGAGCAAGCCCTGGTCAAGGAGTGAAATTCTGACAGGAAAGCGATGGAGAGGCCACGTCCACGACTCGGAAGTCGGATGGCGGTACAGATCTTGAAGGTCGGCTGTGAGTCGGGTCACGATGCGCAGTTGCCACTGAGACTCGCTCCACTCGCTAGAACCGCGCCATCTCCGAGGTTCCCGGCGAGTTGCACCACCAGCGACTATTCCGGGGCACTGAACAGTGGGAGAGGCATGTGAGTGATAGTGAGTGACGGAAGGGCAGACAAAACCGCTTAAGAATCAAGAGAGGCGCTGTGGCGGCTAACTTGGCACAATTGCACCAACTCTTGACAGAAGTGCGGGACACAGACTCACCATACCATATTACTGCGTAGACCAGAATGATGAGTCTGTGAATATAGAAGCCAAGGTGCGTTCTACATATCAGTGTCGATGTGAAACCATAGTGATGGTTGCACGCTAGGTCGCTATATGGGTAGGACCGACTTGCATGCATTCTCAGAGATGGCATGCTCAGCACGTTGATCACTGCCGGTACAAACATCCACCCTCAAGGTGCTGATCTCCACTCATCCTCAACCTATGCTAGCTCACCATAGAATGCTACTCAGGGTACCATCTGGTCGAATGAATAGGTGATGCCGATGAGACGCGCTACGCTGTCCTGGATGAGCAATTCCCGGTCTCATGGACATTCGTATAAAACAAAGTGTTACAATGAATGATGCCAAGCGACTAGATATCGGCCACGTCGTCTGTGAGCCGTAGGCGCAGCATGTCCTGCAGAACTGTCGGTGACGATAGTATTGCTATCGCATCGAGCAATACTGATGTACTCGCCGTCATCGGGGTCTACATCGCCGAGATGTGAGACATGGATGACGGTGTGCGCACAAGACCACCAGCCACAGGGCTTGCGTTCGCCGTCGTCGCAGTGAACGCAGCGATACCGAAGAGGCAGGCGGCGAGGTGGCGCAGCTGCATGATCTTGTCCCTGTAGCGGTGTCGAACGAATGAGCTCTTAAGAGTTCCCTGGAGTCTCCCCATGAGTAGGCCTTCTTTATATCCCCGGTCAGCGTTGACGCCGCTCAAGACAGACAATACTGTCTTACGTGGTTCCACCGCCTGTTCACCATGCCATGACTCACGAGGTACAGTATACCTAACCGATGCAGAGGCTGCCAATGATCCAGATAGCCTTATATCACGGTGTATTTGACAGTGTTCCATGGCCGTTGCTTCCATGCCATGTTGACTATCTGCGATCGATATCCGGTGTGTAATCCTCGTCGCGTCTTGCCGTCTGATTCCTTCTCGTAGCTCCGTGAAGCGAACCGCGTCTCAGTCAATAACCCGCAAGGCTTCTAGTAACTTATAGGTCATCTTCACCAACATCTTACCATGAGATTCGGTCTGTACTCTCATGAGCCGGATGCATCAGCTGCCAGGAATGTCATAACCTCATGCAAGTCAGTGTCCTCGGCGTGGATCTTGCCTGAAGCCCATTGACAGCGGCCTTGATAATGTGATAATGGAACATTCTTCAGTGTTGTCGTCATTCTTTCACTGCAATCGTCAAACTGCCAGTTGCCGCATCTTCACTGAATCCATGTCCCGCTGATGCATCGGAGCGCCTTCAGACACTCTCATGTGGAACATGTACGGCGTGGAATTCGAACGGCTACTATCACTCTGGATACAATCGCCTTTCTCCGGCGCAAGTGCTTACAGCGAGCAACCTAGGAGCACTTGTCTAGTAACGAGATCGGCGACACTCAGCTGTCACGTTGACCGGTGAATATCTGAATACTGGCGACATACACCTACCTGTCTCATTTAGCGAATACATATGGGTGGTTATTGGCACCGTATCGCGCTTACCGGCGTAGTCAAGCTTCAGCTTCAAGTCTAAGCCTGCACGGCCAATGATGCTTCGTCTTCGAGAGGCCAAACACTGTTGACACGACCTCCGGGCAGGCTCCATGCCGGTGACGATGTTAAGATGCTCATGACAGTTCCCTGGCGCCCAATGAGACTCAGTCGCTGAATACAATCGCCACGAGTAGATAGATACTCGGATGCGTTCTTATCAAGCCGGGTCGGTCTCTTGCGAACTCGAGCACTTCGGATGATGCGCAACGTACTCCACCTGCCCTGGACTTTGAATCGTTGTCAGCGATTAAAAATGCAGCTGCAATGCCGGTAGCCGTATGCCAATATCCTGCAGGCGCGAGGGACGAATCCAGAGTGTACAGCACTCACAACGCAAACGCGCCATTGCAGTTCCGACATACGTGGGAGGCCCGGGCCCGACAACGAGGCAGGTCACTTCAACAGAGCTGCCGTTGACATCATTGCACTTAGGGACAGCAAAGATAAGGACAATGGAAGCAACGACCGTGGAACAGCTGGCACATTGCCTCGGGCTGTCCATGCCGTATATTTGAACCAGAATGTAGACAC
This sequence comes from Fomitopsis serialis, assembly GCF_022376445.1. Classification (NCBI taxonomy): domain Eukaryota; kingdom Fungi; phylum Basidiomycota; class Agaricomycetes; order Polyporales; family Fomitopsidaceae; genus Fomitopsis; species Fomitopsis serialis. The sequence goes on along the minus strand of NW_025955003.1, from coordinate 197,409 downwards.
AGCGTCTGCAGTCGGCGTTGCCTCGAGGCGGTCGTGACCTTCCGTGTTGGAGTGGGATCTACTGTCCGTCTTGAGCAGCGTCAATATTGACTCGGAGGTATAAATGGGGGTCTACTCATGGGAAATCCTCCAGGGTCAACAGCTGCTCTGACCGATACTGCTACATATCCGAAATGCAGCTGCTCCGCCTCGCCGCCAGTCTCGTCGCCATCGCTGCATTCACCGCGATGACGGTGAACGCACACCCTGTACCTGGTAAGTTCTGCAGCTGTGCACACACCGCTCATCCTCCATACTCACTTCCCGACGGTATAGAACCCGTTGACGGCGAGTCCCATCGATGTTGTTCGGCATTGGCAACGACGAAACTGATCGCGACCGAAACATTCTGCAGGGGCGTGCTGCAACCCTGCATATGGCTTAAGCGATGACGTAGCCGACTATTAGTCGCTTCACACCTTCAGTGCGACGTAATTATATGAATGTGCTTACGCGCCGTGTACGTTTCGCGAGTAGTGGAATGTTCATCCAGTGGTCAGAGATGACATGTCTCATCTGCATGGCCCATTGTGAACGGATCGTGTCCTAGAGGGGTTAATTCTCGAAGCTGGCCAGCATGGAGTGAGGATGGCTGACGGACGACATACTATGGAGGGGGATCATACGTACCAGTAGAAGAGGCGTACCGAACACGCCCATCGCCGTCACTGAGACAGTGCACAGGTCGGCTCGGTACGAGAGCAAGTGCCGCGTCTTGTAGCCGGTCCCTAGCATAGTAATATATGGAAGAGGGTATCCATCGCTTTCTTCAATCCAGGAGGAGGGGAACGATGCCATTTGAATAGCCGCACATGTTGGGCGCGACGCGCCTGCACTGTGTGATTCTGTCAAGCGTTGCATACCGGCCAGTTGCCTACATTTTGTGGGAGGGGAAGGACAGACTAAGCAGCCGTACGTTACGTGAAACAGTCGATTCTGAGGTCGGGGTTGCGACTCGCGGGTATAAGATCGGGGCCGGGCTTGAGCCCCTCAGACGCGGACTAACGAGAAGGGCTTCGAAGGAGATACTTGGTTACCTCACATCTTGGAGTACGCATACGAACTCGGGGCGCACTATGCTCTGGTCAAGTATAGGTCACGGTCTCTGTTGTGATATGGATGCATTACTTGCCAAAGACGCGGACGCACCTGATTCAGACTTGGAAAGTCAACGTCTGCTAGTCTCATGCCACTTGGGCCGGCAGACCGTATCCGTCTCGTTCGCACGACACAACCTGTTAGCGACGTTGCATTGACACTGAGTCAATCCCGCAAGCTGGAGCGCACTGACGAGTGCGATACGCCCGTATCCGACACGGATTCGAGGGCTCGTATAGAACGGACACGGCTTGCGGATATGTGTCGCCGCTGTGACAGAATGGCAATGCAGTCCGAATCCGTTGCCAGTCAGTTTGAGAACAACTGACGGCCCACCTCATGATGAGGGCCACCGTCTGACAAGTTGGCTATGGATTGAATCAGAGCGAAGCGGAGGAGACCTTGAGTTTCGAGCCTTCGAAGGCCCGTGCAAGCGTATTCGCCGTCTATCAATGGTGCCAGTGCAGCATGGTGGCGTCCTGGTGTGGTGAGCTGAGACGGAGAAGCGGATATCGAATGTGGCGGCGTGTGGCTTGCGTGTGGCCGACAAGTCCCCGATTTGGAAATTGATGCGGTGTCGGATAAGTGGTTGGACGCGGAAATGCGGATGAACGGGGAAGGGATTGACGAGAACCGGAACGGCGACGACGACGACGGCTGCGACAACGCCCTGGCTGCCCATCTTCCGCGAGGCATATAAGCGGGCCTTGCGCTCTCTCTGCAGACCACCTATCCTCGCTTCCGAACGCAGCTGATCTCCTCAGAGTCCAACTCTTCATGGTCTCCGCCGTTCTACCCATCCCTCCCTCCGACGACCTGCGCAGGCCCAGCGTCGTCTCCTCTGCCACCACCTCCTATTTGACCGCACCCCAGCCGTCAACATCTCGGTCGTCTTCTATGCACAATCTGGGTCCTGCTGCTCCTCGTGATGCCGACGCGATGAATGCTCTGCACGCTCTTGCGCTGGCGTCGACGCAGGAGGTGCACATCGTCAAGCTCACCAACGACTCTGTCTCTCTCGAGCCAGCACCTGTTGGGGACAATGTGCTGCACAAAGTCGGTTCTTCTTCCCACCACGCTTCGGGCAGCACCGATTCGACCGTCGGACCTCCTCCGCCCTCGCCCCCGTCCAGTGTCGAGGGCGACGACGACGACGACATGATTCCTCCAGCCGTTGTGGCGACCAAGTCGGAGCCCATCTCCTCCCGTCCTGTAACGTTTGAGGATCCCGCACGCGAGCCTCGCCAGTCCTCGAGCGCCCGTACCTCCCCGAACATCCCCTTCGCTCGTCCACAGATACGCTCCTCGACAGAAACCAAGGGCTCGCTCACCATCACCGCCCCGCAGGGCACGCCTTTCCCTTCTTCCCCGCCGTCTCCCACCCACGCTCACACTTCGGCCGACGGCTTCCTACTAGCCCCACCATTGACGCCGTTGTCTCACAAACGGCGGAATACAACTGGCTCAAGTTCTCTGTCCTCTGTGAGCACGGCGGTTCCTACACGGACGAAGACATTGCACACACCAAACCCGGCACACGCGTACTCGTACTCGCATTCCCCCTCTCAATCACATGTGTACGACGGCGAGGAGGTCGCAGCCGCGGAGGGCCTTGAGTCCGAGATGCAGCAGCAGGCGGCACAGATCCGGCGAGAGCGCCAGTCGAAGCGGCAGGCGGAGAAGGCGAAGGCGCAACCGCAGGCCGAGGGCATGCTCACGCGGACGATGTCCATCGTCCGTGGGACGACGAGCCGGGGCGACGAAGCACCACTGGTCGGGAACCTGATCGGCGAGGAGCATGTGAACTATGTGCTCATGTACAACATGTTGACCGGCATCCGGACGTCTGTATCGCGGTGTCAGGCCAAGATGCGGCGGCCACTGACGGAAGACGATTATACTGCGGCGAACAAGTATTCATTTGACATGTGAGTGGCCGTATGGCTTTGAAGCGTACTCAATACTCATGTTTTTGCAGTGTCGGAAACGAGCTCACACCATCGGCGAAGTACGACTTCAAATTCAAAGACTACGCGCCATGGGTATTTCGGGAACTCCGGGAGCAATTCTTCTTCCTTGATCCCGCAGACTACCTCGTCAGCCTGACGTCGAAGTACATACTCTCCGAGTTGGGCTCACCAGGCAAGTCCGGATCGTTCTTCTATTTCTCCCGGGACTATCGCTTCATCATCAAGACGATCCACTACAACGAGCACAAGTTCCTCCGAGAGATCCTCCCCCTTTACTATGACCACGTCCGGACGAACCCGCATACATTGCTTAGCCGGTTCTACGGCCTGCACCGCGTGAAGCTCCCGCGGGGCGTAAGATCCACTTCGTCATCATGAACAATCTCTTCCCGCCCCACCGCGACATCCACGAGACGTATGATCTGAAGGGCTCGACGGTCGGGCGAGAGTACCCGGAGGACTGGGCGCGCGAGAACCCCCGCGCGACGCTCAAGGACCTCAACTGGATACACCGGGACAAGACGCTCGAGCTTGGCCCGGAGAAGCGCGCGCTCCTGACAGAGCAGCTCCGGAGGGACTCTGAGTTCCTCAAGCAGCTCGGCGTCATGGACTACAGTCTGCTCGTTGGCATCCACAACATGCGCCGCGGCAACAGGGACAACGTCCGGAGCAACACGTTGAAGGTCTTCTCGGTAAGTATACCCGCGTCCGACCAGATTGGTGTGGTGTTGACTGTATCTCGCCGCAGCCCGAAATGCACCACGTTCGGCGGAAACCGACACAAGTGAAGGGCCCCGGCTCGCCCGACGCGATCGCGATGCGTCGCATCATGCGCGAGTCGGATCCCAAGCGCCTCGGGAGCGCGACGCTGCGCCTGCCCGAGGAGGACACCACCGGCGACCGCCAGCACTTCCTGTTCTACCAGGACGAGGGCGGCCTGCGCGCGACGAACGACCAGAACGAGAACATGGACACGATCTACTACCTCGGCGTCATCGACATCCTCACCCCGTACAACACGAAGAAGAAGGTGGAGCACTTCTGGAAGGGCCTGTCGGCGGACAGGGTGAGTCCGCTCGTTGCGTGCGCTGCCCTCCACTCACGTGCTGATTATGTCGTTACAGCACAAGATCTCCCCTGTTCCTCCTCAGGAGTACGGTGATCGCTTCTTCTCGTTCATGAAGGCTATCATGCGCGGCGGCGAGGGTGGGTCCAAGTTCCTCTCGAAGGACAAGGTTGAGTAAGGCCCGCCGCCTCCCCCCACGGCTTGTCCTGTCTCCCTCGTGTACTTCTCCCGACTTTTCCTGGCTTTGGTGTTTAGACATTCAGTTCGGACATTCGCAGGCACTGTATACATTATCCACTATTTCTTAGGTGATACCCCGCACTAATAACGTCGCGGACCTAAACCTACACCGCGTTCACTGTCTTTACTTTGCGCTTTTGTTATCGCCGCCTCCGCCGGGCGGTGTATGTCACGTTCCTTCTAAGTGCCATGGACTTTCACCGCATGCCGCAATCCGTAGAGTATATACAATGTACTACATGTGCTGATATACAGACTGTCAATAAAGATATGCCGGTCTACACGATCACTGAGCTGCTGATGTGGTTACTCGTCGTCCTCTTCAACCTTGGGTGTCGCCTTCTTACGAGCTGTTGCGGAGCGGTGTACTTGAGCATTAATACCAGCATTTCATTGAATGGGGACGTACTTCTCCGAGTAGCACGCTTCTTGGCTGCAGCCTTCTTGCCCTCGACCCTCTTCTCGAACGCTTGGTCCTCTTCTCCCTGTCGCTTGTGCTCCTCGAGGATCTGCAGCAGCATGATCAGATCCTCGACAACAATGAAACTAACTGCAGAACGCACGCTCTCGAACTCATTCAGCTCTGCGTCCGGCTTGTTGGCTGATTTGTTCGCGCGAGCCTAGAAGACTGTCAGCCTGTATCCTGTCGGTCAAGGCGCAGAGCGAACCTTCGTGAGGATCTCCTGGAATCGCGCGAAGACGGTCTCCTCGTGTAACTTATCGCGGTAGAACTGCAGGCCCTCGATGAGCTTCTTGACCGAGCGCTCGGACTTGAATGGCAGGAGGGACAAGCAGAAGGCGATGTCCCGCCACTGGCGAGGGTCCTCCGTGAGTCGGAAGCGTTGACAGAGCTTCTCGACGATGTTCTCCGCTTGCTTCTCCTGCAGGGGTCGATGAGATTCGTGTGATACTGATAAGAAACGGCGAACTGACCTTCTCAATGAATGTGAAGATGTATCGCATGGTGCTTTGGAAGGAGGGCTCTTCAACAGCATGGGCGCCTACGGACAAATGACTGATCACTGTTGTAGCATCCGTTAGCATGGACCACCGCAATGTCGACCTCGCTTACCATCCGGAAGGTTGTTGTAGATAGCATTGTCCTTGGTAGACAGTTCCGAGAAGAACAGCTTCGCGAGATCGACTATCCGCTCATCCTCGTCTTCAAGGCACTTCGCCATTTCTCCCAGCTGTCCCTTCACCTTGATCATGCCGTTCAAGATAAGGTGGGTCAACACCATCAGCGTGTTCTTCTTGACGACGAGATCGATGTCGGAGAGGCCCTTGTAGAGTTCATTGCTGTTCTCGTCAACGATGTTGTTGAACGACACAGCGACGTCTCCGAGCGCAATCACGATATTGCTACGGATGTTTGGATCCTTTGACGTCTCAAGGATCTTGAAAAGTAGATGGTGGTGTTCATCGCAGAATTTGGAGCTGATACAGAGGAATTTGCTGAACGCCAGAGTCGCTGCTGCACGGAGGGTTCGATTCTAGGCGGTGTTCAGCGAGTGGAACGCAGAAAATACGTATCAGTATACCTTGAACTTGTGTGGACTACCGCATATATGCACTGTCATGGGTCCATAGATCGCCAATAGCGATTCCGGGCCATACAGCAGCTCGGATTCTCGGATGCCTGCTATCCTGTCACCGATCTCGTCTTCTGCGTTGCCAGCAACTTGATCCAACTCCTCTTGGTCCTTGGCTGCATTTGCCGCGCCACCCTTCTTGGCTGCTTTCTCCGCTGATATACGTTGAGCAGATGTAAACAAATGCCGAGCACACAGTACATACCCAGTTCTTTCTCGTGCTTTTGGCGCTTCCACTCGCGTTCTACCAGCTCGAGGTAGACAATGTGCTTAATAGCAACGTGGCCCACTACGAAGAGAAGCTGGCTGAGGACGAATGCGTCACCAGTGTCCTTGGACTCGTCTGACTGAGAGTCATTGGCCTGAGAGTTGTCCGCCTGCGAAGCGTTTGCTCCCTCATTCACGGTCTCTTGAGACTCATCCTCGTCCATAGCGTCAGGATCCTTCGGCTGAGGCGTCTTTGCGCGCGCCTGAGCAGCGAAGGCGCGCCGTGTGAGGTTTTTGATGATGGTATCGCAGACGACGTCCGGTCGCTCGCCCAGCGCGTAGATGGTGTTGATGGCTTGTTCTGTCATGCTGAACCAATCCTTCGACCGAGTTGGATGTTCGATCGCATCTTGCAGCTTGCGGAAGAGCGGGTTGTCCATGTCCAGTCGCAAAGACTTGTCCAGCAGTGACCCTTTTGGCACGACAGTCAGACGAATGCTGTATACGAGTGAATCAAGCTGTAGTCACCTTTGACTTTCTTCGCACTACCATTTAACCTCTGCAGAGCAACGCAGGTGTACTTCGCCAGTGTGAGATCCGCCTGGGGGATGATCAGTATCGCCTCCTGTTCGTGTTGGTACTAAATTTTATACCATTCCCAGCTTGCCCAACCCTGTTTTGACGAGTGTCTCTACACGATCTGCGACCACACCTCTCCGTGCAAGCGCAAGCATACCGAGGATGATGACGGCACCCCGCCGCTGTGGCCTCGGCAACGGTCGCTCCGAGCCTGCAAAAGTTACTTCATGGATGGCCGGACAAGAACAGTAATAATACTGACCATAGACTTGCCACAGTTTATTGATGACGTCCGTATGAACCTGATTGTCGTCCATGAGAATGCGCATCATTTCCTCCAAACTAGTCAGTTCAGCAAGCGTTGCTCCGTAGGTCAACCTGTGACACGGCCATGGACGTCACTGGGGAATGTCAAGTATGTAACAACATGGTCACTAACTCAATCATGTTCTTGGTGATGCGGTTGATGTTCCCCTTGGGGTCCAGATCTGCCACCGGGTCGAAGTACAGCTGGCGATAGCACTCAAGGAGACGTGAGCGAACACCTTTGAGCTCTTTGCCTTCGTCGGACGTTTGCGAGTTGTCTTTGGACCAGATCAAGTGCAGCATCCTCTTGATCCCAGCCTGCATCGGCGAAGAGGTCACCATATGGTCCGTTGCACCCTGTTGTCAAGAGCCTACCTCTGCACCTTCGAATTTGTAGTCATGAGCAGTCTTGAAGAAGTCCATCGCCTCCAAGACCTCGAGCTTGTTGGTCGAAGCGAGCAGTTTCTGCACCGTCTGCATGCCCTCCTCCACCTGGCGAATGTAGGTAAGACCTTCCGAGCAGTACTTCTTGCGTAGACGCAGGTGAAGGATCTTGTCGCCCTCCAGAGCAGCAAGAGCTTCCTGCTCATTGGTAAGAGCGACCATGTCGATCTCAGACTTGCGTGCTTTCTTCTTGGACTTCTTCTTTGGCGGGCGCGGCTGCTCATCATCCTCGTCCTCGTCCATGCGATCTTCCTCTTGATCTGCCCCTTCCTCTTCCTCGTCCACATCCATCTCGTCATCATCTTCGCTCTTGATTTTCTTCGAGCTGGATTGCGGGAATGAGTACACTTTCCTCAGCGATGGAGGACAAACGCATTCACCGCTTACGAGACTTGCGGCTTCGCTCACCATCCTCTTCCCCCTCTCCCCTACTTCCTCCTCCTCCTCTTGCTCCTCGTTCTCTTCTTCCTGGCTGCCTTCCCGCTCCGCAGCTCGCCCGACCACACCCTCCAACTCCTGCAGCTGTGCGCACACCTCCTTGTACCTAGCCTCCCACTCCAGCTGGTTCAGCTCCCCTCCGTACATCAGACCGTAGGGGTGCGTCTCGATCAGCCTCACGAGTAGGACCACCGACGCCTTGCGCACCGTCGCACCCTTGTCCTCGAGCGAGTCCACCGCAGCGCGCGTCATCGCGAGGCGCTGCTGCGGGAACTTCTGCTGCAGGTCGCACAGGCGGGTCATGACGGTCAGCACCTTGGTGCGGACGTAGGACGACACGTCGATCACGCGCTCGATGAGGAGCTCGAAGAGGCCCTCGAGCTGCTTGCGCGTTTGCTGGTCGTCGTTGGATGCTTCGGATGTGGCGGAGAGCTCGCGGATCAGGCAGCCGATGACTTCGACTATGGCCATGCGCATCGGGTAGGACTGGAGGAATGTGAGTGGACTGTTACGGACCAGGACGGGCGTACTCACTTCGGAGTCCAGGTGCCCGAGCAACAGACTGATTTGCTTCAGCACCGAGCGGGGTGTGTTCTCGGCGAGTCGCACAAGGAAGCGGGAGAACGCCCTGGGGCCCTTCGAGTCCTGTGCACTGAAGCTCTTCGCTGCTATTTCTCGCAGGATCTCGTCACCAAGTTGCGCGTGGTCGAACTCCTTGGCAAGGACAACGAGCAGGTCCGCCATCGGCTCCGAAAGGTGCTCGTAGTACTGCAGAGACTGCATGATGCTGATCTGCGCGGCGAGGCCATGGCCATGCGACTTGACAGCCAGACATATCACTTTGTAGACACCGGTGCGGATGTGGATGGACTTCATGTATTGTTCGCTCTCAGTAACGTGGTACGCTGGACGGGTGATACAGCTGCAGAGCATGTTAGAACGGGGACAAGGAGCGACATGTGGCGGAACACAGAGACAGCTTCCAGCGGAAGAAGATATGCATGTACTCACTTGATGAAAGTGTCGCGCTCACCAGTTGTCTGCCATATTCGTTGCGTCTTCAGTCGCAGCACCTTGCTGATCAGCGACAATGTTGGCGGGATTTGGTCTACCCACGTCCACTCTTCTGCGTTCCGTCTCGCCGCCGGTCTCGAGGTACCCGCCTTCCCCCCTCTCCCTCTCCGCGCCTTCGGGGCCGGTGCGGCAGCGCCGTCCTCTTCTCCGGGGCCCTTCACCTTCTCTGCTGCACCAACAAACCAATTCAACAGAAAGCCGTACATCTCCAGTGCCTTCTTGTGAGCCGCGATCGTCTGTTGGTCTTCCGTGTCCAAGTCCCGGTTGGTCGCTTCTACCTGCGCCTGAAAGCCTGAGGTGATCGAGTCGAGCATCTTGCTCATGAGCGGGCCAGGCAGCGTCTCCGCGTGTTTCAGCATACTGCGGTACGCATCGAAGACCTGGGGATCCGCGATAGCGTCGGACGACTCGGCGAGAGCCTCGACGGCATTCTCGAGGACGTGGGCGACCGAGCGGGCGTCGAGCGAAGGGATATCGTGTTCGTTGGGGATCTCGTAGTTGGCCAGGTCTTGCAGGCCCTGCAGCTCTTCTTGAAGCTCAAAGTCCATGGCGGCTCCGAGGTCGTCGACGCGTCGCCGCTTGTGTTGAAAGAACAACCGCGTAAACGCGGCCACGGTGTGCTAACGCGTCGGTCACATGGGCACGCGAATGTGACGTGAACGCGAGTCCGTCACGTCACGGTGGCGGAGGACGGGCTTGCTCAGCAGTCGCAGTCTTCCGCAGCCACATCCGTCTGGCGTTCCTTCACGATGGTATATCCACTGCGTCATTCTCTCAGAAAATGTCTTAACTGACAGCACGTCTCAGATCATCCCGGTGCGTTGTTTCTCCTGCGGAAAGGTCATCGGCGACAAATGGAATGGCTACCTGGAGATGTTGTCGAAGGACGTTAATGAAGGGTGCGTCTACCACTACATGACATTTATACCCAACTCAGTTTTGCGTCTACAGCGATGCGCTTGACCAGCTCCAGCTGAAAAGATATTGCTGTCGGCGCATGGTCCTCACGCACGTCGATCTCATCGAAAAGCTGCTCCATTACAACCGTGCGTCCGAACGATTCCGCCTTAGGTGCTCTTCTAATCGACTTCTTTTCTAGCTTACGAGCGCAACAAAGACAAGAGTGCTTATGCATAGATCTTGAGGCCGTGTACTTTATGTGTTGTACCATATATTCCTTGGTCGTTATTGAGTAGTTCGGCTTTTCAACTCTGCATTTTGCTGACATGCATGTCGTCCGCCCTCACCTGTCATCGCCAGTGGCTCATGTCTCCAGACACTTACCGGTCGGCCTAGGTATGCTTTACTGCTGGGTATTCAGGGATGTGATGTCGTGAGTGATCGTATTCTCTCCGACCGAGACTTCCCTCTTCCGATGCTGGACGGCAACATGGTGATGCACCTAACGATTAATGGTGTCCTTGTCCCCTCACTTGATCAAATGACGGGTCTATGCACGTCTCCGACTTTTTGCGGATCCTGTACCAGTATGCATGACACAACTAGTGCCATCATACCAAAATCTGAAATTTGCTCCGACGGAAACGCACAAACGACCTTCATCAACCATTGTCATACCCGATGTTGACATTGAGCTGCCATGGCTAATACACAACGACATTCGTCCTACTGCACATACGCAACGCCGTTCAGCTTCACGAAGAAGCGGTTCGAGTTCCAAAAATTCGTGCGCCATTCCAACAAATCAGGAACAGTTAGCCTCTGGCTACTAGGACCGCATGAGGACCCTTGCACCGCGAAGACGGCAGTAAGACAAACTACATCCGACTCCGTACGTCCGACCCACTCTTCCCTCGTGCACCTGGCCTGTCGGCGAGATTCTGAACCACAGACCTCTGATGAATGTACCACCACTCACGGCACACCGGCTCGCGTGCCAGTCGTGGTCCAAGCATTGATAGAGGGACCAGTCGTCAGCGTAAAACTCGCGCCAACCGGTGTTACCGCCACGATGTTGCCCGGGAACAACGTGGACGGCCTTGATCACTCAGACATCAAGACAGTGCCGATGAGGGACTGCCTCGCGCTGGGCCGCTGGCGAGAAGTGTGGGTCCGTACAGGCAGCCCGAGTACACCGCCAGTCGGTGGACCCAGCGCACAACGTACACGACCCGACTGGGCGCCGCCCGACTACGGCCGATCCAGTGGGAGTTGGTGGTGCATACAATTTCATGGCAGCGACGGAAGCAGACGGAAGCCGTGATCAGCGACCCCGTTGACTCGTGCGAGCATCACCTATCCATGCTTGACATGCCCGACCGACGCTGCAGCATCGGTCGATTCAGAACTCGTATGGCAACAGAGGGCTAGCCAGCCCCTCCATCTACGAGGTGTAGAAACGGCTCCAATAGGAAGACTTGTGAGTGGTGACGGAGGTCCGTGGTGTCTGCTCCGGACTGTTCAACGCGGCGTCAACGACTCGCAGGTCGTCGGCGACACGAATAGTGGGAGGCTGGCTAACTGGGGCCTGCTCGCAAGATAGAACAGCGGCGACACTGTCTGTACGTGGCAAGTGTCGCGGCCTCTGGATGGTGGGCGCACTGAGTGAAACAGGATTTGAAAGTTGAGACGGAGAATGATGCTGGCCTTATATGTCGCAGTTCTCCTTCCGATCACGTGGATTGCGCTGCACCTACGGGAGTGCGGACTACAGTTTCCTTGCAAGTTGCGTCGCTTTCACCGTCCTAGCAAATGTCGTATAAGGCCTCCAGCTGGTTCACAGAGGGCAGGAGAGGTCGCAATCTACCACGTGAGTGCTCCCGCTACCACAGGACTGAGTGTTGTTTCCGCTTCGGTCCTCGGACCAGTGTATGTACCAATAGGCGGTCACGCATACAGCGTATCGTCTTGCTTTTGACGCCTCCTCAGGTACATGGCAAACGCATGAGCGTTGGGGAAGAACTATTTCTGGCCGCCTATAGTGTTGTCTTCGTACCAAGCGCTCGTTGGATACAGGCGAACAGTTCGGACCCGGTGCTATCCTTGAGGCACGCCTCTTGTGTGCCTTGCTATTCACTCACTGTGCTTCCTCACCACCTCCAAGTGCGCGCCTCCTTCCGTCCTTCCATCGTTCTATTCTTGTCGCTGGTTGACTAGAATGCAACGAAGTGGAGCCGCTATATTTGACCGCACAGACACGTAGGTGATGACATACCTCAGCCACTGTCTCTGAGTTTCTCAACCTTCAGCGCAGGCGTATAAAACAATGGCGAATTCTACCAAACCACTCGCAACGCCGCCTTCGCCTCCCCAACGCTTCTCCGCCCACCGAACACCATGGTCGAACCTATCCGCGGCAACAAGGGTTCCAACATCGTCGGGCCTCGCAATCCCGACAGGGAACGCCAGAACCCCGACTCGATAGTGACCCCTCCGACCGACTGGGGCACCGTCCTCCACATGAAGTGGTCCTGGGCCGACTCGCACATGCGCCTCGAGGAGGGAGGCTGGGGGCGCGAGGTCACCGTCCGCGAGCTCCCGATGTCGCGCGACCTCGCCGCGACGAACATGCGCCTTGAGGAAGGCGCCGTGCGCGAACTCCACTGGCACAACGACTCGGAGTGGGCGTACATCCTGCAGGGCCGGGTGAGGATTACCGGCATCGACTATGGAGGGCTTTACTTTGAGGAGGACGTCGAGAAGGGTGACCTGTGGTTCTTCCCGCAGGGCGTCCCGCACTCGCTGCAGGGCCTAGAGGGCGGCTGCGAGTTCCTTCTGGTGTGCTGTTTTTTGTATCGTTCGCTTCGGTGTACTGACCTCCTGGTCACGCAGATCTTCGACGACGGCGAATCCTCCGAGTACAAGGCCTTCCAGCTCACAGACTGGTTGGCGCACACGCCGCGCGACATCCTCCGCAAGAACTTCAAGGTGCCCGAGTCCACGCTCGAGCACCTCCCCGCGCGCGAGAAGTTCATCTTCCGGTCGATCCTCTCTAAAAAGAGCACCGCGGACGAGGCGCAGCCCGGTGCGAATCCCACGCGCCGCAGGCTCACGCACAAGATGCTCGCGCAGGAGCCGATCAAAGTCCCCGGCGGCGAGGTGCGCATCACGGACAGCACGAACTTCCCTGTGACAACCATCAGCGCGGCGCACGTCGTCATCAACCCCGGCGCGCTGCGCGAGATGCACTGGCACCCATATGCGGACGAGGTGCGTTTCGACTTGGCGGTTCAAGTTGAGCCACTCCGGGCGCTCGGATTGCTGACGGGACGCCGCATACAGTGGTCGATGTTCCTGAGCGGGACGGCGAAGGTGACGGTGTTCACCGTGCAGGCGACGCGCACGTACAACTTCGTCGCGGGCGACGTCATGATCGTCCCGCGCAACTGCGGGCACTACATCGAGAACATCGGGGACGAGCCCATCGAGATGCTCGAGATCTTCAAGGCGCCGAAGTGAGTCTGCGTCGCGCCGTGCTCTTCGACCGTCTGGGAGTGGCAGGCTACTGACTCGGAGAACGCGACAGGTTTGAGGAGTTTTCGCTGAACCAGTGGCTCGCGGTCACCCCGCCGCACCTCGTTCAGGCGCATCTGAACGTTGGGGCAGAGTTCACGAAGGCTCTCGATAAGGGCCACACCCCGATTCGTGATGGGCATGTACCACAGTGAGTGCCGCCCACCTCCCAGGGTATCATGTAGGTTCTTACCCATACTCTTATCGTTTTCAGAGACACAGAACTTGCAGCGAAGAACGCCTCAGGGATACCTTCTGCGAAGCTGTGAGAGAGGCCGTATCGTGAGAAGGTACATACTAAAGAAGATGTAGGTGTATCTGTAATAAGTACTAGGATCCCTGGTTTGTGTCTTCTGGCTGTGTTCAGTGTCTGCGATACATATGCCCATCCTTGGCTCAGATATATAATGGCGCAGCGTCCTCCTGCACGACTCCCCACCTGGTTGCAGGCTGACCGCAGTCGACACGATGCAAAGTCACACAGTCATACCGCGGTAATTAAAGCGTCTTGACGAGCGTTAGCAGCGTATCTTTTTGTCCACACGGGGCTCGGCCCTCGCGGACAATACAGGGATTCATTAAGAAAAGCAGCGTAACCCGGCAGTCAGCATGTGGTTTATCGAAGACATCTCGCACGTATGTAACGTGTCACAGCATGCCTCTCCTATATACATGGCCCTGGTGCGTGCTCGAGCTCCCCTACTCCCCCCTCTTAGCTCCTTGTCCCCTCACTTGTGCAGGCTCATCGCTCGCGATCGCGCACATTGCCATCATGGAGGACAAGATCATGATCGCGTCCGATCACCAGCCTACCGTTGGTACCCTCCTAGTTCTGTAGGTTGCGCAAGCCCCACTCATATATTCACATAGCGTTCCTCTCCTCCCGTTGACGACATTCCACGCACACAAGTCGCGCAATGGCGTGCAGATGGGCAGACTGACGACGACGAATCGGGTGCCGATAGACGGAGCGGCGACGACTCGAGAAGACCTGCCTCTGTGCAGAGCAGCTTTCTATCGACCCCCGATGCTGATCGCTTTCCGATCGAGGTCTTCGAGAACATCATCGACCGAATGGACAACCAGTACACGTTGTATCAAGCGACGCAGGTTTGCGCGGCATGGTATCCTCGAGCCATGCGCAACCTTTACTACACCATCCATATCCGCAGACGCAGAAGTTTCGACATGTTGTCCACGCAGTTGCGTGCGTCTCCGCGTGTCAAGCAGTGGCTCGCAACCACGCGCGAGCTGCGAGTCGCAGATGATGATTTTGGTGGCGGTGGCAGAAATCCTCGCTTTCTTGATGCAGTACCCCCTGCCCTTGGCCGCGCAATGTCCAGAGTGCAGCGTCTTGCAATCAATAGGCTGCATAGAGACGTGCACATGACATTTTTCCCCGCCCTATCGCAGTTCTCGTCCATCGAGTCACTGGAACTCTCCTGGCGTTCGCTGAACCTCTCGCAGCTTCGGCGGATCATATATAAATTCCCTCGGCTTACAACACTCGCACTTATAGATATAACAGACACTCAACACTCCACTGTCAGCTCTGTGGGGGTTACATCCTTTCGCCCACCATCTGACATACATCTGCGTCGTCTTTCTATCAAGAATACTTTGAGCGGGAAAACCAAGGTCATCGACTGGATAGCGCAGTCAGGCCTCTGCATCTCCCTCGAGGACCTGACAGTCTGTGTTGATTGTAAATCCTCGCGGGAAGGCAATAATATTAGCGCACTCCTCAAAGCCGCAGGGTCTTCCTTAACTCGATTACAGTGTCACTGTTAAGCCTCACTCTTCCTTGCTCATTCGACTTCGCCGCTGACGCACATGCACAATCTAGATATCCACGGCGACCTAGTGCAGAATACCGCTTTGCGATCCTTGGATCTCGTTTTCCATCTCAGTGAGGCCGTAGAAAGAGTTGGGTCGCTCGACTCGGATGGGTCGCTCTATGCGATACTAGAGGACCAGTTATACGGCGTCCTCTCCACTGTCCGAAGCCACCAGCTCGAGCACATCGAGATCACGACTTCTGTTCACAGAAGCCTCTGGGGGTTTAGCTCTCTCATCGCGGCCGTCAAATCCGCCGTCATGTACGCCAATTCCCCCGGGTCACGGGCGCTACACAAGGTCATGAGCCAGCCGCGCTTCAACGCCCTGAAGAATGTCAAAGTGACGATACAGACGCAGCATAAGACGCTCGACATGAAGTTGGCTGATTCCAAGGATCTCGATCGTGCCGTGTTTCGGCAGCTTCTCCGGCCGTGGTCTGACCGCGGTATAATCAAACGCGTCAACGCGGCGTATACGCATACGTGTGCGAGTTGCTTTGCGTGAATAGGCAGACGTCTCACCTCCTCACTAGTCACTAGTGCTAGTCGTTTGTGCCTCATCGTTCTCGAGACATACTCCTTTGCTCCGATCGACTGTAACGGCGACGTTACACAAGGACACTTACCGACGCGATACTATGCGTCACGGACTTGACTGATCAGATAGCAATGGTCAATCTACTTAGTTACAATGGTCATTTTAGGCACTCACCTGCGCGGCCTCCTTCTCCCATCCAATATACATACAAGTACGGGCATGAACAAGGCGCACAAGGGGTTACCCTGGACTCGCGGAATCGGAGGCACTGCCTACGCCTGAGCCTGAACAGCAACGACCACACTAGTCAACTGCGTAGAGAGGCCTGAGTTGTAGGGACACAAGGACCGGGATACTAGCAAACTCACCTCACAGTTGACGTATTTCGGCTACGAATTCGTCGGCACTGCCTTCGGGTTCGGACGATAAACACCTTTACGCAGTACTTGTCCTTGGGCATGAAGCCCAGGTGCACCGGGGTGCTAACGATAGCTGAATAGTTTGCAATGACAGGCATAGTAGCTTCCCGCGCCCATACTTACTTACTGTATATTGCGTTTATTATGGCCGTGCGGATCGGGTCCTGTCAGGGTGTGCAGTTAGCACAGACACGCATAAGTACTCGTCGACCGTTCGGAAGGTACATGAAACTTGGTTTCGCTCGATGGGGGATTCGCATCGTCATGAGATGCCAGAGGTGAGTGACCTGCGAAGACATGGTCTGAGAGTGCACAATGACACCGGCCCGGCCCGGGGTGCGGTGTGGAGGCGGGGATGTGGTCTGGACAGACTGGACAGCTAATAAGTAAGATAGGCCCAACGCATTCTCGACTACATCACGTGTACCGGCTTTCGGCGCCTGTACGCCACTTTGGCTGGGAGCGGACACGAGAAACTAGCATAAAGAAATACAGCACCGAGATAACAAAAAAGTAGCACTGTCAGATTGGAGGACAGCACTTTCAAGAATATCTGACAGTTCACGAATTTCGCATTTCTCGGCCGCGTTCACTCGCGCAGCCAATGTCTTCGATATTAGCATTTACATGCTTATGTAATCTGGAATATACAATATACTGGCCGTCTCGTGGTCGTAATGCGCAGTGGCCTGCCCGACTGTGCTGTACTATGGCCCCACACAACAAAAGAGGTCGTGTTGGCCTACAGAACCTCGGGGCATATGCTCAGAAGCGGCCACGACTTGCTGTGGATGCAGGGAAGGAAAATGTGATGTAACTCCCTCGATGAATGAGACCAACTCGTTTGACTCACAGTTCCGAAACCACCTCAATTCTAGCTTGAGGCAGCACCCGGGCCCGAGCTAGACACAGTGTTGCATGAGCTACCGAAGACAACAATGGAGGTTTATGAAGACATGAGACATACCTTCGCTGAAATCACGCAGCCTACATGGACTGCTCAGTGCCAGTGGGCGAGTAAAAAATACCGAGGTCATCGTGTGCTGCCAAACAGCATCCTTGAAGAGCTTGAAACTGCTGGCATGGAGCGCGAGTAGCACAATTAAAAACATCTGTTGAATCTATATGACTGTGGCTCTAGTATAGTACAATCCGCCCATCCAATGTGTGCCCGCCGTCGAACATCGCCACCCTCGCTAAGTGCGCGTCAGTTAGGCCGAATGCGGACTTATCTCACTAAGGTTGGGGTTGGCATGCCCTTCACGTGCCGTCTTCCAGACGCCGATAGTAGTCGAGAATGCGTTGGGCCTATCTTACTTGATGACGGCTGCTCCAGACGTGAAACTAAGGTTCGGCCTCGAAGTGGACGGAGGGGTCAGGACACAGCACGAAGGTCCGCATGATAGCAAGACGTACGACTTCGGATGGCGAGTGTCTTGGACGACCTTCGAAGTGACACACGGCCCAGCCCTCGTCACCATCTTGGACGATCCATACCAGACGAAAATTGACATGTGCATTTTCGCCAGTCGCAAAGCCACAGGCATAGAGTAGAGAGCCTCGTAGACGTCAATAACGAGAAATATTTGCAGACCACTGTCGCGGACGAGTGAGGTCGCCATCACGCATCCCGCCGAGCTCGATCCGCCGCGATCAGCATCGAAGATCCGCTCTTCCCGATCAGGGCAACTTTGGGTCAAAAGGTCAAGCGCACGTCGCACGAACGTCCGCCACCGACGCCAGCGCCCGGCCAGCGCCGTCCGCCCGACGTCGGTCTTGACAGCAGCACCCATGGCCATGAGTTGCCCACGCATAGCGCGGAGCGCGACCTCCTTGAATTCTGCCATCCAACGTCTCCAAGAAGCGACGGCTCTCGGCCAGGACTTCGCTATTGCGAGCTAGTACTGGCGCGACGACTCGGAGTGGGCGAACTACATCTGCAGGGCCGCGTGAGGATCACGGGCATCGCATATGGAGAGCTGTACTTCGCGGAGGACGTCGAAACGAGTGACCTGTGATTCCTCTCGCAAGGCGTCCCGCACTCGCTGCATGGCCTAGAGGGAGGCTGTGAGTTCGTGCTGGTGTGTTGCCTTGCATCATTCGCTTTCGAGCACTCTCGTGCTGACCTCTTGACTCCGCAGATCCTCGACGATGGCGAATCCTCCGAATACAAAGCCTTCCAGCTCACAGACTGGTTGGCGCACACTCCGCGCGACATCCTCCGCAAGAACCTCAAGGTGCCTGAGTCCACGCTCGAACACCTCCCCGCGCGCGAGAAATTCATCTTCCGCTCGATCCTCTTCAGGCAAAGCACCTAGTGAATCGCGCCCTCTGTGCACAAACATGGGTCCGGCCGCTGGGGAGAGACTTTCAAGTCAGACATCCGCGGACGAGACGTAGTCCGGCGCGAACCCGACTCGCGGCAGGCTCACGCACAAGATGCTCGCGCAAGGGCCGATCATGGTCCCCGGTGGCGAGGTGCGCATCGCGGACAGCATGAACTTCCCGGTGACGACCGTTAGCGCGGCGCACGCCGTCATAAACCGCGGCGCGAGATGCACTGGCACCCGTATGCGGGTGAGGTGCGCTGTGGCTTCGGTTTCAGCTGCTCGGACTGCTGACGAGATGCCGCATACAGTGGTCGATGTTCCTGAGCGGGAAGGCGAAGGTGACGGTGTTCACCGTGCAGGCGACGCGCACGTACAATTTCGTCGCGAGCGACGTCATGATCGTCCCACACAACTGCAGGTACTACATCGAGAACATCGGGGGTGAGCCCATCGAGATGCTCGAGATCTTCAAGGCGCCAAAGTGAGTCTGCGTTCGATATTGGCCTTGCGGATTTCTGAACATGAGTTCGCATAGGTTTGAGGAGTTCTCGCTGAACCGGTGGCTCGCGGTCACCTCGTCGCACCTCGTTCAGGCGCATCTGAACGTCGGAGAAGAGTTTACGAAGGCCCTCGACAAAGGCCATACTCCGATTCGTGATGGTCATGTAGCACCGTGAGTGCTGCTTGCCTTGCCGGGCATTCTGCATCTTCGTGCTCACAACGTTTGCAGGGACACGGGGTATGCAGCGCGGAACGCCTCAGGGAAGCCCTCTGCGAAGCTCTGAGAGGCCGCGACGTGAGAACCCAAAGAAGACATAGACAAATCTGTGATACTAGTATCCCTGACCGCCTGCGGTCAGTGATTGCGATATGACCACCCTATCATAGGCACAGAAAGTCATAGCCACAATACGCATGCCACTCAATCGCGTATCGAGTCGGCGTTGGATCCGGGCAGCACCAAATGGGAGGATTGGTTGTTAGTGCAGCGTCTTGACGTTAGCAGGCAGCGTGACCCGACAGTCAGCGTGCGGTTATCGAAGAGATCACGGACACAGTGGCCCCCTCCTAGCCTTATACACGACCTTGATGCGTGCTCGAGGCTCCCTAGCTAATCGCGCTCTTCCTCATGCTGGCTCATCGCCCACGATCGGACGTGACTGTCCTCCGGGATGGCAATGTGAGCGATCACCAGTCCAGCGTTGGTACCTTCCGAGTTCTAGATGTTGCACGAGCTCGACTCATGCATTCACACAGCGTTTGTCTCCCGTTGACGACATGCCTCGAGCCATGCGCAACCTCTACTACGCCGTCCATATCTTGAGACGCAGACACTTCGACCTGTTGTTCAAGCAGTGTTGGGCTTCGCGTGTCAAGCAGTGGCTCGCAACCACGCGCGAGCTGCGACTCACGGAGGGTCGTCCCACCGGGGATGACAATGGCAGGAATACTTGCTTCCTTCATGCACTACCACTCGCCCTTGGCTGTGCTATGCCCAGAGTGCAGCTTCTTACAATCAGTGCACTGTGTGGTTACGTGCACATGTCATTTTTCCCTGCCCTATCGCGGTTCTCGTCCGTCGAGTCACTGGACCTGGCCTGGTGTTCGCTGAACCGCTCACAGCTTCAGCAGATCATTCTTTCTTTCCCCCTGCTTACGTCACTCACATTGAATGAGATTCGAATCACATCACACCACCCTGCTAGCTCTGTGGTGGTTACAGCCTTTCGCCCACCATCTGACATACACCTGCGCCATCTTCGTGTCTGTGCGCACTATAACCTCAGATTCTTCGACTGGATAGCGCAGTCAGGACTCTGCATCTCTCTCGAGCATCTGTCGATCAGTGTTCGTGAAGATTTGCCGCGGGAAAGCATGAACGCACTCCTCAAAACCGCAGGGTCCTCCTTGACTCGATTACTGACCCACGGTTAAGACTCCCTCTTTTGCTCATTCGACTTCGCCGCTGACGCAGATGCACAATGTAGAATCTTATGGCGACCTAGTGCACAATACCGCCTTACAGTCCTTGTATCTCCGTTTCCTTCTCAGGAAAGGTTTTGGCCCGACAAGACTATAACTGGGTTGAAGAGTTATACGGCAGCCTCTCCACTGTCCGAAGCCACCAGCTCGAGCACGTCGACATCGCTATTTCTGTTCACTCGAAATTCATTCCTCTCATGCTCCATCTTCAAGCGGGATACATCCGTCCTCGAGCGCGTCGATTTACGGGCTCTGCACGAGGCCATGAGCCAACCGCACTTCGACGCGCTGCAGGATGTCAATGTGAAGATGGATGCGTGGGATTCCGACGACCGCAGCTGTTACACCACTTTCAAGGGTAATAAGGATCTCGATGGGATGTTCGAGGCCGTATTTCGGAAGATTCTCCGGCCGTGGTCTGACCGCGGTATAATCAGGCGCTTTATCTGGGCAAAGATGGAGCACTAGACGTGAGCGACTTGCTTTGCGTGAATAGGCAGATGTCTCACCTCCTCACTGCTAGCCATTTGCGCCTCATCGTTCTCGAGACATACTACCTTGCTCCTTTGCTCCGATCGACTTGAACGACTCATAGGGACGCTGTATGGTATTGGAAATGGAACCTGTTGGCTTGCTATTAGTTGCTGTGTTACAGATACGGCGCGGCGCTGTGAGGCTGCAGATGGAGTCAGTCACCCACTGAGTAGACGAGCCATCAGCCATGTCCGAATCCACGAACCACAGATGCCTGTAGATTTTGAGCGGGACTGGCACGTGCCTCGGCGCCACGCCAGTGCGCCACTGGCAACGAGGAGGCTCGACAAAGGCTCGACGCTTGCACATTGACCGGCGACCGCGACCATGTACAGACTCTGAGCAAGATCCTTTTCTGTCTCTTCTCCACGACATCCAACGCTCTCCTTGCCATCATCATGAGTTTGTTGACCCTTAACGATGACATACTCCATATCATCGCCGACATGCTTTCCGCCGCGGAATGCCTCCCTCTCTCGTCGGTATCTCGCGATCTGCATGCAATCTCACGGCAGTATGTGTTCGCGTCGATCACTGTTCGTACCGCGGAACAGCTAGTCAAGATGCACGACCACCTCATCCATAACATCGACAATCGCCTGATCTGGCCTCGGGGATTGACTATCTATGGCCCAGCGGAAATGGCCCCCGCCGGGGAGGCTTCAGCCGTTAATGCGCTGGTAGGCATCCTCGAGCACGCACGGGAGTTGAAGGCTCTGGTACTCTTCAATTGCGAGGAGGCTATCTGCTGCAATACGCTGGTCGGAGAGCATTTGGCTGCACTGCCGAATCTCTCGGACGTAGGCCTGTGGGACGTCGGCACAAAAACACTCGATGTCCTACACAAAATGGCCAGCAGACCGGAGAGACTCAGAGTATGTCTGTCGCCGGCGAGGCTCGAACAGGATCGATTCTTAACACACATCGCTCGAACACCCGTGCTTAACAACGTCAAGGAGCTCATGCTCTATGGAGTCGATGGAGTCCCTCCGCTGCAGCTTGTTTTGAGTCTTGCCGGAGCCCATCCACAGGTAGAGATACTGCATCTCGGTAGCTGTGCCGTGCATCCCTGTCTCATGTTGTTTCCCAACATACGGAAGTTGACAACCCACAACTGCCAGTTCGACCCGCCAGTCCCTGGTCATTGCCCGGAGCAACGACACTTGGACTACTTGTCGGTCGAAGCCAACAGTCGACGTCGCACAGTGTCGGCCGTAGGTATCCAAAGCAATTACCTACGTCTATACACCAGGTGTCAGGGATTCGATCCTTCGGAAGTAGATCACGAACTTGTTTCCGCCGCCGCCGTGCTACAGTTGAGCTGGTACCGCGTTGGACGGCTGACCGGGTCCTGCATGGCATTGGCACAGACGATCTCAGCGAAACGATCAAGAATAAGGTACCTTGTCTTAACCATCGAAGACTCACATTCAGCGGTGACCCAGTGGATGGTACGTGATCCATTTACTCCGCATAATCCGTGTTTTCGATACTCATCTGCTCGTCAATATAGGCGAATATTCCGTCTTCGCTGTCGTCCTCGCAACTCTTTTGCATACGGGTTCATGTGACCCACCCAAATCATGAAACAGGACCATTGCGCGAAAGATGGCTAGACTTGCTGCAGCGACTGCAGAGCGTTCAAGTTGCTTCCGTACCCTCGCTCCGTTTCTATTTCCAGCATGTCGAGTGCCTTGATGATCAACGGAAATCCAGCGGCCCCTCGAAGACCACTTGGGGGCGGGTCGAGCGCGATGGCGGTGACCGCACGGTACGCCCGATCCCCAGTTGGCAGGGCGAGAGGATTCATCGCTACCTGCAGTCACCTGAGTTCTGTCGTACGTTACGATTTGACGGTGAGTTGCACGTTTATGGAGCGGTGGAGAAGGTGGCTTACCTTGGCATTCAGAGGAAGCAGCCCTGCAATACTCCGGCCGGTGACAGGGAGAGCTAGAAAGTCAAGTGAGCTTGGAGCCCGAGCATCGTACTGGGTATCTTCACATCTCGTATCATGACTTTTGTACAGACGACGGTTCGCCTCTGATCTCCAATCATGTATTTCACACCGTGGATGCGACTGACTGTACTACAAAGCTCTCAGGCTGACGCGTCGTGGGCATAAAGCCGACCAACGGCGGCATCTGGTTTGTGGCCATCTGCTCTCGGTGCCACATCGAGGGCTATGGTGTCTGCGTGATTCCTAGTCGGACTTGACCCGGATGTGTCCATCATCGTCACGGTAGTGGCATCGTTCGCCTCCGACACCGTTGTACTGACCTCCTGACTCCACAGACGGTGAATCCTCCGAGTAGGAAGCCTCCCAGCTCACTGACTGGTTGGCGTACACGCCGTGCGACATCCTCCGCAAGAACTTCCCGAAGTCCACGCTCGAGCACCTCCCCACGCGCGAGAAGTTCATCTTCCGGTCGATCCTCTTCAACAAGAGCACCGCGGACGAGATGCAGCCCTGCGCGAATCCCACTCGCCGCAGGCTCACGCACAATTGCACACGATGCTCGCGCAAGAGCCGATCAAGGTCCCCGGCGGCGAGGTGCGCATCGCGGACAACACGAACTTCCCGGTGACGACCGTTAGCGCGGCGCACGCCGTCATAAACCGCCGCGCGCGCGCGAGATGCACTAGCACCCGTATACGGATGAGGTGTGTGGTGACTTCGGTTTTGGCTGCTCGGACTACTGACGGGATGCCGCATACAATGGTCGATGTTCCTGAGCGGGAAGGCGAAGGTGACGGTGTTCACCGAGCAGGCGACGCGCAGGTACAACGTCGTCGCGGGCGGCGTCATGATCGTCCCACGCAATTACGGGCACTACATCGAGTATATCGGGGACGAACCCATCGAGATGCTTGAGATCTTCAAGGCGCCGAAGTGAGTCCGCGATCGATATTGGCTTTGCGGATATTTGAACATGAGTTCGCATAGGTTTGAGGAGTTATTGTTGAACCAGTGGCTCCCGGTCACCCCGCCGCACCTCGTTCAAGCGCATCTGACGACCGTCGAAGAAGGTTTTACGAAGGCTCTCGACAAAGGCCACACTCCGATTCGTGATGGTAATGTACCGAGGTGAGTTCTGCCTGGCACCTTCCAGGACATTCTCCGTGTTCTCAGTCACGACGTTTGCAGAGACACGGGGCATGCCGCGCGGAAGGCCACAGGGAAGCCTTCTGCGAAGCTCTGAGAGGCCGCGACGTGAGAAGCCACTGAAGACATAGATAATTCTGTAATACCAGTATCCCTGCGGTCAGTGATTGCGATATGACCACCCTATCATAGGCACAGACACTCACAGCCACAGTTGCGCATGCCTGATCAGCAGACGGCGTAGCCCGGCACTCAGCGTGCGGTTTATCAAAGAGATCTCGGACACAGTGCTACCCTCCTAGCCTTATACACGGCCTTGGTGTGTGCTCGAGGCTCCCCAGTTACTTGCGCTCTCACTCATGCTGGCCCATCGCCCACGATCGGACGTGATCGTCCTCCGGGATGGCAATGTGCGCGAGCACCAGCCTAGTGTTGGTACCTTCCGAATTATGTATGTTGCACAAGCTCGACTGATGCATATACACAGCGTTTGTCTCCTCCCGTTGATGACATGCCACCCGTACAAGTCGCGCAACGGGGTGCAGATGGGGAGACTTACGACGACAAATCGGGTGCCGACATACGACCCGGGAGCGACGACGACTCGAGAAGGCCTGTGCAGAGCAGCTTTCTATTGACCACCGAAGCTGCTCGCTTCCCGCTCGAGGTCTTCGAGAACATCATCGATGAAATGGACACCCAGAAGTTGCTTGCAGTGGCGGCGCGAATCTGCGCAGCATGGTACCCTCGAGCCATGCACAACCTCTACTACTACATCTTTATCCCGACACGCAAACGCTTTGACAAATTGTTCAAGAAGTGCTGGGCTTTTCCGCGTGTCCAGCAGTGGCTCGCAACCACGCGCGGGCTGCATGTCGCGGATGGGTACCCCTTTGTCCTCAACCATCATCGCTTTATTCATGCACTCCCCCTTGCCCTTGGCTGTGCAATGCCCAGAGTGCAGCTTCTTACAGTCTTAAGACTGTGTGGTTACGTGCACATGTCATTTTTCCCTGCCCTATCGCGGTTCTCGTCCGTCGAGTCACTGGAACTGTCTGAGTGTGAGCTGAGCCTCCCACAGCTTCAGCGGATCATACATTCCTTTCCCCTGCTTACATCACTCACATTGCACAAAATTCCAATCACTCCACTTCACACTGCCGGCCCTGTCTTTCGCTCACCATCTGGCATACGCCTGCGCTATCTTCATGTCGATCTTCGTATCAATAAGCCCCTACAACCCGATTTCATCGATTGGATAACCCAGTCAGGCCTCTGCACCTCTTTCGAGGATCTGGCAATCTGGAATGCAGCGTGCCCGCGGCAAAGCGTCATCGCACTCCTCAAAACGGCAGGGTCTTCCTTACCTCGATTACAGTCTCACTGTTAAGACTCCCTCTTCCTTGCTCATTCGACTTCGCCGCACGCGCATGCACCATGCAGACACCCATTGCGATCTAGTGCAGAATACCGCCTTGCGATCCTTGAACATCCGAATCGAAGATGTTAACCTCTTTGTAGAAGATCAGGAGCGTAACATGCCTCAAATAGCCAAGCTGTTACACGACGTTCTCTCCACTGTCCGAAGCCACCAGCTCGAGTACCTCGAGATCAAGATTTGGGTTGCCTGGGGCCCCCTCTTTGGATCTGTCAGACGAGGCATCGAATTAGCGGCCCTGCACGAGACCATGAGCCAGCCTCACTTCAACGCGCTGAAGGGTGTCAACGTGACGATGGTCATGCGGAATTTGCGGTGTAGGTACTTGGCTCGGGTCGAGGATGTCTGTCGGACGTTCGAGGCCTCGTTTCGGAGGTTGCTCCAGCCGTGGGATGACCGCGGTATTGTCAAGCGCGTCGCCCCCTGGACACGTACAGATAGAGTACCAGACGTAAGCGAGAAGTTGCTTTGCGTTATTCATTATGCAGATGAGTCTCACCTTTTCACTGCTAGCCGTTTGCGCTTCATGGTTCTCGAGACTCCTCCTTCAAGTTTGCTCCGACCGACAGGAATGACTCACGAAGCGCTCAGTTATAGTAGCACTGCTAGATATGTCGCGGCGTTGTGAGGCTGCAAATTGGAATCCGTAGATGGGACACGTCCACGAACTACCCTTTGTCACAACTGGGTCAATTATGTCTGTCATCGGCGGACTCGATAGATGCCTGTCGATTTTCTGAGACCCGGAAGCCTGGACAGGTACAATTGCCTTACGTGCCTCGAGCGCTGTGCTCCATAACAGTCCCGCCGTTTCGATGACGTTCCGCCTACAGCGGATATGGCGGTGCGATACGAAGTCTCAGATCTCAAGATCTCAACAGTGGCTACCATACAAGCCGCGCGAGGGGAACATAAGTCCTGGTACCCTGTGAGCAACTGGATAGCGGCTGCGGACAAGTGCTGTTTCACCAGGAGTGCTATTTGCCAGGTGCGTTGACCCTAAGTACTGAGACAGCATGCGGAGTCACGGCGTGCGACAGATGTTTTGTCCGATCGACTGTAAGGATCTACCGCCCTCTACCACCTCTTACTGACGAGGCGCACATAGATCTCACAACGTTGATTGCATTACAACGTCGACGACGAGTCACTAGAACATCCCCCATGTCGGTGAAGGTCACGGTATCCCACAGCCAGTTGGCAGGCAACAGCATTCCTCTGTCGGCCGATTCGTAACGATTAGTCTCCCCGTCAGTATTGGCAAACGATCACACTCGCCGTCTTCGGGGTCTACATTATCGAAATGTGAGCACGGACTCGGAGGATGAGCGGTACGTGTGCAGAACTCACCAGGCACAGGGTTTGCATTCGCCGCCGTCGCGGTGAATGCGGCGATGACGAGGAGGCTGGCAACGAGGCGGAGCAGTTGCATCTTGGCTCTGGGGTTTGAAGGGTCGCTCGGGGATGTGGACCTCCTTCGTGAACGAGTCTGCAGTTATACCGCGGCACTGGCGCTGCTCTGGCAGCCTGCGGGGGACAGACGCTGATCATGTCGAGTCAGAGGTGTCATGGAGAGTTCCAATTTATGTGGGCTGTCAATTCCGCAAGGCAACAGAACTGTGCATTTACGTACTGATGCAACGGCCCGGGCACGACTGTCATTGATCATGGTACAGTGCGACTTTACGATTATTCTGGCTGTTGCTGCCGCATCCGGACGCGCTCTAACATCTGGTATGTCTTTAATCCGCTGTTCTGAGAGTAACTGTGAGCTCTGGCCACGATCTGAATAGCTCCTACTCACATGGACGCGACAACTGCCAGCTCGCTGTGTATTTCGTTACGGACCAGGCCCCTAGTTTCGCCGTCGATGTGCCCACGTCAGAGCACGGCGATAACGTCCACAGTGACAGCTATCCGGATTAAACGCCACACACCTGAAGACGTTCTGATGTCTCGTATACAGTACTGGAAATAGACATGGGAAACGCACATATTTGACCGTACGGTATGCGATGTCCCTTTCTGGACAAATGCATATGCGGAGGAGGATGCATATTATGCGGAGTTGGAGGAGGGAAAGAATGGTGAATGGGCCGTCGTACCCACGCGTGCAGAACAGCGTCACTGAGGCGAGTTCGTTGGCTTCACGATGGACGCACATCGACAGCGCCGGAGCGGCCTCCTTGGGAGGCGCAGCCATGGTCGCAAATTTCGCGTACTCGCGCGTGGGGATGAGTTGAGGGAGCTAACTTCTTCAAACGAGTTTCTCGACCGATGAGACCATAAATTCATCTGCGGGACTTCTGCGCGAACTCGGAGGTTGCTCACCGGCACCGCCCACCGTTTCAGTTAAAGCTCCTGTGAACATTCAATGGATCATCGAACTAACAGAATGCAGTTACTCCCCGCAGAAGGAATACGCATCGTGCGTGACATACCTGAGGCCTCAAGGCCTCACGCTCAAGACTGGAATGCCTCCATCCTGGTTTACAGGAAACCACTAAACCCTGCCATTACGAGATCTACATACGGCTACAAACGACCTGCAAAGTCTCAGTCTAACCTAACCCAACCGCACAAGCCCGCCCCGAGAGCTCACTCACTCTTCGCCTGCCTCGCGACGCCTCCCCTGCCCGCGAAGCCCCACTCGATCTGGTGCGACTGCGTGACCGTCACGCCGAGGTCGTCCGCGAACGCCCACACCGTGCCGGGGTTCTTCTGGAACTGGCGCCCGACGAAGATGACGTCCGCCGCGCCCTCATCGAGCACGCCCTGCGCGAGTGCGCCCGTGTTGATCGTGCCCACCGCACCGACCAGGAGCTTCTCCCCGTGCGCCTTCTTCACCGCCGCGGAGAACGGCACCTGCAGGAGCTTGTGCTGCAGCTCCGGCGCGAGCTGGAACTTCTGCGCGGGGTGGATGCCCCCGGAGGAGACGTCGAGGAGGTCGACGCCGTGCGCGGGGAGGATCCCCGCGAGCCGGACGGTGTCTTCGTGGCTCCAGCGCTCGTTGGGGTGCGAGTCGTCGAGCCAGTCGGTGGCGGAGACGCTGTGATGCATGTGAGTGACGGATCAAACCCAGGACGAGGCGGGGAGACGTACCGAACGAAGAGAGGCGTCGTTGGCGGGATCGTCGCGCGGACGGCGTCGACGATCTCCAGGAGCAACCGGACGCGGTTCTCGAAGCTTCCTCCGTACTCGTCTGTGCGGTGGTTCGCGACCGGGGCCAGAAACTCACTGAGCAGGTACCCGTGCGCCGAGTGGATCTCGATCACGTCGAAGCCCGCCCTCAAGCTCCTCTTCGCCGCCTCCACAAACGCGTCCACGACGCGCTTGATGCCCGCGCGCGTGAGCTCCTTCGGCTCCGGGAACTGGTCGCTGAACGGGATCGCGGACGGGCCCCAGACGTCGTCCGGCCAGCCGCCGTCGCTGACGGGCGCGGAGAGGCCGCTGTGGATCCAGGGCGCGACGGTGGACGCCTTGCGGCCCGCGTGCGCGAGCTGGATGCCGATCTTCTGGTTCTGCGCGTGCGCGAACTGGACGACCTCCCGCCAGGCCTCCGCCTGCTCGTCGGTCCAGATGCCCGCGTCCTGGGGCGTGATGCGGCCCTCGGGCACGACGGCGGTCGCTTCGACGATGGTGAGGCCGGGCCCGCGTGTGAAGATGCCGCCGACTGGGAAGGGAAGGGGGGTGGTCAGGACGGCGCTTCTGGGCCTACGGTGCGCGATAAGGGACACTCACGGTGGGCGAACTGCCATGGCGTCACCTTGCCGTTCTCTGACGAGTACTGGCAGAGCGGGGAGAGGAAGATGCGGTTCTGGAACTCGACGCCGCGGATCTTGAGAGGCTTGAAGAGCGCCGGGATGGGCTTGCCATCGGGCTGCGGGTCGAGCGCAGTGCCCGCCGGAGGATACTGGGCGGGAGCAAAGTAAGGGACGTTAGGCGCAGGGGCGTTGATGTAGTTGTTGTTGTGGGCCATGGCGAGAGGGAAAATGGGATGTGTGGGGAAGACATCGCCTGGATAGCCCTGCTTTTATAGAGAGCGTTGCAGATTTGTTGAGCCAAGGATATGCTGGATGAGCCGGAGCCGGGAAGCAAGAGTGCCGCTTGGTTACTCATGTTCGTCGATTGGCAGAATCGATGTCCAGTAGAGCCGAAGGTTCTGGATAAGTCAGCAACGTAGGGCCGTCGTTACTCAGCAAAGAAAAATCACAGCACTGAGGGTCTACTTTGAGGCAAGTCTGGCGTGCTCCGGATGGAAAACAGGCAATAAGTTATCCTTCCGAGTCTGGCGTTCCACGAGAGACATAGATGTTAGAGATAGGCTCCCAGGGCGGTGGCCTCGAACCCTGTACAGTTCAGTGAGCGAGTCCGAGAGAGTCGGGACGACATCCTCAAGTCTCATCCATGTGGCGGATGCGGCGGAACTCTTCACCCGCACACACCATGTCTGCTGCTTACGTCACACTACCTCACGCTTCCTCTTCTGGTAGCCACCGTCCTGGTCCACCCAGGCTCATCTTGACATCTTCTACGACACGTGCATGGTCGTGTTACGAGACTCCTAGACTTCTACTTACAACCTCTCTTTCCGCGTACCACGCTGTGTTTGTGCGACGCAGAAACGCTCTCGCTCTGTCCATAGCCGTTACACAGAGGCCCGCACAGAATTGTGCGTTCGCAAGCGAGTCATGAGCCGCATCGGCGCGCTTACCGGACCACGAATGAGACTCGAAACTCCTTGCGAAGGACACCAGGAGAGACGTATCAAACTCTATGTCAGTATGCAAGCTGATGTCTCCCGGATGAGTTGTTGAAGCACCCCGAATGACTGGAACTTGAACTGACTACGGTTGCCCGATAGTCCGAGGCCGGGCATTTTGCACGACGCGCCTCAGCCACATCACCTCGGTCGTCTTCGCCAGCTCCATATCCTCAACAACTCACTCTACGCTTACCCTGCGGTCATAGCAGTGCGCTTGCTGCACTACACGCACCTGGAACAGTGAAATAGAGGGATTGGTAAGTTCCAATCGGCCCTCAAATTGCCTCAAAGCTTGACGAGCCCGGGAAGTGGTAAGCGCCCAACGGCGCCGCGATCGAACTGGAATGCACAAGTCTGGAGGATACCTCCACCTCCTTTTCTGGATAGACTCAGGGTAGGATAAGAGAGGTGCTTTCATGTGCAGAGGAAATATTGTATGGTGAGCTATTCATGCCCACTGTGTCCGCTACGCGTACGGCTCGAACGAGTCAGAACATCCCATGTCGACTCGAACAGCATTGCAAGGCAAGTAATTTGTCTGCGAAGTCACGTCCACCGTCATACTAAGCACGACGAGGGTAGGGGAGGCCCAATGGCATTTCAACGCCTATTCACGCGTCATGGCTGTGACAAGTGGGTGGTAGTGGACCTTTGTTAGCAGTAGTACTGTGCTGCAGGCCTTCGTGTACGTTCACGGAACCGAAATATATATCTTGTGTCTGGAACCATACATCTACTTATGTGTACATCAGCCCACCACCAGACATAGTGAGCATGCCAAATGCCTACACCGAGAGCCTCAGGAAGCCTTACAGTATTTCTACTGGGCCTGTCGGACGCTCAATACCGACTGTCATAGCATCCCATGATAATCTGCATACCTGTTCGACATCTCATGTACTTGTATCAACCAGCCATGCACCCTAGTCGTGTCCTCCAGACCTCGAATCCGAGCGAGTCGCGGCGCCGTTGGGCGCTTACCACTTCCCGGGCTCGTCAAGCTTTGAGGCAATTTGAGGGCCGATTGGAACTTACCAATCCCTCTATTTCACTGTTCCAGGTGCGTGTAGTGCAGCAAGCGCACTGCTATGACCGCAGGGTAAGCGAGTGAGTTGTTGAGGATATGGAGCTGGCGAAGACGACCGAGGTGATGTGGCTGAGGCGCGTCGTGCAAAACTCCTGGCCTCGGACTATCGGGCAACCGTAACTGACTGACATGATTATGTGACGTTTGCATCATGGTAAGCCACGATTTCGCTGCTTTGCTGGAGGATACATAATAGAGCATCTTACTAGTCTTCATTGCCGTCGCGTCATCGTTTGCTGACCACCCATTGGCGTTCGTAGGTCTCGGATCCGAGTGAGAAGGTCCTGTTTCGTAACGACACTGCATAGTCGAAACGCCTCGCGCCGGACCCACCAAGGTATCGGGGTTACTCTCCGTTCGAGCGCGAGGCACACGTAATTATCATCAGCACCCCGATCTCCACCTAGACCTGAATCCGGATTGTTGATGTCTGCTTGACCCCACCAGGACCCTTCAGCGGCTCGATCGTCGCCTTCTCCATACGATCCGCCCGTCCGTATCCTTTTTTCCATGCCACTGTCTCCAGCCAGAGCGCGACACCCATACCTATAAACTCACCGATTTCTGGGAATTGACTGCATACCAGGTTCCCTAGTCCTTCCTCCCTAACTGCCTAGCGAGCCGCCCTCTGACGATGTCGCAAAGCGCTCGCGCTAGGGATTGGGGAGCGAAGGATAAGGGGAAGGCCCCCGCATACAGTCACCCGCGCCGCGATGACCCAGATACAGACCAAGCGCCACGTCCGAAACACCTGCGCTTCCTCGTGCTCGACCTGGTCGAACCGCCATGGACCGCGCCAACGACAAAAGACCGCGGTGAGCGCCACCCTTCCTATGCACCCACCCGGCGCACCGACCTGACCGCCTCGCGCAGTTTCGGCCAGGCCGGATCCCGCGGACGACCTCGCGGCGAAAGTGTCTGACCTCCAGACGCACGTCGACCGCGTTCGGCGCACGCTGGGCTTGGGGTCGGGGTCGGGGTCGGTGCCCGAGGGAGAGATGCGCCGGGCAAAGGAGAAGCTACATGCGGCGATGCAGGGCGTGCGGAGCGTCGAGCAGGAGATGGACGCGCGGGTGAAGGGGAACGAGGCGAGGATATCGAGGATGGAGAAGAAACTGCTGGCAATGAGGAGGGCAGTGTAGTTGGCGCTGGTGAAGTACATCATGTTTGTTCGTTGGCTATCGTCCGTATTGACCTTTATCAAGTCCCAGCAGGGGCGCCGAAACGGCTCATGTTACTTTATTGATTCGCAGATGTTGTCTGCTGTATCTGCGGCAAATTGAAAGTTTCTCTATTCAAATGTCTGGTCCGGGTGTGTTATGTGCCCGTAAGAACATGCGGGACTACGGAAGAGCTGCGGAAGTAGTAATAGCCCCACTGATGGTAGGGTTATATGTGCGCCCCTAGAAGCGATCGCGACCGTCATGATACCAGCGACACAGACAGAACTACAACTGTATAACAAGTAAGTGAATAGCCTAGGAAAGTACAGTGCATTGAACCGCTCCGGCGATATTACTAATACGGTTGCAGCACCAACAGATAAAATTGGGATTCTGACGACCATCCCAGCATTGCCTAGGGAGGTCCATCAGAGTCGGGAATCAAGCCCGCCCCGGCCCTTTTTCGCGAGGTAAGTACTGTGTGGCCCGGAAGCATCGTTTGCTACTTACAAGTACTCCTCATCAGTGTATACGGTTCCGCAACTGCATTGATGTGACTAGTGGCTAGGGCACTTACCTTAGGACTCCGACGTTCCCTGTGCTATATCTATCCACTGGTATCGAAGTAACACCCGTCGCAATGCGCCTGATTTTCACAGGTCCTCATATCTAGAGATCATGCCGTACTCATATTATCTACTGCATCTTGTCAATGGCACTGACTCAAGTCATTTGTAGGGCGCTTTCAGCGGCGTAGCTGGCCTTCAGCTTCAACGACGGCATGCCGCGACCTGACAATGGGTTCATCCAGTTGCCGTCGATCCTGGTGGCTCGCTTCCTCCTCCGCGGAGCGAGCGACCGCATCGATGACTCAATCCGGTAGTGTTGGATGTCATCTGTTGCGCCCGCTGCGCATAGTCGCATCACAGGTAAGAATTCTCGAATGGGAAGGGGATGCATGTGTCAGCGGACCCATTGTATTCGTCCCCGGGAAGTCCATACGGTTGTCATGATACTGGCGATCCTCAGTGAGTAGCTACCTATCCACTGTACCGTTCATTTACTTGCGATCAGAACTCTGCGCAAGTCCAGGAAGCTGCTGGTGAGGAGAAGAAGGCGAGATGATGGTAAATATCCTGAGTGTGTACGATTGCATTCGTTTGTTGCGTTCTTGAGGAGCAGGATCGATGGCACACTAACCTTTTTCAAGGTCAACGAGCTTTACGAGGCATTGGTACATTCGGTAATCACGAGTTGCTGCCGACTTAATATTTACCTTGTCCGCCCCCTGATGTTGTGTGTATGCGGCACAATGCTACTCATCTATATGCTGTGGATACTCAACTACTCAGCTGCCGGTCACCAGGCTGTGAACTTGCAGCGATCATTGTGATTCGAGCCACTGCATTGATGTATACGTGACTACGGTGAGTAACAATCTGGGGGCAATACAACCAGGACTAATTCGCATCGACAAACTCAGAGAGCTAAATCTGTGGGCCAGAGTATTGCACGTTTTCTCTTCGCGAAAAAAAGTTCGTAGCAGTGAAGTTGGCGACAACTTGAAATGGTCCAATGTCCGTGGGGATGTCAGGATGGAGGCGGGTCCGAACTTGATAGGACATGCCTTCCTTCAGGACCCATTTCTCCTCACCCGGCCGAATTTGAATCGATTCTCCCTGCAACTCGATTATACTCTGCTCCAGTGACGGAAGCAGCTGACCGGGCGATGCTGCGGCGGCGTTTGGAGCAAGCCAGAGCTCATACACCGCTGGGCAATTTATCGCACGCCGCTGTCCGGATTCGTCTTGAGTCAGGTAGTCGAAACAGACTTCGTGATGTTCTGGATTCCCTCGCCATTGTCGGATGAAGTAATCCGTATCCGGTATCGTTTTGACCACAATACCAGATCCTGGGTCTGTCTCCATTTGTTGAGGTTTCATCTGGAGAACGTTTCGTATCAGGAGTTCGAGCCTTCGAATGCTCTGATATCTGGACCACTTACCCCGGTGACAACATCTGCCGATTGACTGAACCACGAATGGAGACTCTCTTCAATTGTCTCACGTGCTTCTTCTTCCGAGCAACCCAATTCTTGGATCTCATCCTGCAAGTTAGATGACAGCCATGCGTCGACCTGGCCTTGGCTGTCGTTGCGACCTCCCGGGTAGCCACCGTTCGCCAACATTGTGAATTTACTGAAATTATCTTCAACCTTGAGGTTGGGATACTGGTCGTGGATGAGTTGCCCGAAGTAGTCTCCCAATGATCCCGCGTTTAATTCGGGGGCTGCTGCCGGAATCAGTGAAGCAGTGAGCGGTGGTGATAATAGTCCGGATTCAAGATTCTGCGCAGTAGTACGGTCTTCTCTGAGCCGAGAACCCGTCCCCGTCGAGACAGCCTGAGGCGACGATCTCATACTACGGGATTGTGAAGGCCGTCCGGGCACCTGTCAGTGGAAGTAGACGTGTTATTTTAGTCGTAGAGTTACTGTGTCAATGCTGTATACGTACTGTGCGTGTATCATTATCGCTGGGCTGAGACATGGTTGAATCTGAGCAGGAAGGTGTATTCTTCAGTGGCTCGTATGAGG
Source organism: Fomitopsis serialis (assembly GCF_022376445.1). NCBI lineage: Eukaryota > Fungi > Basidiomycota > Agaricomycetes > Polyporales > Fomitopsidaceae > Fomitopsis > Fomitopsis serialis. The sequence continues at coordinate 162,092 of NW_025955003.1, read as the reverse complement.
CGCATCAGGAAAAAGCTCTCCCGAGAATTGACGTGAACATACGATTATTCGTGATAATACCTGGAAGCTCTGTAATTAGTCCGTATTTAATTGCATTCACAAGCTCGCAGACAGTGGTCTCAGAATAATGCGCGAATGAGTAGTATTGTGGTACTAGTATAGATTATAAAAGTCGTGCGGGCTCTTGTATTGATTCAGATAATAAGTCTTACAGTTATCGAGAACATTCTCACTCGTCCAATGCACAGGTACTGGACCGCCCCACTTCGGATGTAAATGGACACTCCGTTCGAGCATTGCAAGTGGCACTACCGATGCTATCCTCTCAGGCCCCGTCAAAGCTTTGATCTTGTACATGTGATGATGACTGTCGGGAGCGGCCGCGAACTTGGAGAACCATTCGACGTAGACGAGGTGACGCGGACACTGTGGCGCAGTCCCTGGTGGGAACCATTGACGCAGTATCTTCTCTGGGAGTGAGAATATTACGCGGACGCGGCCCGCACGTGTATCTACAGCACAGTATCAGTGAAATGAAAAGACGAATGTATGACTGACACACCTGAAAGACCAATTCGACGGTCTGCTTCAAGTTGATCATCAACCCGCCGCACACGCACGAGCGCAGTATCGAAACGAGCAGGTATGAGGATCTCGCTATCATGCCCCAATTGCCGCGGTCGAGCATGTATAGAATCAAGAGTTTCCTTGCCATGGTGTTCGACGTTGCGGAACTTCGCCTTGTGGAATACCGGAAGTGTCGAGAAAGGGAATAGCATGTGCGCAGCTCGAGCCTCTACCTCATTGCGCGACAGGGAAGGATTGGTATGTTCGACGACGAAGCGAGCCAGAGCCGGTATGAGGAAACTCGCACCATAGCCATCAGGAGAGACGAGTTCAGCGATAGGGACGGCCTTACGGCTCGGATACTTCGTCATGACATGTTGGAGGGTACACGCCATGTCTGGCGGCCGCCACCGTACCACTCGACGCGCAGCAACTGCATCTTCATGACTGCCGTCCACACGTAGTAGGCGCCATTCGACATAGTTGGCGTGTTGAAGGACCTTCTCGCGGCGTTCGAGCCATCTTGTCATTTGAGGAAATTCATCCTTGTGGTTCGTCGCACGGTAGGCTTCTTTTGCGAAATCGATGTGGAGGCGCTCCGTCGCCTCCGTGTTGTAATTATCTGTTGTTCCATAGAGCTTGATTGCTCGGACGTAGTGGGTTAGCATGTGTAGCTTCGGGATGAGGAAATTACTACGAGCACCGAGCCGTATGAAAACGTCCTTCTTCGCATGGAACACAGAGAGCGAGCTCTCGAGTGCGGCGAGAGTTGCGCTCGAGTGCACGGAGTATTGCGACATGTAGAGGAAGTCCAGCAGCGCCGTCGTTGCACTGATCAGGTCTGCGGACTCGTCCCTTGGTAACGGAACATCGATCAGGAGGCCAAGGATGAAGCGAGCAATCTGCTTATGCTCAGTGCCTGTGACGCGCGATAGGCCGGAAACGCCTTTATGAAAAACGCGTATGCTATGATTCGGTGGCAGTCGCTTGACCCGCGCGTCGACCTCGTCCTTGCCAACGATATCTGTAATCCATGCGAGAACGTGCTTGATCACGCCTTGATGTAATTGGTGCAGGATGTCGGGCGTTATGGATCGGAAGATGTCGACGTAGGGGAGATGCTCCCAGAAGGGATGTTGGATGGGCTTGATGCCCGCGATGTTGCAGGCACGGTTGTAGTCGGCAGTACCGGCGAGATGGAGGGCAGCAAACACCTCATCAACATCACGAGGACTCGACAGACAAGGGTAATCCCCTAGTTCATCGTGTGGACACTTGCAAATAGGACAGTCTCCAGTGTAGGTTCCCGTAACGAGAACCTGTTCTGGATAGTCCCCGACGTACACCGCCAAGATAGGATGGCAGCGGCGCACTACCCCGTCGCCACTTGTCATCTCGATACCGTCGACGCCGGGCTGTCGAAGAGGCTCGAGTATCATAGAAAGGCAGGCGTGAAATACATTTGCCAGCGTCCGGCGGCGGGCAGCTTTGTTCGTGATGTGCTGCAGTCGGCCTGCTGGCAGGTACGCGAGAAGAATTTGACCACGATGCGAAGGCTTGCGGCGGATCTCCTTCGGCAGATTTCCTATGGTGAGGTACACTGGATATGCGGACTTGCTCCGAAACGTTGTGAGTTGGGTTTTATCGGAAGAGATGATGATGGGCATGACAGTCGCGCCAGGTCTCTCCTTCTCGAGAATTTTCTATCAGATCTGCTCAGCCGCAATACACTCGAGCACGCAAAGACTATAGCATACCTGTGTAGCCCACCACCACTCCCCGGTATCAAGATCGTGGTAGAGTCGCAGGGTGTGGTCGCCATCAGCATAGTGGCGCGCCGGAGCGAAACACAGGTATTGCGTGTGTTCCGGATCACCCCAGAGAGCACGCGCGCACTCGAGTATGTCGCGTTTGAACATGTCAAAGCGTTCGCCATTGATGGTGACTTCGAATTGGTGGAACATCGGGCGTTGGTTCGGTAACTGTTCGTCGATGATTTTGTTTAACCCATCGGAATTCTTGTAGGATAGCCCGAGCCGCTCACGGACCTATAGATACACAAGTGAGCCACGAAAATGAGCATAGGAAATCGCATGACAGACCTCGGGTATGGCGAGTAGATCGGAGAACGCTGTTGATCCAGAGCCGCGCAGTTTCGCCCAGCGTGCGATTTCCCAGTCCATCTTCGAGGCAAAAGGCGCATATGGATTTGCAGCCTTAGGATCGACAGTGCCCTCATACTCGGTGTAGCCTGCCTCGGGTGCTTGTCCAGACTCTGGCGGCACAGGAGCCCCAGCCGCGCCGCCAAATGGGACAACATACGCAGGTGCTCGACGGATCTGTTCGTGAGCATCGGGGTCCAGTCCACCAGGTGCGCCGCTCGGTCCTGCTTGCGAAGCATCATCAGGAACTTGCCCTTCAGCCATATCGTGTTCGTCGTCTGCGTTCGAGGCAGGAGATGAGCGAAGTGGCACCTCAGGAATCGGAGGTTGGAGCGGATGTCCATCGCGCTGGACCTCATTGCTCGGACGGAGAACATCACGGCCGACAGCATCTTCCTCAGATCCCTCGTCATCGCTCGACTCGTCCACCGGGTCGTGGTCGACATTGACGTGGTCCTCGGTGTCGCCATCATCCCGAGGAAACGGGAGATCTCCATGGCCATACTCCTCTGCAGAACCAAAGAAGTCCCCTTCGAATGCGGCCTGCTCATCCTCAGCATCAGCCTCTCCGGGAACACTGCTGGACTCTGAAGCTTCAGCTGCTGATCGACCTCGTGAGTGTGAACGTGCAGAACGCCTATGACTCGCGCGGCGAGTGGGATGGCGCATGGATTCTGCTTGCTGCCGGCGAGCGAGTTGACAAGCAGCATTCGTACTGGATTGGAGATGTTGGATGTATGTGCCGTGACGTGCGAAGGTACTTGTGCAGCCGTTGCACCTGTATGACATTCTGCGCTTGGGTAGATTACACGAGAATCTGTAGAGTCGTCATTGTACTGTACAGAGGGATAGAAGTTGCATGGCTTACCAATGTACAAAGTCGTAGGGATAGCAATGTTAGCCTGAGTGCAAGTCGCGGTGAGTGTTAGGCAGATCGATGTTCACCAAGAGGACGTACAGCTTCGTCAGCGTCACGAGCAACTGCTTGCCGAGTAATGCACGTATTTGCGCACGCGCCTAAGTATGCCAGCGCGACTCTCACCTGCACATCTCTGTGCAAGCCCTCTTTTCCTGCATCAGTCGTCAAACTTTCCTTCGATACGGACATTCATTTATTCTACTCACCAGTCATAATCTATCCCTCAACCGTCATTGCAGTCGTCCGAGTCTCGACTGACCAGACCTGGACTGCAATCATCCTGGTATGTCCTGACACTGGCATACATCTCGCAGCTGCCGTGTTGGTCTAGCGAGCCACTGATTCCTAGCTAACGTCCTATCATCAGCAATTGTGTCGAGTTGCTCATCAATTGACTTACCTGCTGGCGTGCGGTCATAGGGCTGGATGTCGTCAATTAGAGGGGTCGCTAAAAGTCGTGTTGGCCAGCGATCAAAGGTCGATATGGACGAGAGCGAACCTGAAGGTGTCCATGATGCAGAGCCCGACGTAAATTTAGGTTAGATCCAATGGTGTCTTTATGATCAGTGAGCTCACATCATATCAAAAGCGGGACGACCTACTCGTATTGCTGCTAAGACTGCTTCAGACGGTAAAGTTCATCGCCGTGTCTGTCACCTGAACTCGACTGACGCAACACACAGCATGGGCGTTGTACGTGAAGAAACAGGTCGATGACTCACCCAAGAAGACCATCACGCCAAAGCCAGCCACGAAGACCGTAGTGAGGAAACCAGCAGTGAAGATGCAGACGCAGGGCAAGTCAGAGCATATGGTACCTTATCGTACATCGCACTCACAGTTCCGAGTTACCCGTTTTAGCAAGCACTGGCGCCGACAAATCCGTGAAGACGCACAAGGATCCTAAGCGCAAGAGAGCCGAGTCTGTCAACACCAAGACCATCGACAAGGGTCCTAGTGACAAAGCGAAAGGTGACAAGGCAAACGGCGCGCAGAAAAGGCTGGAGACGGGGCAACAACCAAGCAAGAAGGCGAAAGTCAGCACTTCGCGACCAGTGATGTCCAAGAAGGGTGAGTCGGCCGTTTTGCAGAATATCCGAGTTCATTCACCATTGGGATGATACATCGTTACCCAGAGAGACCCCACAAGGCCGCCATCATCAATGACGGATCAGACTCTGACTCGCCAGTGCCACCACCACCACCACCGCAGCCCAGACGTGCCGGTGTTTCGCAGACCCAGGGGACCGGTACAAGTCGGCAGTCTGGCACTGCAGCTCACGAGAACGAAGAGTCATTTGATGATGACGGTGAAGACGTGACCCTCCAGGATGGTGCCGACAATCTTGTGGCTGAGGATTGCGATGAGGATGATGAGGTAGAGCCACGGGAAGAGTGTGACGACTTTGATTCAGAGGTGCGCCGTATACATCTCATGCCGAGGCCGCCTTTTGACTTGCCAATGGTCTGCCATCAGCGAGTGACAATCACGGGTTCCGGTGAGTCGACACTGACGCTGCACCGTTCATACCAGTGTTGCCGGATGGTGGCATACTAATGCGATCAATAGGCATGGAGTCGTCCGCCGAGCCTCTTGAAGACGTCGACTCAGATGATGTGCCAAGCACACATCCCTCTGGCTTGCAGTCGTCAAGAGGATCACGTTCATCGAGTGTCGCCTCACTATATGCCACAGAGCCGCCAACCACCGACGAAGACTACGTCATGCACGAGTCTGTGAACAGCGACGATGAGGCAGTGCCCGCTCCCAAGTTCAAATCGGCCCCAGGCAACCGTGAGACGCGCAAGTCGGACTATGCAACCTCGTCTGCTTCTGGTGCTCCTGAGCTGAGTGACGAGGAGTCCGATGACCCAGTTGTAGTACCGCGTGGACAACAGCCCGGGAAGGTACGCTGTAGCTGCGAAATAAGCATATATGATTGCACGACTGACATGAATGCATTTCCTCAGCTCACAAAGAAGCAGAAAGCGAAGTTGAAGGCAGAAGTATGGCATTCGAAGCCATGTATACCGTATTGGCTGACGTAGAGCCTGTGTTAGGTGCCCGAGATCCGTCTGGCCCCGGTCGCTCTGAAGGCGAAAGCTCGCATGAAGTCTCGCCACCCTGGCTTGGTCCCAGCCAATGACACGGTCAAGACGATCAAGTGGCTTTCACGGACCGATATCGAGATCATCAGGCGCAAACACAGCGTCAAGATCGACATCAAGCCTCAGAGTGCTGTCATTATACAGCTCATTCACTTCAGCTACGGGTTTGGAGACCAAATGGTAGTTTTCGGCCGTGAAGAGGACCGGCAACTGAAGACTGCGGCGGACTTCAGTGACGTCAATAGTATGCTCACTCCACTCGAAAAGGACGGCCTTGATCGCATGGCATACGAGGCCCTTGTTCAGGCGGCAGATGGTCTCGGGTATGGCGGCCACGGAGACATTGCTCAGCGCCTGGAGATTGGATCGGATGAAGACTATGCCAAACCACTGAGGGCCTACGTCAGTTCATTTTGCGATTATACTGCTGATTACTAACTTGTATCTCCGAGGTCACAGGTTGCTCATCGACTTAGTCTGCTTCGGAGCGCGATCAAAAAAGCGATAACACCGTGCGTTGAACATTTCTTCCAGCTTGTCCATCATACAGAAGACGACTCTACCGTGCCCGACAAGGCCTCGCTTCTCAAAGAGATGGGCTACATCTACCCGTGGACATCGACAGTGCGTACGAATTATCCCCGCCGTGATCTGCTTCTGACGCAATGATCTCTGGAACTTATAGGATGGCTTTGATAGACGTGCTCTCTACGAGAGCCCGGTGATCAAGTCAGCAGTGCGCTCGGCTTTCTTCACCAATGCGCAGTATCACAATGTTGGACTGAGCAATAGCAACCTATTCTCGTCTTCGATGCAAGCCGCACCCTCAGAGTATGAGGTATCACGGGAAATGATAGCTTTGGCGATGACTGCTGTAAGTCCAGTGGTCACCATTGGCGCTTCTCTTGACTCGTTTTCGTTTTCCAGGTCGAGTCAGTGATATCAGACTCCAACCTCAACATGAGCAAAGCGTCTGAATTCGGCGCCCCGAGTGCACCTGCTTACCGTGAACATATCGCGCGCCTCACTGAATTCCGCCGCCAGCGGCCGACACGTTATCACCGCGTTATGCATGGTATATTCAAGGCTGCGACGTATGCATTTGATTCACTCACGGAGTCACCTGTCTTACCTGTTGTGTATACAGAGCCGGTCATGTCATGCACTCGAGCATGCGAATCGGTGGCACAAGCATTGACTGGGAGGACATACCCGACGAGTAGATTCGGAGATTCCATACATAATTCCATATCATTCCGAGTGCTTTGCACAGTACTTAATTGCTCTCGAGTCGCTTTCGTCGCATTCCATAGTTTATCGCCCAATGCATCTAATGTTACTCAGTCTCAATTTGTGCTGTCTCCGAACTGTCATAGCATCTGGGGAATATGCTAGCAACGTAGTACTCCGAGTCAATGAGACAGTAATGGTGGGTTATGCTCCGGAATGCACCATATTATGTATCCATTCGTACTTCAAAGAGAGGAGACTAGCTAACAAAAGCTATTCTCGAAAAACTCGGGAACATACGTCATTACTGTCGATTCCCCAGAATAACAATGTATTACGGCGCATTCACGAGAGGGTTTTTTCCTGATGCGAAGGTGATGCTCGAGCCTCAGGCCCTGTCCGAGCCTGCTTTTATATCATACTACAGTTACCCCAGTGACCTGTTTCATCACGATCATGCAAATGTTCAAGTTATGGACTGCAGCACGTACACAATTCCTACAGACTAGCGCTGTTGTTCCTCCGAGTCGTTCATTTGACCCTTGTGCTTTTGTTCCGATCATGGTTCTCTCAATTGACATGTGTTCCATTTGAAACCCGGACTATAAACTATTGTTCTACAACACGAGACCCCCGGGGCCGTTAGAGATCAATATGACTGAGTCACTGCTTGAACGTTTGAAAATTTGAACTCCGAGTTGCTGGCAGACTCGCCGTCACAATTAATTCGAGACACGTCTCACTCTGCGTGCCGTGCTGTAGAATAGCGCTCCACGATATTGTCTGTGCCTTCCCGTTCAATCAAGCTCTGAGTTCGTTCATGAACCACTCGCAAGGGCTACATTGTGAAGGCTTATGAATAAGACTGATAATAACATGGCTACCGGTAGTGATGTTGTTCCTGGCGCAGGCAATCATAGCCTAGTGATCACTCTCCTTTTTTTGTCTTTTTGAAACAGTAATTTCCTGTCCGACAGCGGCGAGTGTGCCACGGTACATCCTGCATGATATACTATCAAGTTGTGCACTAGAGTCTAGCGCTCGTTGTGCCTATATATTCTCGAACCATCGCACTACTAGCCGTCTTGCAATACTGTCATCGAACTCTTCTCACTCTCTTCTAACAAACGTTCGAAACGTACGAATTTGTGCTATGTCATTATCGCTGTTGACCGCTATCCTCACTGGCATTATGTACAGAACTACGCTGAACAGTCTACGATCGGAGCGAAGTGAACCCGATTAATTGAAATATATTGAACATGGCTCAACCTGCAAACAACCGAAGCATTTTCCTCGGATCTACTGGAAACCTCTTCCCACAACAAGTCGCAGCAGACATATACCTTCAGTCTGCTTTTGCACAGGCAGTGCCAATGTGGAGAGTTGCAACCGTATGTCTCAGTTGGGGCATGTCCGTTGTAACTACACAGCGGTCTCTGGATCAAGGCAACACTTGGGGGTTCATTTTCGTGCCGTGGCGTCCAAGAATACATGTACACGACCAAGGTATACGCCCTGTCCAGGTATTCATACCACACCCAATTGCCGGAGCACTGGCACATCAAGGACTGCCACCAATGGGACTATATAATATCAACGGCCAACTCATCATAGGGTGGCATAGTCCATGGCACCATCAAGTTGAAGTGACGAGCTTGTTGCCTCTGCCCCCCCATGAACTTCATTATCATACCCATGAACGCCGACGTGGCCATGAGCATCTGGTGGCACCTGCTATCATGAATGGCCCAGGTGCAAAGCACCACATCTTCCGCCGTTTGCACTATTCATCCCAAGTGCAAAATTTTCGTCGTGGAATCGACATAATCCAGTACTAGTAGATGCGACGATTGTGTTGTATTTCACTGCACCACTGCGCAAATGAATATACACAAATACCTTTCCTACCACACCACGTCGAGACTCGAGATCACACAGGTAAGCTGACACGCGTGTGACACATCCCGTGACGGCAGAGTTGATGTTCGAGTTCGGTACATCGATGACATGACCCTTGAGCCAATACCACTGTGACCCGCGGCGTCTGCTACCCTCACATTCCTCGTCGAAAGCTGCACGCCGGTTCCTATCGTCTAGTACCTGTTCGTCAACAACTGCTATTTTGCCATGGCAGCGTCTAGACGCGCGACGTCCAGAGTATGTCTCCTACCCCAGAAGGTTTAGATGCCTGACTCACAATGTACAGAACTCACAACGCTACCAACCGTATAAAGATGCCAATGACGGTGGCATTCGGGCAACTCGTTCAAGTTCTGCAGATCATGGAGCAAGTCGTCTCGTGGGGGTGGGATCAGCACCATCGCTGACTGCATCCTCTGCTGTGGCATCGGTCGAAAAAGAAGAAACATTGCGCGAGGGCCTTATCGAGATGGTCCGCAAGCTATATCCTGGGATCATCCCAAGGCACGACTATGACCTCTGTTTATTAGCAGAGGGCGACTACAAAGGCCCTCTGTCGAGTGAACAAGTCTATGCTTGGTTGGACGAATTCATTCGGGCCGACGCTACTCCCTATGCCGGGCAACCCTGCCCTTCTCTCAAAGAAGCTACCGCACTGGTCAATGTGGGCAGCGCGGAGTTCCTTGAGAAACCGTCATCTCTAGTGACCGGAGTACGTCTTGACTGGTGAACGTCGTCCGTGACATCAACTGACGCATCCCATGAGCTAGCGCAAACCTCGTCCTGGCGAGCGTAACGTCTTCGTTCGACCTATCCCCAACTGTGCCTACTCGATCCGGCTGTTCCCCGGCGTTTCCGACCACCACGAATTCTGCCTCGACTTCGTGCATACCAAGACAGGGAAGGCGACGAACTCGCCCTTCGAATGCGAGCTATGGTCAATGCCTGATCCGATCACGCCGTGGCTATCAAAACCACCGATGAAGCTCATGTCGCTCGAGAACTGCTTCGGTGTGCGGACGCCCGATATACGACCTGGCGAGGAGAAGTTCCTTCTCAAGGAGGGTGTGATGTACTTGCTGGTGCGTCCGGGAAAGCGGGCTGTCCACTTCACGGTTCCTATTCCTAGCAAGGCACCAGCTGAACTGGACGCCGATCCGCTTGATCTGCCGAGAACGTTCGATTGACGAGGTGTGTCGCTGCTTGGGCGCCATGGTCGACGCAAATGTCTTGTCCGTATTGCTGTCTACAATCGTAGTGAACAAACATGGAGCGTATACCCAGAACAATTCCATTGTCGTTGCCTTGACCTGTAGACGTCAGTGTTCCAAGTGATTTTGTTCATTTTCTCTGGTTGCCCTAGCTCGTTGCGCTACACACTTACATCATGAGATCGGTTTTGTTCATGAGCGTGATACCTCCGGGATTCATACAAAGCACAGCGCTAGTGCGGAAAGGTTTGTGTCAGGAGTTTGTGTCGAACCTACATAATGCCCTATACGGTGCTATACCGACGCAACTTACGACAGTACTTACAAGCGATGAAGCCGATGCCTCGCATTGCGCACCTGACAGTGAGTCGCATTACTCCCCATCGCACACAATCGCACCACAAGAAGTCCCGGGAATCTATGCATGATATTACTTTTGCTATGTATATAACATACGGTCGTGTGATGCGAACTACGGACTGAAACCGCACGTCGTGGAGCGTGTACAACATGAATAGAATCAGGGTCATGTAAGACATGAATCGTCGAAGTAAGAAACACAAAAGAGTACACGGAGACGCACCGGCGCGCGAGCAACCAGCCAGACCAGTACCGCAGGTGTCGAGAGGGAGGCGGTGATACAGGGGTATACGCGAATTACAACGGATAGAAGGGACGACACCTGAGCCTTAGCCACGGCCAGCCACCAACACGTCGGCAGCCCACGTACTCTATGCAGCGGTGCGGGAGGGGTTGCGCGCAAGGGTCGCGCCCGCACGCTGGGCCTGGATGCTGCTGAAGCGTTGAAGCTCCTCCGGCTTCATCGAGACCTTGGTGCCGAAGCCGACCTTGCGGGCGGCGCGGCGGATGAACGACACACGGTTGGAGTAGAGGGACTCGTGGACGGAAGCCGCGCGAGACTGGGTGCGAGTCATGGGGACACCGGACGACTGGGCGATGGAAGCCTCCGCCATTGCGGCGTTGTGGCGGTTGCGAAGCTTCTTGATGATGGTGGCCTTCATCGCGAACTTGATCCAGTCGAGAGGGACGAACCAGATGATGTCCTGCAAACGCATGGGTTAGAGAATGGTGAGGGCCATGTTAACATGATCGGAAACGTACCCAAACCCAAACGATACCGACCCAACCACCGGAGATTCCGTGGATGTCAGTGAAGCCCCAGTCGGCGTACACAGCGATGATCGTCGACACGAGCTGCGCGATGCAGAACGCCACAAACAGTGCAACAGACGGCCTCTCCATGAAGAAGAAGCTGTGCGAACGTGTGACGAAGATGAGGGCCTGCGAGATGATGGCGACCTGGAGGTAGACAATCGAGTGAAGGACACGGTCGTTGTGGTTCGTCGCCTGCGTGAGCCCATTCTCGAACGTGACGCCGAATTTGTTGTAGAAGAACTCTGTCTTGATGCAAATAGCGACGAGGGCGATCGTGGACGCAGTGAGGTAGATACCGTAAGCGACGGCGTACGAGAAGATCTCGGCCAAGTCCCAGCTGTCAGGTGTGCTCGAGGGCAGAACACGGTCGACCGACAGAGTCATGATGGTACCGTCGTTGAGCAGGGCGATGATCAGGACCATGAACGGCGGGAAGTCGAATTTGAACGCGAAGGCCAGAATAGCGAAGCAGACGACGATACGGATCGTGACGGCGCAGGCGTAGATCGAGTAGTTGCGCATACGCTGGAAGATGACGCGCGATCCCCGGATGGCGTGCACGATGGTGGAAAGACCAGGCTCCGTCAAGACGATGTCGGCAGCGCCACGGGCAGCGTCGGTAGCGCCCTCGACGGCGATACCAACGTTAGCACGGGAGAGGGCGGGGGCGTCGTTCGCACCGTCACCAGTCATGGCAACCAAGTGACCAAGACCTTGGAGACGCTTGACGATCTCGTACTTGTGCTCGGGGAAGACGCCAGCGAAACCGTCGGCGTCGAGGATCATCGCGTCAAGCGACGCATGCTTGCCACCGGCCTCGGGACCGTCCTTGAGCACCTTAGCCGGGTACATGTGGTCACCGAGACCGAGACGACGACCGGTCTCCTTCGCGATGGCGAGCTGATCGCCGGTGACCATCTTGACCTTGACGCCGAGAAGCATGGCATCGTCGATCGTCTGCTTGGTGTCCGTACGAGGAGGGTCGAAGATAGGGAGAAGACCAATCAGCTCAAATCCGTTACCCTCACCCTCGAAGTCGTCACCCTCAACCTCCTCGTAAGCGACAGCGAGCGCACGCAGACCACGCGCGGCGAACTCCTCGACGTCAGCCTCGAGCTTGTTCTCCTGCTCCTCGGTTTTGTTACGCGAGCAGAGCTCGATGATGATACCGGTCATACCCTTGGTGACGCGCTTGAGGCGGCCAGTCGACTCCTCACGGTACGTGATCTCCGTACGCTTGTCGACAGGGTTGAAGGGCTTGAAGTCGAGCAGCTTGATACCAGAGCGCGCGCGAGTGGTGTCGGTGAGAGCGCCGACGACGCAAGAGTCGATAGCATCCTGGTTCTCGGTACGCGAAGCGTACGCGGCGAGAAGAATGACGTCCTCAGCGGAGAAGGGACCGTAAGTGCGGATAGTCTCGCGGTCGATGGTGAGCTTGTTCGTCGTGAGCGTACCGGTCTTGTCAGAGCACAGGATGGTGACGGCGGCAAGTTCCTCAATGGCAGTGATACGAGTGACGATAGCCTTGTACTTCGCGAGCTGCTGGGCGCCGACAGCCAGGGTGACGGACAACACAGTGGGCATGGCGATGGGGATACCGCCGATCAGGAGCACCAGGATGTCGTTGAGGCCACGACGGTAGTTGTAGCGGAAGCCGGCGTACAAGCAGAAGATCTCGGCGATGACGAAGATACCAATGGAGATCAGGCAGAAGGAGCCGATCTGCGCAAGAATCTTCTGCAAGTGACCGGTGGTGTCGTCGTCCTGACCGACGAGCGACGCGGCGCGACCGAAGAATGTGTTAGGACCGGTGGAGATGACGACACCTTCAGCCTCTCCCTGCTTGCAAGTCGAACCACTACACGCATACAATCAGTGTCCAATCAAATCGAAAACCAAACGAGACTCGAAACGTACGAGAAACACTGATCGCCAACCTTCTTGCTCTGAGGCAATGACTCGCCAGTGAGCGCAGCCTGGTCGATCGACACGTTGATGGACTCGGTCAGACGGCAGTCGGCGGGAACGATGTCACCGATCTTGAACGAAATCATGTCGCCAGGGACGAGATCCGCAGAATCGATCTCCTTCCATGAGCCAGCGCGCTTGACCTTGGCCTTGGGAGCGAGGGAGTCCATCAGCGCCTTGACGGCGTTACCAGCGTTGCGCTCTTCGTAGAAACCAATACCGGAGTTGATGAGCAGAAGGAGGATGATACCGACGAAGTCTTCCCAATCTGGCGGCTGGTGCTCGCCGTTCGAGAGAACAATAGCGACAAGCGCGGCACCCTCCATGACCCACGATAGCGGGTTCCACATGAACGACAAGAACTAATCACTGTGTAAGGATTGAAAAGGATGAGATAGAGGAGGAGGACGGACCTGGAGAAAAGCGTTCTGCTCCTCAGATTCGAGCCTGTTCGGGCCGAACAGCTCGAGACGACGAAGAACCTCCTCGTCAGACAAGCCATTGTCGTCGCACTGGAGGAGTCTGAAGACATCCTCCACGACGATGGTCTCGAGGTCGACCTTTTCCTTGTCATAAAGGTCTTCCGCGCGCAGTTGGATTTGCGACATGTCCACCTTGGCGTCTACGCAGACGCGTAAGGTCAAACTTCAACACACGACGCGTCAAATAGAGTGCACTTACGCGTAGCCTTCTCCTGCTCATGTCCAAAATCCTTGTACTCTCGCTTCCTCTTTTCAGGCTCCTCGGCAGGGATCTCGGGTTGGTTGGTATCCTTGACCGGCTCGGTCGAGCCGGCCTCCTTCTCAGTGGGGGACGACATGAGGAAGGGCAGATGGGAGGGCGGACGAGTAGGGAAAACCCCAACGATGTCGAGCGAGTTCGCTAGGGCGAAAACGAAGCGGCGAACGACACGGCTGGTGAGCGGATGGATGGGAGGGAGGACAGAGCGCCAGCCTCCCCCGCCGGCGGCTTATATTGGTTCGACCGACGGCCATATCACGCTGTCAACACGCCCAAACACCGTCAGCCACCCCCGTCATCCAGCGGACCCAAACGCGTGCCGTCCCGCGTGCCGAGCGCCCCATCGGGCTCCTTTTCGCGCAGATCTGCCCGGCGCGCGGCACATTTCGCCAGGATCCTGGCCGATCGGCGCGTGCGCGGATTCTGCTGGGCTGCGAGTCGCTGCAGCTCCTGCGAGCCTCTCTGCCGCTCGTGGCCCGGAAGTCGACGGATCTTCGTCCGCATGCCCTCGCTCCGCAACGGTCGGGAGGAGGGCTGCCGCGTTCAGGGGTCCTCCTGCCCTCGCCGCTCCTTCTCGTGGAAGGACGCGTCGGACGACCTCGGTGCGTTTCATCCTCCAGCGGTCGCGCACAGTATCGCACCCATCAATCCACCGAGGAACACCCATCGGGCACGGACGAGCACTCCCCAGCTGCACACCGCTGCTCATCTGCCAAATTCGCCCTCGCCACCAATCAATGCCCCGTCAGTCACATAAGTCGTCGTGTACGTTGTCCTGCAGAGCGAGGCTGTAACCGGGCATCTACTCCTGCTGGCCTCCCCGTCCAATCCCTCTCCTGCCATCATGATCCCAGCCGCGCCTCGGCGGCCCCAATGATCATCAGCCACTCGCTTTCGGTCGACCCATCCGACTCAGGCCCATCCTGATGGGAATTGTGCCAATTATGACTGAGGCGCCCGGGCGATATGCTTCAATGACGGTGGACGACAGATAGGTACGCCCGCACTGCACTTGCGTTCTCATGTCGGCCTTCCGCGCAGTGGGCACTGAGCGGCGCCGCCCTGTGGCTCTCCTCCCGTCTTTCGCGCAAGTATGACCCGTCCGCACCCGTTTGCGACCGTACACCCGCTGCCATCCAGCGGCGTGCACAGCACCGGCGACGTCCTCTTGCACCCTAGCGCTCCTCGACGGCCCTCGTCCGAACAGCCGCCGCGCACACACGCTCGCTTTGCAGCACCGCCAACACATGGTGATATCATTTTTACGAAGCGCCTGCTTCCTCGCTTCAGCAATGAATTGATGCCGGTATGATGCTCTACGTCGATGCTTGTTACGTCTAGACTCCAGCCTGACTTTTCTGACCTCTCCGAAGAGTGGCCCCACTTCCTCGTACCTCGCTTGCCAGGGCCACGCCAGGAATTCCACGTATGTATATTCCCCACCGTTAATAACTTGCGCTCGAGGAACTCTCCCACTCCCGAGCGCACCGCACGCCATCGACTCATCACACGACCCCGTGAACCTGCACGACTCCAGCCAAGACCACAAGAACGCTTCCGCCTAACACAGACATACATTGGCAGCACATCTTGGACGTCGCCAACACTGCTTCTCGCTGCGCAAGAACTCTACTCGCCCTCTTGTCCCCGTCCTTCGCGCCTTGGCCGCAACCACGGAACCACCTCCCACCGTCCCCCGCACCCCATTGGCCGCGCGCACCCACCCAATCGCACGCCCGGTAAATTTCGCATTTCTTTCCCTTTTCGTCCGCGCATCCGAATCTGGCGTGCCGCGGCGGTAATCGGCATCAGATCGGACATCGCTGGGCTATTTTTAGGTCGGCGTGCCGGACTAAGGTTCTGGACCATGGACGCGCGAGACTGAAGCGGCGCGCCGTTCTGCCGCCGTGCGAGGCTCTCTAACGCCGCACGCTCTCCTGCCCGACGGCGACGGCCACAGGTATAATTGTGGAGTGTAGGGCCTCGCTCTCCTGGCGCCGCGGGTCTGTCCATGCTGTGTCTTTGGGTTCTGTGTCGTACAAGCTCGGAGAGGACGGTGAGTGGTGTGTTCGACAACGTTACTGCTTTTCGGAATACAGGTATGGCTGCAGGCGTGCCTCTCACCGCAGCGACCCTTCCAGGCTTTCCCTCAGCCCTTCACCCCGTCACAGATCCCAAAATACGATCGCTGGCGACTGGGGTTGAAATACGGACTGACACTACATTTAGATCGGCGCGCCCGCACGTCGGTCCTGAAATAGGAACGCAAGACATGCCAGGAGCCGACATACATACGGGGGCAGACACAGAGGCACGCGCGCCCGAAGGTGTTCGAAGCAGGCGTCGGGCGAGCCTGGGCTACAAACAACGGGCATACACCGACTCTATCGGGGCGCTCCGAATGGGGAATGGAACGTCCGAATACACAGCAAGTGCACACGTCCACCGCAGGACGCGAACTCGGTCTCGAAGTCATCGTCGAACCACCAGAGACGCGGCGCACGGACACGACACGACCTGGGTCGTGTCAGAGACCACGAATGACGAGGACAATGCCCCTTGGATCACGCCTTGATCACCGTGCACGCTCTACGCGACGCCGGGGGCGGACCCGCGCGCGACTCGCACTCGGGTCCGCTGGCGGCTTGCGATAATTGCTGTCACCAGGTCGATCGCGTGGCGATCTTCGTGCCGTTGTTGGTGATCATTGGGCGGGCAGGAATATGACGTAGGCTTTTCTATCCCTTATCCTCGACTGCTCGATTGACGTTCTGGAGCTTGAGGGCGACTTGGGCTGTTCGAGACGACCGGGACAGGTTCCTAGCCACAGCTACGGAAGATGCTAGCACCAGAAGAGGGACGGACGGGAGGCTGTAGACTGGCCGGAAGGAGACGGTCCTCATCGACATCAATCCATCACGACGGAGGTCTGCATGGAAGACGGGGCGCGGTAAGCTGCAGGCTGTGGACACCAGTGTGGAGGTACGTCCACGTGCTATCCGCGCATTATCAGCACCCTTTGCGTCAGTTCCTGCCTGTTGCCTATCCTCGTACGGAAGCGCAGCTGCGGGTGTAACGTGCGCGGCATCCATGTTCCAAGGCTCCAGGCTGGGAGCGGCCATCAACAACTGGGATGGGCAAAGCTGCGTTCCGAACGCCCATATCCGGAGGTACGCAGCACGGATGCGCAGTACGTTGCCGGCGTCCGTCATAACGTTACTCCCGACGAAACAGGTCTCGCGGATATCATGTAGTGCGGTGGACCGGCCAGTTGCGCAAAGACGGTCTTTATGCTGTACGGAATGCGGTCCGAAGGCTGCCCTGGACTACAGTCATGTACCTCCACTTCGGAAAATCGCCACTCTCGTGAAGGGCACCGCGGCACATACGACATGCGTCGACGATCTGTACCGTGCACGTCTTCAGTAAGTACTTACTTATAGTGTTGGAGAGCCATATACGTACTTCGGAAAGAGAGCGCTCTCGCTGAGTTCCGGAAGCCTGAAAAGTCCACTACGCCAGGTCTTCCGAATCACGACGAGAGTTCTGGAACAGGGTTCGATGTGCAGCATAGGCCGCCCTTGCATCCTTGCACGGCAACGTCATCAGTGTCCGAGCTGAGAAGACGCGACGGTGCGACGATCCTCGTAGATCCTGTTCTATCGCTCAGTCTGCGGCTGAAGAGAGGAGTAGGTTGGCCCGTATGAAGATCGACACCGTCTCTCGCCTCTTTCTCGAGTGTCCATTCGACTTCAGGCCTTCAGGCGTTGCGGTCAGCCGACGCATTAGCCGTCACGGCTGTGGAACATCGTTCACTCGCATTTGCTTCCGCCGGGCCGTCGTCTGCCCGCAAGGCAAGGCACGGTCGCAAGAATAGCGACACAGTCCTGGCCGCGCCGAGAGCCGTCGGTTGTTGGATGGGAGGAGGCCGCGCACCGGCGACTGGAGGGCGCAGCCGCTGTCAAGATCGACGTCGGGCGCCGCGCTGACAGTGACGTCGGTGGCGGACGTTCGCGCGTCTTGGCTTTTCGACCCAAAGCGGCCCTGATCGGGAAGGGCGCGGCGGATCGCGGCGGATCGGGCTCGGCGGGATGCGTGTGGGCGCCTCTCTCCCGGTCCGCGACGTCGTCTTCATTTCTCGTCGTTGACGTCTCTGTCTCTCCGCTCTGCTTATGCCTGTACATGGCTTTGCGACTGACGGCAATGCGCGTGTTCATTTCCGTCTGGTTGGATCGTTCAAGATGGCGACTAGGGCTGTGTGTCGCTTCGGAGGTCGTCCAAGACACTCGCCATCCGGGGTCGTCTTCCCGTCGTGCGTGTGTCTTTCATCCCTCGTGCTGTGTCCTCCGTCCGCACCTAGGCCGAACCGTGGTTTCACGTCCGAGACACCCGCCATTACACAACAGCTCAGATCACATCCCCTTCTCCACACCGCACCGGCCAAGACATCATACTCATCGCCGGACTCATCGTGCAGTCTCTGACCATCCCTTCGTAGGCACCACACCTCTCGCATCTCACGACGGTGCGACTCGCCTCCTACCGAGCGACACCAAGTTTCATGTACCTTCCGAACGGCCGACGAATGCTAAGTTATGCGTGTCTGTGCTGACTGCACACCCTGACCCGACCCGATCGGCACGGCTGCGGCACGATCGTAATAGACGCATTATATGGGCGCGGTACCAGGCCGGTCACGGTAAGCTACTTTGCCAGAGATAGCGCCCCGGTGTGTGGCTTGATGCCCAAGGACACCATAAAGGCGCAATCGTGTGGTTTTGGCGGCGTTTTCGCAGCCGAAATGCCTCAGCTGTGAGGTGAGTTCGCTAGTACCGTGATCCTTGTGTCCTTTATTCAGTTAACCATTACTGCGGTCGTTGCTGTCCAAGCACAGACGCAGGCAATGCCGCGAGTCCAACAGTCTAAGATAACCTTCTGTGCGGACCTACTTCATGCCCGTACTTATCTCGTAACTGGTTGCCGTCCAGGACACGCTTCCTCTGCTCAAGCACTTCCAGGCCAGACGCTGCTCAAGCACTTCCAGGCCAGACGGCTCGTGCCTCGCGATTGCAACGGAGCTTACATTCCAATGGCCGAGTCACAAGCTCCTGCGCCCGGCGAATACAGCTCAGCGTGAGTGTAGAGTTGTGCAGTATCCTACTATCTCCTTGACAGGCTGCCAGGACGCTCCTTCGCACGCTTCTAGGGTCGCTCTGGTGACAGAATAACATTATTTCTTTCGGACCATGAGTCTTGCTACCGGAGTCTCTCCTTTGTTTGTGGGAGTACTGATCGTGGTCTTCGCAACCCGTATCCGAGTCTCAGCGGGTGTGTATGGGTGTGTTGCTGCGGAGCAAGAGCGGTGTTTCACGGCCAACGCGGCGCATGGTGAGTCCGGCTTTCCACGCAAGTACAACAGTGCAACGTTGACCAGGAACCGGGACATCGCACTCTCCGCACGCCTTGAACGGACGGTCCGGTTGGTTTCTCAGGGTACGGCGGCCAAGCCAGAAGCGTCTCCGAGTCAAGTTCGTGCCATCTCATGCACATGTGCGAGTGTCGGGCTGAACGTCCAGTCCTTTCGCACAAAAGATTGGCGGAGCTGTGCTGTTGCCCTGCGAATGCGAAGGTCCGCTACTGTATCGCGTCCGGGGCACTGGATGAGGTTGAGCCGAGTTCATGGAGTCGTGTGAACACCGATTTGCGGCGCTGAGGAAGATGCGTGTCTGGTCGTACGAGCAGCAACCGCTCCCAGCGGCGTCGACAGCTGCTGTACCCAGTTTCCAGACCACAGTAGCTGATCCACGTGACGTTCATCTCATCATCCACCGACCCGCCCGCTGCCCGCACGGCGCAATGGATACGTCCACTTACACTCGGCCTCCGAGTCTGGGTGGCAGGATGATCGGATCCGAGGACGGTAAGCACTCATCTATCTTCTGTCGCCGTATTTCGACTTTGACGACCGGAGGCTTTACCCAGCGTCCCGAGCTACCGAGCTGTCGCCCAGACGACCTGCCCGTCTCCAGAGCGGAAATGCGACCGACAGCTACGTGGCAACGTAGCTGACACGACGTCGAAGATAGGATTCCCACCTTCGTCACGGAGGGCTATGTGTCCTTGATCTCCGCCCAGGCCAGTCGGTAGCACCACTGAAGTCGAACTGTCGAGTGCTGCATCAGCATCAACAGAGCGAGTTGCTCAAGAGTTGGCGTCTGTCGGGACCGGATGGATCGTTTGACAGCTAATTCCATTCATCATTTGTCGATGTCCGGGGCTGGTTTCTCAAGATGCCCAGTGTTCTGTTGACCGCTCGTCAACGGAGGTGTGGCTGACCATGGACGTGAGAAGGGTACGCCTGGCTGTCAAAGTAAATGCGCCATGTCTGATCGTGATCCCAGGAGTCAGCCCACGAAATGGCCCATCGCGTCCGACTACATGGTACGCTCTGATCAATATTCGTGCCAAACGTGCCCGTTGATCTTAACAGAGCGACGCGACGCCAAATCGCACCGCTTACATCTAAATCGACTCGTCACCAGTTTGCCAGCCCGACCGGTCAAGCTTCAAGGCGTATGTTTGCTATGTGCATACGTTCTCGCCTCGTCGAGACATCGGGGCATCTTCGGTTCGATGCTTGACATGGAGTACGTGCCGTGGGAGTCCGAATAGCTGTCATCCTGTCAGTACGTAGACGCATTGCTCTGGAACTGGTACATGGTTGAACTCCTTCAGGTTCCAGTAGCAGACGTGCATATAGCTGTCTCAGAACAGAGGATACGAGACACACCGAACGTGCGTCTCGACGTTGAATAATGACCACCCTTCCGCGCTTTGACCATGGTACGTAGCCGTCAAACTGCACCGTCCCTCCTACCATTTGATCGAATCAATACACGCACCTTCTGCAGCCGCCTGAGATGCCTCCTAACGCTCGTCTTCAACTAGTGCAGCGTCCATGACTTTTGATGCCGTCAGTCTCCGCCCTAGCCGTCAGCGCGTCAGCGCTCGACAGGGCCATTGCTGAGGTATAAAACCGAGGCCGCGCAAAGAATACCCCAGAGCTAAAAAAAAATCGCCTCTACAAGACCCAAGATGCAGTTGTCCCAGCTCGTCGCCGGCCTCAGCGCCATCGCTGCGTTTACCGCCTCGACAGTGTACGCAAACCCTGTGGCTGGTAAGGCTTCCGCACACAGAGCTCATCCTTCGTACTCACGCGTCGACGACTATGTAGATCCTTTGCCTGGCAAGTCTAGTCTGCGGTAGCGAAGCTCTCCATAACTAAAGCTTCTGCAGCTCCGACTTGCAGCTCCGCTAACTACGGGTTCGAAGGAGACGTGGCCGACACCTAGTTGTTTCGCGCTGGCCAGTGCCATATCAATCCTGTAATCCCAGTGTCATGAACGTGATGGGTGCTGTTGAGAAGACAATGTTGAGTAGCGGATCGTAGCCCTCGTATTCCACCAGGTCACGATCAGTTTCGCTTCCGATAGGTCCCCGAAACCCCGGTCCCAGTGAACATGTCTCTGTCATGTAAGTACACGCAAGGCGATTGTACCTGTCCAGGCTTCCGGGTCTCAGAAAATCGACAGGCATCTATGTATCGAGTCCGCCGATGGCAGACGTTGACCGAGTTGGGTCAAAGGGTGGTTCATGGACGTGGCCCGTCTACTGACTCCATTCGCAGCTTCACAGCGCTGCGCGGTATCTAGCAGTGCTGCTGTGACTTGGCCCTTTCAATCGTATCGTAAGCCAACAGGTTCAGTGTCCAAATACTACTACGAGTTGGACATGCGCAGTGACGGGTAGAGACGAGAGGAAAAGAAGGAGGAGTAGAGGGTGTCTCTATGTCTTATAGTACATAGGGTGTACCCAGGTGAAGCGTTTGATTGTACCGCGGTCAGACCACGGCCGGAGCAACCTCTGAAACATGGCCTCGAGCTCCTGACTGAAGGTTTCGGCCTCAGCCTGAGTCATCATGCCCATCACCCGCCCCATGTCCACCTTCACCTTGACATCCTTCAGCGCATTGAAGTGCGGCTGGCTCATGGTCTTGTGCAGGGCCCGTAAATCGACGCGTGCGGGGCTGGCAGCAAGGTAACTGGTCCAAACAAAGGTCTCGATCTCGAGGTGCTCGAGCTGGTGGCTTCGGACAGTGGAGAGAAGGCCGTGTAACTGGCTCGCTAGCCTGTTAATGTTATGCCCCTGATCTTCTGTCACTACGAGTTGGGCACTGTACCGAGCGAGACGGAGAACCAAGGATCGCAAGGCGGTATTATGCTCTAGGTCGCCGTGGAGATCTACATTGTGCGTGTGCGTCAGCGGTGGAGTCAAATGAACAAGCAAGAGGGAATCTTAACAGTCAGTCTCTAATCGAGTCAAGGAAGACCCAGCGGTTTTGAGGAGTGCGCTAACGCTTTCCCACAAGGATTCTTCATTGACCCAGACGGTCAGATCCTCGAGGGAGATGCAGAGGCCCGACTGCGCTATCCAGTCGATGAGTTTGGAGTTCTGCGAGCGCTCCTTGATACAAAGATAGCGCAGATGTATGTCATGTGGTGAGCGAAAGGATGTAGTCACCATAGGGCTGACAGTCTCATGTGGAACGATGCGAATCTTTTTCAGTGTGAGTGTTGTAAGTAGGGGGAAGGTATATATGATCCGCCGAAGCTGGGAAAGCTTCAGCGAACACCAGGACAGTTCCAGTGACTTGACGGACGAGAACTGCGATAGGGCAAGGTAAAATGTCGCGTGCACGTCACCACGCAGCCCTTTGAATGCAAGATGTTGCACTCTAGACATTGCGTGGCCAAGGGCAGGGGGTACTGCATGAAGAAAGCGAGGTTTTCCGCCACCGAGATCCATGACGATAAAATCATCCCAGCGATCATCGTCTGCGAGTCGCAGCTCGCGCGTGGTTGCGAGCCACTGCTTGACGTGCGGAGACGCGCGACACAGCTTGAACAACATGTCGAAGCGTTTGCGTGTGTCTATTTTGACGGTGTAGTAGAGGTTGCGTATGGCACGAGGATACCATGCCTTGCGGACTTGCGCCGCTGCAAGCAACGTGGACGCGTCGTCCATTTCATCGATGATGTCCTCGAAGACCTCGAACGGAAAGCGATCAGCAGAGGACAATAACAAGCTGCTCTGCACAGAGGCAGGTCGTCTCGAGGAGGAGGAGGAGTCGCTCCCGGATCGTCTATCGGGACCCGATTCGTCGTCGCAAGTCTGCCCATCTGCACGCCATTGCGCGATTTGTGTGGGTGCCATGTCGTCAACGGGAGGGGAAAAACGCTATGAGAATGCATGAGTGGGGTTTGCCCCAACATACGGAACTAGGAGGGTACCAACGGTAGACGGGTGATCGGGCGCGGTCATGATCATGTCCTCCATGGTGGCAATACGGTGCGCGATCGCGGGCGATGAGCCAGCACAAGGGGCTAGGGACCCTCGAGCACGCACCAAGGCCGTGTATTATATGGCGAGGAGGGGCTGTGTTCGATATCTCTTCGATAAACCACACGCTGACTGCCGAGTTACTATGCCTCTTTGAATCCCCTTATCGTCCGAGAGGGCCGAGCTCTATGTTGACAGAAGGTTAGCACGCTGCTGACGCTCGTCAAGACGCCGCAATGACCCCGGTAAGTATGACTGTGTGACTTTGCATCATGTCGATTGTGGTCAGCCTGCGACGAAGTGAGCGAGATCCTCCTATTTGGTCCTGCCTGGATTCAATGCCGGCTCGACACATGGTTGAGTGGCATACGTATTGTGACTGTGGGTGTCTGTGCCTATCATAGGGCGGCATATCGCAATCATTGAACACGAACGGAAGACACAAGCCAGGGATACTGGTATTACAGACACGCCTACTTACATCTTCCGCAGCAGCTTCTCACGTTAGTACTAGTACGGCCTCTCAGAGCTTCGCAGACGGCTTCCCTGAGGCGTTCTTCACTGCATGTCCCGCATTCCTGCAAACGTCGTGAGTAAGAACATGCAGAATGTCCCGGAAGGTGCCAGGAGGCACTCACTGCAGTACATGACCATCACGCATCGGAGTGTGACCTTTGCCGAGGGCCTTCGTGAACTCTTCCCCAACGTTCAGATGCGCCTGAACGAGGTGCAGCGGTGTGATCGCGAGCCACTGCTTGAGGGAGAACTCCTCAAACCTATGCGAACCCATGTTCAAGAAATCCGCAAAGTCAAGACCGTTGAGATAACGAACGCAGACTCACTTGGGCGACTTGAAGATCTCGAGCATCTCGATGGGGTATCCGATGCTCTCGATGTAGTGCCTGCAGTCGCGTGGGACGATAATGACGTCGCCCGCGACGAAGTTGCCGTTAACTTCGTCTTCCCGCTCAGGAACATCGACCACTGTATGCGGCATCCCATCAGCAATGCGAGCCTCCGGAGCAGCTCGACCACCAAGTTGGAACGCACCTCGTCCGCATACGGGTGTCAGTGAATTTTTTTCGCGCAGCGCGCCGGTGTTGATGACGACGTGCGCCGCGCTGATGGTCGTTACCGGGAAGTTTGTGCTGTCCACGACGCGCACCTCGCCGCCGGGGACTTTCGTCGGCTCTTGCGCGAGCATCTTGTGCGTGAGCCTGCGGCGAGTCGGGGTCGGGCCAGACTGCGTCCCGTCCGCGGTGCTTTTCTTGGAGAAGATTGAGCGGAAGATGAACTGCTCGCGCGCGGGGAGGTGCTCGAGCGTGGACTTGGGCACCTTGAAGTTCTTGCGGAGGATGTCGCGCGGCGTGTGCGCCAACCAGTCTGTGAGCTGGAAGGCTTTGTACTCGGATGATTTTCCGTCGCCGTTGAAGATCTGCAGAGTCAGGCGGTCAGTACAAGGGTGCTCGGAGGCGAACGAAGCAAAGCGACACACCAGCAGGAACTCGCAGCTGACTTCTAGGCCCTGCAGCGAATGCGGGACGCCTTGCGGGAAGGACCGCAAGTCGCTCTTCCCGACGTCCTCCTCGAAGTACAGCCCTCCATTAGTAGTCGATGCCCGTGATCCTCACATGGCCCTGCAGGATGTACGCCCACTCCGAGTCGTTGTACATTGCCAGTACTATATAGCTCGCAATAGCAAGGTCCTGACCGGCGGAGAGCCGTTGCTCGTTGGACATGTGGATGTGGATGGCAGAATCCAAGAAGGTCGCGCTCTGCACTAATATGCGCGGGCCGCTCAAGCTACCAAGCCTGCCGCCGCCGCTGCAGTCAAGATCGATGTTGGGCGCGCGGCGTTCACGTCGGTGGCGGACTTTCCAGTCGCGCGCGCGCGCTTGGCTTTTTGACTCAAAGTGACCCTGGGGAAGGGCGCTAGGGTCTTCGCGGTTAGTATTGTGATTATGCGATAGTAGGAGTCGGATAGGGTAATTTAGGAATAGGTAGTAGGGGTATGTTGGGTTTGGAGGTAGTACCTAGTGAACGCTGTCACACATCGAACACGTCTAGATGTCGTGACTAAATGAAATACCCTCCTCCTCCTCCTCCTCCTCCTCGTCGCGGCGGATCGGGCGCGGCGGGATTCGTGTGGGCAACGTTCACCCAGAGCGCGACAGTACTGTTACTGTACATACTTCGTCTGCATTTCTCGTCATTGACTACGAGACTCTCTCCACTCTATGATTGTGGCTTTGCGACTGGCGAAAATGCGCATGTTCATTTTAATTCTGGTCTGGATCATGATTCAGAATGGTGACTCAGGCTAAGGTTGTGTGTTGCTTCGAAGGTCGTCCAGGACACTCGCCATCCGGAGTCGTACGTCCTCCTTTCGTGCTGTGTCCTCCGCCAGCTTCGAGGCAGAACCTTAGATTCACGTCTGGAGCAGCCGTCATGAAAGATTTAGCAGTTCAGACCACATCTCCGTCTCCGCACAAGAGCATCCGACTCATCGCCGGTGTCGTCGTGCACTCTCTAGCAGCCGGTTTGTCAGCTCGACCGGTCAAGCTTCAAGGCGTGTGTAGTATGTGCACACGTTCTCGCCTCGCCTCGACATTGGTACATACTTGGTTCGATGCTTGACATGAACTATCTGACGTGGGGTCCGAACGGCTGTCATCCTGTACGTAGACGCATTGCTCTGGTTTTGGTACAAGGTCGAATTAAGCCATTCGGGTGCCAGTACAGGCTACTAGCTGTCTCAATACAGAGGCACAAGACACCGAACGTTCATCGTGACACTGAATAATGGTTGCCCTACCGCGACTTGACCATGGTACGTGGCCGTCAACTTGCACCCCGCCTTTTACCATCTGATCGAATCAATA
Source organism: Fomitopsis serialis (assembly GCF_022376445.1). Classification (NCBI taxonomy): domain Eukaryota; kingdom Fungi; phylum Basidiomycota; class Agaricomycetes; order Polyporales; family Fomitopsidaceae; genus Fomitopsis; species Fomitopsis serialis. The sequence goes on along the minus strand of NW_025955003.1, from coordinate 135,805 downwards.
CACACATCCTCTGCAGCCGCCTGAGATACCTTGTAATGCTCGTCTGCTAGTAGTCAGCATCCATGATTTTCGATGCTGTTAGTGTCCGTCCTCACCGTCAGCGCTCAGCAGCACTATTGCCGAGGCATAGTAAAACGAGGTCGCACGAAGGACATCGCAGAGTCAACACAGAGTCACCTCCACAAGACCCAAGGTACAATTGTTCCAGTCGCTGGCCTCGTCGCCATCGCCGCTTTTACGGCCTCGATAGCGAAAGCAAATACCGTGGATGGTAAGGCTTCCGCACACAGAGTTCATCCTTCGTCTCGACCACTGTGCAGATCCTTTACCCGGCAAGTCCGGTCTGCGATAGCGAAGCTCTCCCTAAGTAAACATTCTGTAGCTCTGACTTGCTGCTCCGCTAACTACGGTTTCGAAGGAGACGTGGCAGAAGGCTAGTCGCTTCGCACCGGCCAGTGCTATAGCAATGTTTTTTATGTCCTGAACGCTCGGTGATGCATGCTGTTGCGAAGCCAATGTTGAGAAGCGGATCATAGCGCCCGAACAGGTCCGGGACGACCAGTCTCGAGGCTCCTACTCCGGAATCTCGGTCTTAGTGAACGTATCTGTCATATACGCGTCTTCGCGCCCGCGGTCGCTCTGTGCGAGACACTCATGTATCTCGTGCTGATAGCGTTCAGCGACCAGTGGCAGTAGGCGCTATGCCGGTGTAGGGCAGCCATTGCCGAGAAATCATATCGCAGCACCATACTCAGGCGGAACATCACCAAATCGGCGAGACGTTATGAAGCACGACGTTCGAGGTACGTAAGGCGATTGTAACTGTCCAGGCTTCCGGGTCTCAGAAATTCGACAGGCATCTATCGAGTCCGCCGATGGCCGATGCGTTGATCTAATTGTGTCAACAGGTGGTTTTGGACGTGGCCTGTCTACTGACTGCCTTTGCAGCCTCACAGCGCCGCGCTATATCCAGAATGCTGCTTTGAATTGGCGCCTCGTAAGCTAACAGTTCGGTTTCCAAATGCAATACAGCGTCCCTACGAGTCACCCGTCGGAGCAAGGGAGCATGTCTCGAGAACCATGAGACACAAGCGGCTAGCAGTGAGGAGGTGAGACATCTGCCTATTCACGCAAAGCAGCTCGCTCACGTCTACACTATATCGGTCCCCGGGTGAAGTGCTTGATTATACCGCGGTCAGACCACGGCTGGAGAACCTCCCGAAACATGGCCTCGAACTTCTGACGGACATCCTCGGCCTGAGCTTTGCTGGTGCTGTGGCAAGCCTGCGAAACCCGCAGGCACATCTTCACGCTGACATCTTTCAGCGCGTTGAAGTGCGGCTGGCTCATGGTCTCGTGCAGGGCCCGTAAATCGACGCGCTCGAGGGTGGGTGCAGAGAGGTGGTCCATGTGAAATCCAGGGAGGATCTCGATGTGCTCGAGCTGGTGGCTTCGGACAGTGGAGAGGATATCGTGGGACCTGCGCGCTACTATGTTCATCGCATCCCCCTGATCTTGCGCTTTGAGATCGAGACCATAGAAATCGAGAACCAAGGATCGCAAGGCGGTATTATGCACTAGGTCGCAAATGAAATCTACATTGTGCATCTGCGTCAGCGGCAAAATCGAATGAGCGAGGAAAGCGGTGTCTTAACAGTCAGTCCGTAATCGTGTCAAGAAAGACCCTGCGGTTTTGAGGAGTACGCCAACGCTTGGCTGCGAGAAGTCAGTAGTCCAGAGTGTCAGATCCTCGAGGAAGATGCAGAGGCCTGATTGCGCTATCCAGTCGAGGGATATGGGTGTCCAATGCATATCGACAAGAAGATGGCGTATATGTATGTCAGATGGTGTACCAAAGGATGTAGCCTCCACTTCATAGCTGATAGTCTTGTGTTTAGCAATTCCGTACAGTACGAGTCTTGAAAGCTGGGGGAAGGTATATATGATGCGCCGAAGCTGTGAGAGGTTCAGCGAACACAAGGAAAGTTCCAGTGACTCGACGGACGAGAACTGCGATAGGGCAAGGAAGAATGTCTCGTGCATCATGTCACAACGCAGCCCACAGATTGCAAGACACTGCACTCTGGACAATGCGTGGCCGAGGGCAGGGGGGAATGCATGAAGAAAGTGAGGGTTTTTCCGACCGACAACGTTGGGGGTAGTATCGTCCGTGACTCGCAGCTCGCGGGTGGTTGCGAGCCACTGCTTGACACGCAGAGACGCGCGGCACTGCTTGAACAACATGTCGAAGCGTCTGCGTGTGCTAATTTCGACGGTGTAGTAGAGGTTGCGCATGGCTCGAGGGTACCATGCTGCACAGACCTGCGCCGCTGCAGGCAATGTGTCGTTGTGCATTTGGTCGATGATGTCCTCGAAGATTTCGAGTGGAAAGCGAGTAGCGTCGGGGATCAACAGCAAGCTGCTCTGCACAGAGGCACGTCTTCTCGAGTCGTCGTCGCTCCGTCTATCGGCACCCGATTCGTCGTCGTAAGTCTGCCCATCTGCACCCCGTATCGCGACTGGTGTGGGTGCCATGTCGTCTAAGGGAGGAGACAAACGCTGTTTGAATGCATCAGTCGAGCTTGTGCAACATACAGAACTCAAAAGGTACCAACGCCAGACTGGTGATCGCGCACATTGCCATCCCGGAGGACGATCACGTCCGATCGTGGGCGATGAGCTAGCATGAGTGAGAACGCAAGTAGCTAGGGGGGCTCGAGCACGCACCAAGGCCGTGTATAAGGCTAGGAGGGGAGCACTGTGTCCGAGATCTCTTCGATAAACCGCACGCTGACTGTCGAGTCACGCTGCCAGCCAACGCTCAGGCTGGTCAAGACGCTGCACTAACAACCGGTCTTCTGGATCCTCCCATTTGGTGCTGCCCGGATCCAACGCCGACCCGATACGTGATTGAGTGGCATGCGTATTGTGGCTGTGACTGCCTGTGCCTATGATAGGGTGGTCATATCGCAATCACTGACCGCAAGGCGGCCAGGGATACTAGTATTACAGAATTGCCTATGTCTTCTTCAGTATCTTCTCACGTCGCGGCCTCTCAGAACTTCGCAGAAGGCTTCCCTGAGGCGTTCTTCGCTGCATGTCCCATGTCCCTGCAAACGATATCAGTGAAAACATGCAGAATGTCCTGGAAGACGGGCGACACTCACTGTGTACATGACCATCACGAATCGGAGTGTGGCCTTTGTCGAGCGCCTTCGTGAACGCTTTTTCGACATTCAAGTGCGCTTGAATGAGGTGCGGCGATGCGACCGCGAGCCACCGGTCGGGCGAAAACTCGTCAAACCTATGTTCCAGAAGTCCGACAAGTCAAGACTGTTGAGATAACGAACGCAGACTCACTTGGGCGACTTGAAGATCTCGAGCATCGCGATGGGCCCGTATCCGATGCTCTCGATGTGGTGCCCGCAGTATGCGGCATCCCGTCAGCAATCCGAGCCTTCCTTCGGAGCAGCTCGACCACCAAGTTGAAACGCATCTCATCCGCACACGGGTGCCAGTGCATCTCGCGCAGCGCGCCAGTGTTAATGACGACGTGCGCCACGCTGATGACCGTTACCGGGAGGTCCGTGCTGTCCGCGACGCGCACCTCGCTGCCAGGCACTTCGGTCGGCTCTTTCACGAGCACCTTGTGCGTGAGCCTGCGGCGAGTCGGGGTCGGGCCGGACTGCGTCCCGTCTGCGGTGCTTTTCTCGGAGAAGATCGAGCGGAGGATGAACTTCCCGCGCGTGGGGAGGTGCTCGAGCGTGGACTCGGGAACCTTGAAGTTCTTAGGGAGGATGTCGCGCGGCGTGTTGGCCTACCAGTCTCACCAGTCTAACCAATCTGTGAGCTGGAGGGCTTTGTACTCGGAGGACTCGCCGTCGTCGAAGATCTGCGGAGTCGAGAGGTCAGTACGAGAGTGCTCAGAAGCAAACGATGCAAGGCAACACACCAGAACAAACTCACAGCCTCCCTCTAGGCCCTGCAGCGAGCTTGCGGGACGCCTTGTGGGAGAAACCACATGTCAACCTTCTCGACGTCCTCCTCGAAGTATAGCCCTCCTGGAGATATGCGATGCCCGTGATCCTCATACGGCCCTGCGGGATGTACGCCCACTCCGAGTCGTTGCGCCAGTACTTACTAGCTCGCAACAGCGAAGTCCTGGCCGAGAGCCGTCGTTTCTTGGATATCTGGACATTGGATGGCAGAACTCAAAGGGGTCGCGCTCCGCGCTATGCGTGGGCGACTCAAGGGTGCCGCTGTCAAGATCGGTGTCGGGGGCGCGGCGCTGGCGTCGGTGGCGGACGTTGGTGCGACGTGCGCTTGACTTTTCGACCCAAAGTTGCCCTGATCGGGAAGCGCGCTGGGATCTTGGATGCTGATCCCGGCGGATCGGGCTCGGCGGGTTATGATCAGGTCTCTGTACAGTACTTACCGCACCGCGGCGTCCCTATGTATCATGTTGTCGATATGAAGACTGAGTACTGATACTTGAACCCAGAGTGAGTGTTGGCGGCAAGCGTACATGGGAGGCATACCGCCGGGATGAACTTCACTGGCGACATTGCGCACAAGCTCATTCATTGCCGTTTATTGCTCGCTGCTGTGGAATATATCTGCTCCATGCAGCGCTGTCCATGGAGATACTGCTCATTCTGAGTCAAGTCTACGCTCATTTCGAAGGCATAAGCCTTACCACGACATAAAGGCATATGTATCAAGTTCGAGACCAGTAGACATTGGCTTCCTGAACCCAGAGTCAGTGCGTCCACGCCTTTCGAAAACATCATGCCAAGACAGACCGTAACCGAAACAAACTAGCGTCCTCCGAGTGAGCGACATTCCAAAGCGTGCGAGGTGGCCAATCTACAGTGAACTCTCCGCCGTCTGGCGCGTCGAGAACCGGGTCCCGAGCTGGGAACCGACGGTCACACGTATCTCAACGCTGCTTCCTCTGTGGCTTCCGTGAGACGCACTCCCTACTCCTGCAGATTTCAGGAGACTCACCATTATATTTCAGCGTCTGACAGAACTCGGGGGACTGAAGGTAGCGATGTATGCCCTCTCCCATCACGTTGGAGATTGGCTTCAAGACACGGGAGGCGCCATCGCGTTCGATCCGTCCCCAGCTGAGTTTTGAATATATCAAACCACGGTTTGTACTGAATGGGGGAGTGTAGAGTTGGTCGTATAGCAGGGAGAAGAATCAGACGGTATGGCGGATATGTACGCTTTCTCTATCTGCCGCAGCACAGCCAACCATTCGCTTCGTGATAGACGGAGGTTGGTGGCGTAAGATACAGCCTCGACTCGCATGCCAAGGAGGTGTGAGGAAGCCAGCGTAGCTGGCATGTTGTCCTACAATGATTCCATTATCACTGACAGCGCGCAGTGCTAGGGTTGTGACTCACCATCCATTGTGTTGCGTTTCTGTTGTCTCCACCAATCTTCAAAATCAAGTACCGTACCCTCGACACTCCCAATGAAACTATGCGGGTGAAGGGAATGCATGGCCCAACTTCGCAATCTTGCAAATGCATCCGTAAGACAACCGCAGTTGAAACTCTCTCCGCCACTTTATCCGAGGGGGCTTCGGGCATCAGCCAGAAATCCAGGAGCGAATTGCTCACAGAAGCAGGAATGCGGTCTGCAATACCCGCCTCGACCGACAGATGCTCTAACTGTAGGTTGTGCTGCCATGAAATCTCGTTGCTTGGGAGCTGGCACATTCGCACCGCCAACTGCCGAACGTTCGGAAACACATTCAACTTGAGTAGGGGGTAGATGGCGCAGTCCAGCAATGTGAGAGCGTGGAGGCATAGATGAGGCTTGCTGTCCTCCATCCGGCGATCTTGTGGTAGATTGAAGCCCACGAGGGTAAGTGTCCTGGCATTGTCGAGAATGGCTGCCCGGAGGGCACGTAGCATTTAGTGACCCTCGAGTCCCCTAATGGCAGTTAGTTGTATGGTCCCCGGTCTGCTAATCATTCTGCACAAGATATCGATGGTTACTGTGCCAACGTAGACCAGATGGAGCTTTGAGAGATTTGGCAGGACTACCAAACACTCTCCGATCTGTGGATCCCGTTGCAAGGCTTCCTCGCACTTGTGCCAATGAAGTACTTCCAAGTCATATGCCTGCTTGAGAATACCGAGCAGAGCACTCGCGGGGAACCCCTCGATACATGTCCCGTCCTGCGCCTCAGACCGGAACAAGACGGACGTGTCAATCTCCAACTTGCGAGGCCAAATTGTGCGGTTGTCAACATTCAGCATGAGACATTCGTGCATTCGGACGAGCCTTGTGGGGCCTGTGCGATGGTCTGTGATTGCGATAGAAGAAAACGCATGTTGGCGTGCGGCCGCATGGAGATCGCGAGACGACGATGAGAAGGGTATAGCCTCCTGCGGAGACAGCATGCGGGCGATCATAAAGAGGACATCAGAGGTATGTGCAAGAGAAGTCATGGTGGTATGCCAGTGAGCGTGCACTGCAGCGGTCGTACTGTGGTGGTCGTAGTGAACGATATAGTCGGAGACCCAGAGTCCACGCCGCTTGACTCAGAAGCTATCGATCAGGGTTATGTAAGCTGAGTCTCGTACATCCGGTGATGGGAGGATGATTGGTACGAGACCACCGGAGAACAGCTTCAAGAAACTCTGACGGCAGGTCCCGGTCAGCCCCAAGTTCTACTTGACGTTTGAGTATACTTGATCTATTCTCTATTGATTCGTGAATGTCTAGAATTCGAACAACGTGTGACACGAAGTGTACATGCGGCGCCTTTCCATCTGTTGTATCCGCTCTGGCGAGTTCGATATCCTCTGTCGTACGGCAGGAGTTGAAGGTGCCTAGATGAGTGTTGACTCGAAGCGCGACGTTGAATTTTACCGACTCAGCAGTCACTGAGAAGATCTGGCTTGGCAGTACGCCTGCACACGTGGTCATTCACTGTGACTGGCTGCCAGTATGGTATGTCGACGTCCCTATCGTATTGAATGTCACGACGATGAACACATCCGAGTCAAATCTAGGACTCACGCAAACGACCTAGCCCTCGCTACGGCCGAGAGCAGACCGGACCGTGACACCCCCGTCAGTCGGCGTTATGCCTACGGCGCGTCAGCCTGAGAGCTCTTGCAGTACGGCGTCCACGGAGTGAGATATATGATTGAAGATCAGATGTGAACATGTGAACTGTCATCCGTACAGAAGTCACGATACAAGCTATGAAGATACCCAGTACGATGCTCGGGCTCCAACGCACTCCTTCCGAGCTCACTTGACATTCTAGCCCCCCCAGCCTGTCATCGGCCGGAGTATTGCAGCGCCGTTTCCTCTGGATGGCAAGGTAAGCCGCCCCTTCCACCGCTCACTAAACGTGCAACTCACCGTCGAAATGTAACGTACGACAGAACTCCGGAGATTGCAGGTAGCGATGGATCCTCTCGCCCTGCCAATTGGGGATCGGCTGCAGCGTGCGGTCACCGCCATCGCCCTCGACCCGCCCCCAGGTGGAAAACGAAGGCACACTTGGTATCCGCGGATTATCAGTGCCCTCGATATGCTGGAAATAGAACCGGAGCGAGGGTACCGAAGAAATGTGGACGCTCTGCAATCGCTGCAGCAAGGCTAGCCATGTTTCGCGCGATGGTTCTCCTTCGTTTGGATGGGTCACATGAACCCGTATGCAAAGGATTTGCGAGGACGATAGTAGCGAAGAGGAGATAGTCTGCTATATCGCCAAGCATGTATGAGTATCGAAGACGCGAATTAGAGACAGCAAATGTGTCGCATACCATCCACCGGCTCGCTGAATATGACTGCCATTGGGTCGTCAAGATAAAGTACCTTGTTTTTGATACTTCTGCTGAGATTTTCCTTGCCAATATCGTGCAGGCTCCGGTGTAGCATTCAATCCGAGTCGAGTTCAAGCTCAACTCCAGGACGGCGGCGGTGCGAACAAAATCATCAAGAATGTCGATAGCACTGAAGTCCTGCGACTCGGTGTGTACTAGACGCAGGTAATCGCTATGGATGCCCAGGCTTGGGATGAGATGTAGGTAGGTCGGCTCAACCGATAAGTAATTCAAGTGTCGTTGCTCCACGGGATGGCCAGGGCGCTGTAGGCGGTTTTCGCCATTGTGTTTGCTATTGAGAATCGTCAACCTGCGTAGGTTGGGGAACAGGATAAGGCAGGAATATACGGCACTCCGGTCGAGATCCAGGACTTCTAGCTGTGGATGGGCCCCGGCGAGTTTGGGGAGAAGCTGCAGTTCAGATAGTACAATGAATTGGAAGTTACGGAGTCTGAGCCGCTTGACGTTGCCAAGCACAGCGGCTTTAGCTATGTATCGCAGAGTACGATTGGAGGAAAACATGGTGGATGACAGACATGCCTTCTCCAGCCTGCTGACCATTTTGCATAGGACAGCAAGTGTTGTTGGCCCGACAGCGAGCAGGCGGATGTCCGAGAGATTCGGCAATGCAGCCAGATGCTCCCCGATCCGTGCATCGCAGTCGATCATCGCCTCAGACCAGTGGAGCCCCAGAGCCTTCAACTCCCGCGTGTGCTCGAAGATGCCTACCAGCGCATCAATGGCTGGACATTCCCAGCGGGCGTTTTCCGTCGGGCCGTAGATAGTCAATTCTCGAGGCCAGATCAGGCGATTGTCGACGTTACGGATGGGGTGGTCGTGCATCTTGACTAGCTGTTCCTCGCTACGAATAGTAATTGACGCGAACACATACTGCCGCGTAATTGCATGCAGATCGCGAGACACTATTGAGAGAGGGATGCATTGTGCGACGAAAAGCATTTCGGCGATGATACGGAGGATGTCGTCGTTAAGAGTCGACAAAGTCATGACGAAGGCGAGCTGAGAGCTAGTATAGTGAGTGTTGCATCACGTAGTCAAGAGGGCAAAGACACACCGCTGGCCACTCGGAGCAGAGTAAGTAATATCCCCACGACACGTGTAAGTGAGCACGTTCATTACGTCCCGCTATGACCCGCATCCATCCCCGGCGTCAGAGCATCCATCCTCGGCGTCAGCGTAAGTAGTCGGACGTTATGGCTGCTCGGCGCGTCCTGGCCATGTAAATTCAGACTCTGGTACCGAGCAACGCAGCCCATGACGCTAACCAGGATGCTTGAATGCCCCGACGTCGTGAGATCGCGCTTGCGAAAGTCGAGATGTTCTACGACGCCTTGTGACCTTGGCTGCGACCTGAGGCACTTCCGCCGAACCGAGGGCGAGCGAATCGCACGCGGCGTGTTTCTCACCGAGGCTGAGACCTGAGGGGAGCGCCGGGGAAGGTAGTTGCGTCAGTGTGAGCAGAGCTCCCTGGTTACAACCGTAAACGGGTCCGCTTTGTGGCGCACGTGTACTATAAGCCTGCCACAAATGCATCCAGAATGTCATCTAAGATTCATACATCAGCCGTGCGTCGCTGCGCTGTGTTCAGGATAAGGTACTTGCCGTAAGACTAGTTTGACGAGGTGTCTGCGGTGCACTTGAGGCCTGAACTGCCAACGTCGACAATCCTGCACCTGTCTGTGCGCACAGTGTAGATGTACAACGGACGTTGTACGGACGCGAGCAACGGCAACATTCCTCTCGACCGCGGGGAAAGGTGCCTCCGTTGCCCATATGTATCAACGACGGACGTGCACCTGCGGGGCGTAGGACAGTTCGAAACGTGCGGAACTGAGTGTTAGGAAGAGGGCGCTACGCACACACTGACCAGGCCCATCGACACCCCGGGGCCCCTCAGACTCTCGAGCCTCTCGAACAGGAAGAGAGTTCCCCGCGAGGCACAAACCCTGCACAAGGCTTTCACGCCAGGGCAGGGTACCGCTCCCTGAGATACACAGTCTGTCCGGATTCTGGAGGACCAACCAGAGCCCACTATCGCGTCTGTCTCGCACCTGCGCGTAGGACTTTACCCTGAGACGGCAGCCCGAGACACTGCGTAGCCCAGGGCGCAGAAGTTTGACACAATGAGTCCAAATCTTCACTGCGACATCGACTGATGGGTCCTTTTCAAGTTCGAGCGCTGTATTCTGTGATGACGAAAGTGGTGAGTGTGATTTCAAATTGGAGATCGAAGGCGAACTGTGGTTTGTATTGAAAGCCTCCAGACGTTATCATGTTACAAGAAGATACCTAGTGCAGTGCTCCGGCTCCGTCATACCCTCCGAGCTCACTTGACATTCTAGCACTGCCTTCTTTCGCATTCACCGGCCGGTGTATTGCAGGGCGGCTTCCTCTAGTTGCCAGGATCAGCCGCTGTTTCCATCGCTCGCTGAACATGCAACCTCACCGTCAAATCGTAACGTGCGACAGAACTGAGGAGACTGGAGGTAGCGATGGATCCTCTCGCCCTGCCAACTGGGGATCGGCTGCAGCGTGCGACGGCCACCATCACCCTCGACCCGCCCCCAGGTGATCTTCGAGGTATTGTCTGTGTTCCACTCGCTAAGGACCTGGCAGTAGAACCGGAGTGAGGGTACCGAAGAAATGTGAACGTGCTCCAGTCGCTGCAGTAAGCCTAGCCATCTTTCGTGCGATGGCCCCGTATGCCTTGGGTGGGCCACATGAAGCCGTATGCTCAGGAGTTGTGAGGACGAAAGCGAAAACACAATATCCTCCTGTGTTGACGACCACATATAAGTATCGAAGACGCGAATCACGGCGAGGACATGTGTCACATACCATCCATCGGACTGTATGTGGGTCATCGGTTTTGATCGTCCAGATAAGGTACCTCATTCTTGACCATTTTGCTGAGATCGCCTGTGCCAGTGCCAAGCAGAACTCGGTGTGGCGTTCAACCTGGTACAAGCTCAACTCCAACACGGCGGCGGCGGAAACAAGTTCATGATCTACTCCTGAAGGATCGAAGTCCAGCCACTCCGTGTATAGACGCAGGTAATCGCTGCGAATACCGAGGGTTGAGATGAGATGAAGGTCACTTGGCTGAAACGATAAGTAGTCCAAGCGTCGTGGCTCCACGTCGTTGCCAGGGTCCTGTATGCCGTAAATGCCATCGGCAATCGTCAACCTGCGTATGTTGGGGAACAGGATTAGACAAGGATATACAACACAACGGTGGTCGAGATCCAAGACTTCTAGCTGCGGATGGGCTCCGGTAAGTTTGGAGAGAAGCTGCCATTCAGATATTGCATTGAATTCGAAATGGCGGAGTGTGAGCCGCTTGACGTTGCCCAACACAGGCCCTTCAGCTATGCGCAGTAGAGAACGGCGGATGGGTGGCGTGGTGAATGATAGACATGCTTTCTCTGGCCTACTGACCATCTTGTGTAGAGCGTCGAGCGTTTGTGCCCCGATGTTGAAAAGGTGTATGGCTGAGAGATGCGGCAGTGCAGCCAAATGCTCCCCGAGCCGTGCATTGCAGTCAATCAGACTCTCACAATCGTGCACCTCCAGAAACCTCAACTCCTGGGCATGCTCGAAGATGCCTACCAGCGCATCAATGACTGGAGCCGCGGGGGGCATTTCCGTCGGGCCGTAGATAGTCAATTCCCGAGGCCAGAGCAGGCGATTATCGATGTTACGGATGAGGTGGTCATGGATCTTGACTAGCTGTTCCTCGCTACGAACAGTGATGGACGCGAACACATACTGCCGTGCGATTGCATGTAGATCGCGAGACACCGACGAGAGAGGGATGCATTGCGTGGCGGAAAGCATTTCGGCGATGATACGGAGGACGTCTTCGTTAAGAGTCGACAAACTCATGATGGTGGCGAGCTGAGAGCTGTTAATAGTGAGCGTTGCGAGTCGCGTAGTCGAGAGGGCAAGGACTCACCGATGTGTGCTCGGAGCAGAGTAGACGATGGATGTGCGAGTGTGGCTGCCTCCGGCCGAGAAGCGCGCAATTCAATCACGACACGTGCTCATACGTCTTTCACCGTACGGCGCAAAAGGGCGCAGACTAGACAGAAAGCTTTGGCAACAACGTCTCGGATGTTGCCACTCCATTGTGCCGTGTAGGCAGAACCATCAATCAACGATGCCCCGTAGAATCATAGATTTCACTCTGGGAACATGTGATGCTCAGAACGCCTGCCTATGCAAATCGTCGAGCATCAACGAGTCGATCCTCCACATTCATTCATATGTACATCGCCACCAGGTCACCGGGCAAGCGTGCGGTTTACCCGTTCGAGGGTCTTCATGTCCGACCATCACCTGAGGCCCGCCATCGATGGCACAGAGTGACGGTGCCGGCCGCCTTCGACCCGGGACGTTCCCATCGACATGAATCTGGGAGCCCTGTCAAGCACTCGGTCACGCCGCCCACATTCCAGTCATGAGTGCACGCGCGCGCCCTGGCACGGCTCTAGCATTTAGACTTGGCCCGGGTCGAAGCAGGAAGGGTGGGGCGGCGTTCGGAGCTTGAACGAGCTTGTTTTGAGGCGCTTCTCCCATTCAGTCGGTATGAACGCACGGCCTGCGTTCGCCCACGACGACCTTCGTGTCAACGGCAGCGCTCTGCCAGCCTGAGCTGCCTGTGATCCATGTGTGTGATCCCGGGGATCCCGCTTCAAGTTCGAGGTCGGATCCGCTATTGGTGCCAGTGTCTCGGCGCGGGACATGTAGTGACTGCGCTGCGGGTGGGACTCAGACTCGGAGGTACTTGAAGTTGCATTGACGATGGATGAAAAGAAGGCTTGCCTGTTTACGTTCACTGCGTCGAGGTGAATCATCGTGCCCCACTGCAGACCCCTCGAATCGTCAGAACTGATCACGTCCGTGGAGAGATGTCGTACCTTACCCGGGGTTGGAGGTCCTTCCGCTGGAGCAAGCCTCCGAACCACGAGTCTATCCCCGGCGGCTCCATGCAGACCTAGGCAACGCCCTTCGTTTTGGCTTCGCGCACAAAGAGCGGCCGCGAGACTTCACAGTACGTTTCTGCGTGCCAGACCCCGTTCGAACGCCCTGTCAGAAGCTGTCTTCACTCGAACGACGAACGACGGCTTGGCAGGAGCAAATCATATCGCCATTCCCAAACGCGTCTGTACCTACACAGTCCGGATGCATGTTGGACGGACACTGTACGGACGCGAACGATGGCAACGACACCTTTGACCTCGGGGACAAAGTGCCTCCGTGGTCCATTTGCATCACAGCAACGTCGGACGTGCACCGGCGGGGCGCAGGAGAGTGCAAAACGTGCGGAACCAAGTACTGGGAAGAGGGCTCCAGAGAACTGGCGGGGGCAGTTCCCCGCGACGCATACACCGTGCACAACGCATACACGCAGCTGCGGGGGTGCCGTTCCCTGAGATACCTACACGCTCCGTCTGGATTCTGGAGATGTGAAGGACTCGCCCAGGTTTTCCGTCGCGTCCAGTGCGTCTCGCACGTGCGCGTATAACTTTCACCCCGAAAGACGGCTGCCCGAGACGCTGTGAGCACCGCCCGTAGTCCAGGGCATGCAACGACGAGCTCGAAGTTCAATACAGCGAGTTCAAACGTTCGCTGCGACGTCGGCAGGTGAGCCTTCGCAAGTTCGTGCGCTGTAACCTGTGATGGCGAAAGCGCTGCTGTGAGAAAGTCGAAAATGAGCATTGATTCAAGATGCGACGACAAAACTGACCAGTCGACGTTTCCTGACTGAGAAGGCTGGCTATGCTTGCACATGTTGTAATTGCTCGACGACTGGCTAGCTCGGTATGTCGGTGTGTTTATCGTGCTTGATGTCGAGCTACTGGACATCTCCGAGTCATGTCTGGGACTCGCGCAGACGGGTTGACCCTCAGGCTCTCCGCCAGCAAGACACCGAGAACAGATGGCAAGCAACCAGACGCGGGCGTTGGGCGGCATCATACCCGTCGTCAGACGAGTCAGCTCGAGAGCCTTCGAACTGTCGATGGCATACACGGTGAGTGTGATATGACATTCGAGATCGACTCGGACGACGAACTGAGATTTGTATTGAAGGCCTTCAGGCATCATCATGTTACAAGCCGCGAAGATACCCAGTGCAATGCTCGGGCTCCGTTACACAGCTTCCAAGCTCCCTTGGCAATCTAGAACTGCCTTCAAGGTCCCTCGCATTCACCGGCCGGTGTAATTCAGCGCTGCTACCTCTGTATGCCAAGGTAAGCCGCCTTTTCCACCGCTCCCTGAACGTGCAACTCACCGTCGAATCGTAATGTACGACAGAACTCCGAAGACTGCAGATAGCGGTGGATCCTCTCGCCCTGCCAATTGGGGATCGGCTGCACCGTGCGACGGCCTTCATCGCCCTCAACCCGTCCCCAGGTTATCACAGAGGGATCGTCTATGCCCCCTTCGCCACGTCCTTGAAAGTAGAACCGAAGCGAGGGTATTGCGGATATGTGAGCGCCTTCCAGCAGCTGCAGGAAGCGGTGCGCGTCCCCTCGCTCCCATGTAACCTGATCTCTGTGAACCAGATGGACCCGTATGCAAATGAGCTGCGAAGACGACAGCAAAGGGGTAATGTTGTCCTATGTTGGCAAATGTAAATATATATCGAGGAAATCATGTGGAGGCAGGAAAAAGGCATCACGTACAATCCACTGGGTCACCACTAAGGGCAGGTCTTGACACGGGGAATTGATCGTCAACACAAGGTACCGTACTCTTGACGAGTTGGTTGAAACCATCCGCGCCAATGCCACGCAGCGCTCGTCACATCCGGACTGCTGCAAGTGCAACCGCAGGACGGCAGCGGCAGAAACAAGTTCGGTATTATCTACCTCCGGGGAATCGAAACGGATATTTATATGTAGTGAATCACTTCGGATGCCTAGGGTCGAGATGATAGGTAGATCCTTTGTCGCAACGTCTAAGTAGTCCAAGTGTCGCTTCATGCGATGGCCAGCGACTGGTAGGTTGTGTTCCCAGAGGGCACTAGTACTGCCGCACAGTGTCAACTTCCGTACGTTGGGAAACAGAATGAGACTGGGGTACACGGCGCTAGCGTGAATGCACAGAATCTCTATCTGTGGATAGGCCCCGGCAAAGCTGGAAAGATGCTGCGGTTGAGATGCTGCAAGAAAGAAATCGAGTGTGAGCTCCTTGACGTTGTCCAGCGCGGGTAACCGAGCAATGTCTGTTGGAGCTTGATGGTGTAGAGCTGCCGACAGCATAGCTCGCTCCGGTCTGCTGACCATTTTGCGTAGGACGTCAAGCGTTTTGGTCCCGATACTGATCAGGCGGATGTCCGAGAGATTTGGCAGTGCGGCCAAATGCTCCCCGACCCGTGCATCGCGGTGAATCAACTCCTCACAATTGCGGACCGCCAAAACCTTCAGCTCCCGGGCGTGCTCGAGGATGCCTACCAGCGCATCGATAGCTGCATCCGCGGGCCGCCTCATTGTCATCGAGTAATGGATACTCAACTCCCGAGGCCAGATCAGGCGATTGTCGATGTTACGGATGAGGTGGTCGTGCATCGGGACGAGCTGTTCCATGCGCGAAACAGTGATGGATGCGAACACATACTGCCGTGAAATTGCATGTAGATCGCGAGATACCGACGAGAGAGAGATGCATTCCGCGGCGGAAAGCATTTCGGCGATGGTACGGAGGATATCGTCGTTCAGAGCTAACAAACTCATGATGGTGGCGAGATGAAGGCTGATACTATAGTGAGCATTGTATGTCGCGTAGTCGAGAGGGCAAGAACTCACCAATGGGTGCCCGGAGCAGATCTAGTCATAAAAGAAGGGGACAGCGGGGTCGATGTGGCGTGAAAAAAGCACATGGCAGCCACCTTCGTGCGCCACCCAGTCCGTCCTGCCTTGACGGCGCGGGCGCCTACGGGATGCCCGCCCGAGGCATCCCCGAGGCTGTATTACCTCGCTACATTCGCGCAAAATGGGCGTGTCAGCGACAACGGATTACCCTTGTCTGACAACGGTTGACGAGGTCGCACAGTGTGTGACCTGAGCTGTCATTAGCGTAGCCTGAGTCTGGATCATGTATGTCCCGCTATGACCTGCTATGACCCGCATCCATCCTCGGCGTCAGCGTAGTCGGACGTTATGCCCACTCAGCGCGTCCTGACCACATAGACCTGATATAGACTTAGGCTCTGGTACCGGGCAACACGGATGACGCCAGCGAGGATGCTTAAATGCGCCGACGTCATGAGATCGCGCTTGCGAAAGTTGAGATAAGTTCTACGACGCCTTGTGACCTTGGCTGCGGCCTGAGGCAGTTTAGCCCAACCGAGGGCAAGCGAATCGCAGGCGGCGTATTTCTCACCGAGGCTATGAGGCCTGAGGGAGCGCCGGGGAAGGTGGCTGCGTCAGTGTGAGTGTGAGCAAAGCTCGTTGGTGGCAGTTGCGAACGGACCTGCTATGTGGCGCAGGTGTACTATAAGCCTACCACAAAGGCCTCCAGAACGTCATCTAATAGATTCATACATCAGCCGTGCTTCGCTGCACTGTTGTCAGGATAAGACACTTGCCGTAAGTCTGGATTGACAAGGTGTCTGCATCGAACTTGAGAGCAGACGAGAAGACACTACTAGTAGTACTGCGGCAACGCCCTAGTGCAGCTCTCGCGCGAGGAGGTCCTTTGCTAAGGCTTTAGTAAGTAGGAGGAGGCAGACGAGAAGACACTACTAGTAGTACTGCGGCAACGCCCTAGTGCAGCTCTCGCGCGAGGAGGTCCTTTGCTAAGGCTTTAGTAAGTAGGAGGAGGATGACGTATGTACTTAGGTCGGGAGATTTACCGTCGCTTGGCGGAGGCGCTAAGCGGCTTGCCTCGTATGGCAAGTCCGTCCGATCAGTGTTCCGATCAATCTCAGATTCGGCACGCCACCGGCAAGCTGTGGCGGGTGGCTGAGGTGGCTGGTGTCGTGGCGAGTGGCGGCTGTGGCTGGGGTTTCCTAATCGGGAAGGGCGAGGGCGTGACGTGTCGGGCGCGGAATATACATCGCGTAGAGCGGGCCTGCGGCGCCGTGAGTGCGAAGAACGCCGCAGGCGCCGGCTGTTGGGCCTAGCGCATTCCCAGGCCACTCAGGGCCTGTGGTGGCAGGTGGCTGGGGTTGCCTAATCGGGCGGGGGCACACGGGGCACGTCGGTGGCGGGGATACATCGCTCGGGAGTCGCTCGGGAGCGCGCCTGCGGCGCCGTAAGACGATACAAAGCGCGCGTTAATGGCTGCTGATGGGCGTGTCCCCGAGGTACTCTAGACCCGCGAGTAACCAATAGAAGCGACCGCGTACACGCGTCGCCTGTGACTAATGACGATTACACGGGCGCTACACCCCGCCAGCATTGCCTAATGAGGATGACACGGGTGCAACACGTCGGTAGGCATGTCGGTGCACATCGCGTTGAGCGCGCCTGCGGCGCCGTCGGTGCGTGGGAACGTCGCGCCAATAGAACGGTGTGTGTGATACACCGCCTGGCCGTTCTAGGCCCACGATTGGCCCGTAGAAGCGGCCGTGTACGCGGTGAATGTGATGGGCAGCACCTGCCCGATCATTAAGTGCATTAAGTGCATAAAGTAGGGCACCCACTTTATTTTACTCGGCCCGAGTAAATCTCGTAAATTTCCTGGTCCGTGCGTGGGTACCCAGTAAATCTGAGGGCACGCGCGCGGCCTGGGCGAGCTCGCGAAGCGACATTTGATCGCCGGTGATGTACACGCGCCTTGGCGCTTCCACACCCAGCCGCATCTTGCCCGTTTGGGTCACTTTTTTGCGGCCTGCGGCGCGAGGAAAGTGGACGCCTTGGACAGGGCGTGCATTGCTCTGTCTGCGTCTCCGTGCGCTGCGAACCTCGAGCATGGTAGGCACCAAGTTTTATTGAAACTAACTCAAATTTTACTCTTCCGAGCTCGACGGACTGAGTTACCAAGTCCGGGTGCACTCAAGAGACTTATCCTTGCATGACAGAACGCGTACATCGCGCCGTGCAGGAGCACAACGCGTCGCGTTCGGTGCGCGAAGGGTGAGCGGGACGGGATCTGGGATCGCTGACTCAGCGTCGGGCAGCCGAGATTGCACGATCCCAATTTACGGGGATTTACCGGCACGTGTAAAGTTCGGCAATAAAAAGAACTTACCCTGATCGGGGAGGCGGACGGGATCTTGCCGGGCAGCGTCGCGAATCTGATCGCGCAGGCTCCACAACGTCACGAGAAGATTTCAAGGGACGGGGGCAGCCTCGCGGCCGCACAGCGGCTATTCTTGCACCCTCCTTCCTGGCGTCACCTCCCCCTCGCACCGGCCATACGCGACCCGGTCAGCTGCGCCTCCTCTGCGCACGGACCTTGCGCACTTACGTTGATGCAGGACGGGACTAGTCCGTAAGCAGCCTGTAGTGCGGGGAGAGTCCGTTCACTCACTATCTGTGCTATTAACTGACGCGAGAGCGTCCGAGTCCGCGTTCGAACGCTCTCACCGCCGGCGGTCAACGCGTCATCGTTGAATAGGAAGAGGAGAAGCCATGATAGTATACACGCGTGTGTGCCCCCTCCAGCGCCCGCGTCGCCAGCTTCTCGAGGACGTCATTTTAATCTCGCGTACGACGGACTTGAGTGCCGACGGGCAATTTCCGACCTGAGAACGCGAGGACACACGCCGGTGAGCAGAGATGCCCGGCCTGTCTCGACGCTGCAGGCCACGAATAGCCATCCGGCGTCCTGCTGACAGCGCACGCATGGCGGCTTGCCTTCTGCCTTCTACGTCCGTGCGCATGGTAAGTGCGGTACGCGCGAACGGCACTTCGCTCGGCAGAAACAGCCACTTCGAATGCCCACTTGAACGTTCTGACGTACCTATCGCCCACACGCAAGGCCGCTTGGCGTCGCAAAGTAGCGAATCGACTGCCCGCCAGAGCGCACTAGCAGACCCGTCTACGAACGAGGCGACGTGTATACGCAGGGCGGGCATAGCCTATAGGTACAATCATGACCTAGCGCATACCAAAGGGACTAGCGCACTGTGCAGCTGGCCGCGAGACAAGGCAGGCGATCGCGCAATCTCGGACGTCCCGATCCCAGGTCCTCCCCGTCCATTCGGGGAGTGAGAAAACAGCTTGAGGAGAATTTGAACTGGCGTAGCACGGTGTCCGTGTTCCCGTTATGAGATCTGATCGCGCGCTCGTCCGTGGGTCGCTGCCCCGACTCGTACGGTGGTTGGCCTCCGACGGCGCGCTGCCAAGACGAAGTGTGCAGGTGGAGATAAGGGTCGGCGGGGAACGAGGACGCCAATGTGGACGACAGGTCGTGCGAGCAGGCAGGGACGACCGCAACAGACCACAGACCGGGAGCAGGCATGCCCCCGCTGGCAACAACGTTCGTCGCATTGACAGGGCCACACACCCATGCATTCGCCAAGATGCCCCGATCGGCGAGCTGAAAATAATGAACAGTCCGGACTCCGAGGGACGACCGCATCAGAACGGCCACGTCCATCTTCCAAGTTCCGCGGAAAGAGCTCTCACCGAGATATCTGTCAGACCCTCCACCCGCACTTGATCAGCCACACGGCGCCAGTGCGCGATTTTGGCCGACGCACCGTATTGGCCGGGGCTACCCAGTCCAACGCGCCTCTGCGAACACGCTCTCGTCAGCGCGTCTCCGTCTGAGACTTCCCGCTCTCGTCAGCGCATCCCTTCGAAGTCCAGACGGTGAGGCCGGCTTTCCCGGATCTCCCGCTCTAACGCCCGGACGCGCGCGAGCGCGATTGGCGTGGCCCTACTTAACCCAGTCCTACATAGACGCAGCAGCTGTCGGAGGGCCACAAGGAGCTCCTGATCAGGCCTGAGCGCGTCTGCAGGTTCACGACCAGGTTTGGAGCCTCAGAAAGAGATGATCCAGCATCCTGCGACCAGCAGACAACACCCTACGGGCACGCGGAGCCAGGGCCGAGGCTACAGAAGGGAGAAGGTGCAGAGTTAGGAAATCGTTTTACCCCTTTGGGTAGGACTGGAAGGGCCGAACGCGGAAGGAGCACGTCGGTTGGGCGGACGCTGGCTGGGCTGCTGGCCAGGCCTCGAACGGACGCGACCCCGAGCTGCGTTCGAGGCGGATGCGGTTACGACTGCAGCGAGGCCACCGCCTGCGTATCTCGCAATCGCCATGACGCGCGAGGAAGGACGCGCGATGTGGTGATGATGGGCCGTGCAGCCTGGGATGGCAATGTCGATGTGAGAGTGCGCGTACGTACGCGTGGTACGTTACCGTACGATGCCAGGGCTTCTTCCTATCAGCACGATTTCCAATGACGGTTGCGATTGCGATTAAACGGCAGAGGATGAGTTGCTGCAATGCATGCCGCATGTCGCCCACGTACGTACGTAAGGCGGTTGGTTGACTTCCGGCGGATGCTGAGCGAACCACCACCAGCAGGAATGTTCCCCGAGTGTGAGCGCGAGCACGGGCACGAACAACAGTCCACCAGCCAGATTTGCAACATCGACCGTCGCATCGCGCCAGCCAAGTCCAAGCTACGGCAGTCAAGAGCAGCAACGAAGCACCCGCGCATAGCTCGAGAGGCCTATCACGTCCGTTGTGTCCGTTCGCCACGCGAAACCTGCAGCTGAGAATCGAGGTTGCGGTGCTCACCTGGACGTACGACAGCTCGTGAACTGCATAATCGACCATGCAAGGGATTGCCACCACCTCTCACGACCGCGTGCGTACCTGACCAACCGAACTTCGCAGTGCGTTGGCCCAGCCAGCAGCGAGCGAGCCGATAAGCTTAAGCATGTCCAGTCGAGTACAGCGCAAGGCAGGGTGGAGTGGGACCCCCGCGCCCGGACGAGGAAAGCAGGCGCAACCAGGGAAGCCCAAGGAGTGACCGACCGCAGTCCCGTGCGCGCCGCCGATACGCGGACAGAACCGCGGAACCTCCACTCGCACTTCTCGCGGTATCGCAGCAGCCGCCGGTGTAGTGTGGCAGTCGTCCGGATGCGGCGCCGACGATCACAGTTCCAGGCTAAGTTGCCCAGGGCGCGCCCATCCCCGTTCCGGGTGTCCTGGTTCACCTCGCGTAGGACCGCAGCGCCTGGCCCGGTTACGACTACGGCCACAGGAAAGATAGAGATAAGTGGGGGTGCCTCCGCCCGGTGGACGGACGGTGAAACTGGCAAACGTTCGCGAGCGAGATGGGGCACCGCACGGTCGGGCGCCGTGATTGGCTCGCGCGAGGGAAGTCCGAGGGCGGTGGTACACCGGAGTGGGATGGAGGGTTCCTTCTGCGGGGGCTTCTCCCGATGTTGTTCCTGCATCGGGGTTGGCTTGGTGGGTCCCGTTGTGCCAATCGCGCAGACAAGGGGCAGTGAGTTGCCCCTGCGGCTGGTAAAGCAGAAGACAACGTCGGTTTGCAGCATAGAGATGGCCATAGCATGTAGAATTACCAGGACGAGGGCCGAATAGATTGGCGGGAGTTGGCGTATTGACGGCTTGGCTGCTGCAGTCCTAGATTAGAGAGGCATCCACAGTCCCAGAAGGCGTCGACCGCTATCCAGCTTAGCTCCAAGAGGCACGTCCGTGCACCAGCAAAGATTGTGAGTCTGAATCAGCGAGACCACCTGAGCAATCCTCGTATCATTCAACGAACCCCCATCTCACGTCCTGCGCGCGATGCTTGAGCCCATACCGGACAAGGGAGCCCAAGCCCTCGCAGCGTTCGCCCGTTCAGGCAGGACGGAGGAACGCAGGACGGACCCAATTGGGTGTTAGAGGCCTCGCACGCAGTAGAACGGATTGGTAGGGCGCATTGCGGATTGGCAACGCGTTGAGGACGATAGGACGGAGCTCGACGGCCACCGCGCACTGTCCATACATTCGCGATCGTACGCGGAGGCACGCGGCCGTCAGGCTTGCTGCGACGTGACCGTGGCGGGGCGCCTGGCCACGGGATGCGAGGCAACGCGGCGAAACGCGAACTGAGGTTGAGGACGGGTTTGTCCGCTACAGGCAGCGAGGGCGAGAAGAGTGTGGGGTAGCTTCGCAGACGGAAGGCAAAGAGATGCGAGGTGAGATCTTGAGAGATGAGGCCGTGAGGGGCTGAGAGCGAAGCACGCCATGTCGATCCTATCGCGGGCTGGGTAGCAGCAGACTTGTGTGTTACGGCAGGTCAAAGGGCCTAAACGACGGGATAACGAGAGGCGGATGCGCGTTCGTGTGTCTGCGTTTGACGAGATAGGGACACTTGACGTCGTCTGGAACTTGGACGGATGGCCTGGAGATGATGAGTGGTCGCATCATCAACATTGAATACCAGGATGAGACGGCGAGTCTATCATGGACTGTGACACTCTGATAGACACGCGACATTGCTATGAACCAGCAGACCCGGAGCTCACCGCAGAACGCGAAGGACGCAGACCCACGCTCGCGAGCTCCGGCTCTTCGCTCTCGAGTTTACATACACATGCGCGTCAGCGTCGTCCGTGCCGATCCCAAGTGCAGGTAACTTGGCCGAGAGTCGATGGAAGAGAGACGATACGCGCGGAGATCAGCCGGGCCGGGAAGCAACATTGACATTTTTGGCAGAGCAGGCTGAAACTCGGTGGACGCAAGCGCGGCGGGGTGCGGCACGGCGCGCGTCTGTGGGTGAAGAGCGATGGGCATAGGCGTGCGCACGCACACTGCGACGACGGAGATGACGGGCTTAGAAGCGTCCGCGGCTGGTGTGAGAACTTACCGGAACGGTGAGGAGGAGCCCGGCTGTGCAGCGTGCGCCGCGGGGCGTGGTGAAGCTGAAGATTGACGATGGAGGGACTACTGCGTGCTGGGCCTCGAGGGGAATCAATTTGACGGAAAGCTAAAGACAAAGTTCTGGGTGCTAGAGATAGAACGGAATCTTCGACGAGATTGGGAAGGGACGCCCGTGCAGACATGGGCAGGACACGGAAGCACGTATCGCGAAGAAGGTTCGGCCGAGGACAGACAGGCTTGGCTTGGGAGGTGGTGCGCGGGGCGTTAGCAAAGAGCAGGAGACGAATGCCTTAGATGAGAGGGTCCGGTTCGAAGCAGGCCGGAGGATCCAAGGGCAGCGGGAGCTAGTGCAGGGCGATAAGTGGACGGGAATGAGAATGCGTGTGGACGTATGGATGGAGATGCGGAAGATTTAGGCGCGAGAAGTGATAGAGCTGGGCACACCGATGGAGACTGAGGGAGGAATGCTTGGGACGGCACGCAGCTGGACGAGCGGTGATGGCAGGTGACGTTGGGAGAGAACAAGGGCACCGGAGGAGAGGACCGATGGAGAGCCACACGCACGCAAGCTCCGACAATAGAAGGCACGGTGCTAGCGCAGGCCCATTGTACGCAGGCGCAGTGGCAGGCTGCTTGGCGGCGCCCCGTCGGTGCTGCCTGGCGCGCGCACGGCGTCGGCGAGGCGGGGCACTGCTGGCGGGGGGCTGGCGCGCGATGGTGGCGCGCTGGCTGGCGGGAGGCTGGCACGCTGAGGCGAAGCGGGGAGGAAGCCACACCGGGCGAAGGCAGGCTGGGCGCTCGGGAGAGGCCGTGGCGGTGGCGCGCGCAGAAGCCGGATCGGGTGCTTAGTCAGCGGGCAGAATTTGCGTGGGCGGTTTGTTGCCCGCGCTGCTCTCTCGCTAAACGGTCTATCATATATCGCCATCGCACCCAGCATGTCTCCCCGCTACTAACACCCGCTTTGCTCTCTCCCTCTGTTCGCGGGCCACTCGATACCCTGCGCACGCTGCACCCGCCGTCGCCATCCCACCATGGGCCCGACATTCAGCCCCTGCCCCCGCCCCATCCTCAAACGCCCCTGCACCGTTGCCGACCTCCCCTCCGTTGCCCGCGAACGCGACGAGCCCACCGAGCTGCTCGCCATCGACCGCGGCATCCTCCAGCCCGTCGTCCGCTTCCCCTCCCGCCCCGCCCTCTCCAAGACCTTCTCCGCCCACTCCTCCGCCCAGTACGACCGCTCCCCCATCGTCGTCCAGCCCAACAACTGCGCCCTCCCCGCTCGCGGCTGCCCCGGCCGCACCTACAGCCTCGACGACCACGCGCTCCAGACCTCCCCGCGCGCATCGTCCAGCAGAAGGCGCAGCCCCAGCCGCGCCGGGCGACACCTCCACCCGCGTGCGGCCTTGGCGCTTCCCCTCGACGAGGAGGACGACGACCCGACGCCCCGCGCGAGCCCCCACGCGCCCCTCCCCGCGCTCGTGCCCGACCTCTCGTCCGAGTCTGACGAGTCCGACGGGTTCACGAGCCCGCCCAACGAGCTCGTCGCAGCCGGTAGGCCCGCGCTCGCCTATATGCGGATGTCGCTGACCTTCCCGATGTCCGTCTGCTAGGTGCCCACCCGCGCAGCGGGAAGGCCGGCGCAGACTCCCTGGCCATGGGCCTCGCGTCCCT
The DNA here is from genome assembly GCF_022376445.1 of Fomitopsis serialis. NCBI lineage: Eukaryota > Fungi > Basidiomycota > Agaricomycetes > Polyporales > Fomitopsidaceae > Fomitopsis > Fomitopsis serialis. The sequence continues at coordinate 111,449 of NW_025955003.1, read as the reverse complement.
CCACCTCTCGCAGTCCGAGGCCCTCGCGTTCCTCCCCCACCCGCCCTCGCCCCCGCGCATGTACGGCTCTGGCAACGCGCACCCGCCAGAAACGGACGCCCGCGCGATTCGTCATGCGCGCAATGGCAGTAGCGATGGGAACGGGAGCCCGACGCGCGAGCGCAAGCGGCACACGCGCACGCGCAGTGGTGCGTCCGAGGCGAATGCGCGCTACAAGGCGCTGTCGGAGAGCAGTCGGCTCAGCGACTGCTCGCTGGCGGACGATCTCGGATGTTTAGGTGGCTTCTAGTGCCTACTCACCGGGAGAGGAGAAGAAGTGGGAGAGGAGGAGGGGGTCTACGGTGGAGACTGCAGAAGAAGAACGCAAAACGACCTGTACACGCTACGACACGATATCCGATATACCTTGCCCCCAAGCACACCACACGAACATGCGATCTCGACCGACAATCCATATGCACGCACTCTACATTATTCCCAGCACAAGTCCGTTCATGTTATTTCACATTTTAACATCGAGTAAGTTATCTTCTGCGGCGGGGTGGTGCGCCGCCCCATACGCTTCATTTCACCCTCCACCATCACGACGATCCCCCGCACCACCCTTTATCCGTATCCTTATCCCATTGTGCCGCGCACGCCTCTCGTTTACCTTCATATTCTCGCCCCGTTTAATTTTTCGCCAGGTGTGCGGCGCTGGTCTTTACCGTATCCCTTGCTATTCAGGCTTGCGCTCCTTCATCTTTCCCTGTTCCTCTGTGGACACGAAATGAATGGAAATCTTCAAACATCCGTTTGCTCGTCAGCGCTTCAGCTTTAGCACCGCTATCTAACACGCCACACGGTTCCGGGGTGTGGTCCGCTGCGTGGGTGCGCGATGGGCGGTGCGGCGAAACCTCGAGCACACAGCCCCTCCGCGCGACGCTCGCCAACAGTCAGCAAGGCGGGCGCCTCCTCCACTGCACGCGTTCGCCTCGTCGCCTCTCCTCCCATGCGATTGAACTCTGGCCCATCTGTCTGGCTTCCGGCCTCCAGCTGCCGACTCTATCAAACTTCCGAGTTCGTCGTCGCACACGCTGCTGCCGTGCCCCGGGCTACGGGCGGTGTCACAGGCCGTCTCGGCAGCCGTCTCTCAGGGTGAAAGTTATACGCGCACGTGCGAGACTGACGCGACGGAGAACCTGAGTGAGTCCTTCAGATCTTCAGAATCCAGACGGAGTGTGTACTGTAGGTGTCTCAGGGAACGGTACCCCCACAGCTGCGTGTATGCGTCGCGGGGAACTGCCCCCGCCAGTTCTCTGAAGCCCTCTTCCTAGTACTCGGTTCCGCACGTTTCGCACTCTCCTGCGCCCCGCCGGTGCACGTCCGACGTTGATACAGACGGGCCACTTGGCGCTTTACTCCCGAGGTCAAAGGTGTCGTTGCCATCGCTCGCGTCCGCACAGTGTCCGTCCGCCATGCGTCCGGACTGTGTAGGTACAGACGCGTTTGGGAATGGCGATATGATTTGCTCCTGCCAAGCCGTCGTTCGTCGCTCGAGCGAAGACAGGTTTTGACAGGGCGTTCGAACGGGTCTGGCACGCAGAAACGTACTGTGAAGTCTCGCGGCCGCTCTTTGTGCGCGAAGCCAAAACGAAGGCGTTGCCTGGTCTGCATGGAGCCGCGGGGATAGACTCGTGGTTCGGAGGCTTGCTCCAGCGGAAGGACCTCCAACCCGGGTAAGGTACGACATCTCTCCACGGACGTGATCATTCTGACGATCGAGGGGCCGTGGCACGATGCTTCACCTCGACGCAGTGAACGTAAACAGGCAAGCCTTCTTTTCATCCATCGTCAGTGCAACTTCAAGTACCTCCGAGTGCGAATTCCACCCCCTCGCAGTCACTACGTGTCCCGCGCCGAGCCACTGGCACCAATGGCGGATCCCACCTCGAAGCGGATCACCGGGATCACACACATAGATCACAGGCAGCTCAGGCTGGCAAGGCTGCCGTTGCACGAAGGTCGTCGTGGGCGAACGCAGGCCGTGCGTTCATACCGACTGAATGGGAGAAGCGCCTCAAAACAGCTCGTTCAAGCTCCGAACGCCGCCCCACCCTTCTGCTTCGACCCGGGCCAAGTCTAAATGCTAGAGCCGTGCCAGGGCGCGCGCGTGCACTCATGACTGGAATGTGGGCGGCGTGACCGAGTGCTTGACAGGGCTCCCAGATTCATGTCGATGGGAACGTCCCGGGTCGAAGGCGTCCGGCACGATCGCTCTGCGCTATCGATGGCGGGCCTCAGGTGATGGTCGGACATGAAGACCCTCGAATGGGTAAACCGCACGCTTGACCGGTGACCTGGTGGCGATGTATGAATGGATGTGGAGGATCGACTCGTTGACGCTCGACGATTTGCATAGGCAGGCGTTCTGAGCATCACATGTTCCCAGAGTGAAATCTATTATTCTACGGGGCATCGTTGATTGATGGTTCTGCCTACACGGCACAATGGAGTGGCAACATCCGAGACGTTGTTGCCAAAGCTTTCTGTCTAGTTTACGCTCTTTTACGCCGTACGGAGAGACGTATGAGCACGTGTCGTGATTAGATTGCGCGCTTCTCGGCCGGGTTCAGCCACACTCGCACATCCATCTAAGTTACTCTGCTCCGAGCACCCATCGGTGAGTCCTTGCCCTCTCGACTACGCGACTCGCAACGCTCACTATTACCAGCTCTCAGCTCGCCACCATCATGAGTTTGTTAGCTCTGAACGACGATATCCTCCGTACCATCGCCGAAATGCTTTCCGCCACGCAATGCATCCCTCTCTCGTCGGTGTCTCGCGATCTACATGCAATCGCACGGCAGTACGTGTTCGCGTCGATCACTGTTCAGCGCATGGAACATATCATCCCGATGCACGACCACCTCATCCATAACATCGACAATCGCCGGATCTGGCCCCGGGAATTGATTATCCACGACCTGAGGGTAATGCCCCCGCGGCCGCAGCTATCGATGCGGTGGTAGGCATCCTCGAGCACGCCCGGGACTTGAAATTTCTGGGACTCTACGATTGCGAGAGGCTGATTCACCTCGATGCACGGGTCGGAGAGCATTTGGCCGCACTGGCAAATCTCTCGGAAATCCGCCTGTATCAAATCGGGACCAAAACGCTCGATGTCCTGCGCAAATTGGTCAGCAGACCGGAGCGAGCTGTGCTGTTTGTATCTTATAGACACCTTCAAGCTCCAACAGACCTTGCTCGAGTACCAGCGCTTGACAACGTTAAGGAGCTCACACTCGATTTCTTTCGTGGAGCATCTCAACCGCAGCTTCTTTCCAGCCTTGCCCAGGCCGCCTATCCACAGATAGAGATTCTGGACCTCAGCAGCAGCGCCGTATACCCGAGTCTCATTCTATTTCCCAACGTACGGAAGTTCACAAGCGAGTGTGCCCTCTGGGAATGCGACCTACCAGTCGCTGGCCATTACATGGAGCGCCACTTTGACTCCTTACACGTTGCGGCAAAGGATCTACATATCGTCTCGACTCTAGGCATCCGAAGTGATTCACTACATATAAATCTCCTTTCCGATTCCCCGAAAGTAGATGATACCGAACTTGTTTCTTCCGCCGCCGTCCTGGGGTTGCACTTGCAGTCTGGATGTGATGAGCGCTGCGTGGCATTGGCGCGGATGGTCTCAACCAAATCATCAAGAGTAAGGTACCTTATCTTGACAATTCGATCCTTTGGCATTCAAGACTTGTCTTCAGTGGTGACCCAGTGGATTGTACGTGATGCCCTTTTCTGCCTCCACACGATTTTCTCGGTATATATTAACGTTCGTTGACACAGAATACAATCACCCCTTTGCTGTCGTCTTCGCAGCTCATTTGCATACAGTCCATTTGAATCACACAGATTGGACTGAATGGGGGCGAGAGCAATTGCCCCGTTTCCTGCAGCTGCTGCAAGGCGCTCACATATCCGCAATACCCTCGCTTCGGTTCTACTTTCAAGGACGTGGCGATGAGGACATAGACAATCCATCGATGATCACTTGGGGACGGGTCGAGGACGATGAAGGCCGTCGCACGGTGCAGCCGATCCCGAGTTGGCAGGGCGAGAGGATCCACCGCTACCTGCAGTCTCCGGAGTTCTGTCGCACGTTACGCTTTGACGGTGAGTGGCACGGTTGATGAGCGCTGGAAACAGCGGCTTATCTTAGCAACCAGATGAAGCTGCCCTGCAATACACCGGCCGGTGACTGCGAAGGAAGGCAGTGCTAGAATGTTAATTGAGCTCGGAGGGTATGACGGAGCCGGAGCACCGCACTAGGTATCTTCGCGGCTTGTAACCTCATGATGTCTGGAAGCTTTCAATACAAACCACGGTTTGCCTTCGATCTCTAACGCGATATCACACTCACCGCTTTCGTCATCACAGAACACAGCACACAAACTTGACAAGGACCCATCAGTCGATTTCACAGTGAACGTTTGGACTCACTGTATCAAACTTCCGCGCCCTGGGCTACGCAGTGTCTCGGGCTGCCGTCTCAGGGTAAAGTCCTACGCGCAGGTGCGAGACAGACGCGATAGTGGGCTCTGGTTGGTCCTCCAGAATCCGGACAGACTGTATATCTCAGGGAGCAGTACCCTGCACTGGCGTGAAAGCGTTGTGCAGGGTGTGTGCCTCGCGGGGAACTCTCTCTTCCTGCTCGAGGAGCTCGAGAGTCTGAGGGGCCCCGGGGTGTCGATGGGCCTGGTAAGTGTGTGCGTAGCGCCCTCTTCCTAATACTCAGTTCCGCACGTTTAGAACTGTCCTGCGCCCCGCAGGTGCACGTCCATCGTTGATACATATGGGCAACGGAGGTACCTTTCCTCGCGGTCGATAGGAATGTTGCCATTGCTCGCGTCCGTACAACATCCGTTGTACATCTACACTGTGCGCACAGACAGGTTTAAGATTGTTGACATTGACAGCTCCCTCAAGGCTCAGAGCCTCGGTGAGAAAGACTCCCTGCGTGATTCGCTCGCCCTCGGTTGGGCTAAACTGCGTCAGGCCGCAGCCAAGGTCACACAGCCTACTAGGAGGAGGAGCGTCGTAGAACATCTCAAGTTTTGCAAGCGCGATCTCATGACGTCGGCGCATCTTAAGCATCCTCATTGGCGTCACATCCGCATTGCACGGTACCAGAATCTGAGTCTATGGTCAGGATGCGCCGAGCGGTCACTTTAACGTCCGACTTAGGAATGAATGCGGGTCATTGCGGGATGCAATGAACGTGTTCACCGAGTGGCCTAGTACGAGCACGTGTTATGTACTTCCTCGTCGAGTGCAGCCACACTCGCATATCCATCTTTTCTATCGTCCACTTACTAGTAGTGCTGCAAACGCACAGCGGCGAGTCCTTTCCCTGTCGACTATGCGACTCGCAACCGTGACGCTCACTGTAGTCCCAACTCTCAGCTCGCCACCATCATGAGTTTGTCGACTCTTAACGAAGACGTCCTCCGTATCATCGCCGAAATGCTTTCCTCGACGGAATGCATACCTCTGTCGTCGGTGTCTCGCCATCTGCATGCAATAGCACGGCAGTATGTGTTCGCGTCCATCACTGTGGGAACCATGAAGCAGCTAGTCAAGATGCACGACCACCTCATGCGTAACATCGACAATCGCCGGATCTGGCCTCGGGAATTGACTATCTATGGCCTGCCGGGAAAGGTCCCCTACAAGGCTCCAGCCATTGATGCGCTGGTAGGCATCTTCGAGCACGCACAAGAGTTGAAAGCTCTGGAGCTCCACTGGTGTGAGGCGATGATCGACTGCGATGCACGGATCGGGGAGCATTTGGCTGCACTGTCGAATCTCTCGGACATCCGCCTGCTCGCCGTCGGGCCAAAAACACTCGATGTCCTCTGCAAAATGGTCAGCAGACCGGACAAGGCATATCTGTCATCCACCATGCTGTTCTCCAATCGTGCTCTGCTACGCATAGCTGAAGCCGCTGTGCTTGGCAACGTTAAGCGGCTCAGACTGCACAATTGTCAATTCGATGCACGGTCTGAACTGCAGCTTCTTTCCAAACTCGCTGGGGTCTATCCACGGCTGGAAGTCCTGGATCTCGAAGGCAGTGCCGTATATCCCTGTCTCATCCTGTTCCCCAACATACGCAGGTTGACGATCGTCGGTGGCCTGTACAACCTACCTCCTCCTGGCTATCCAGTGGAGCAAAGACACTTGGACTACTTATCGATTGAGCCAACCTACCTACATCTCATCTCAGCCGGCCCAGCCATCCGCAGCGACTATCTGCGTCTATACACCGAGAGGCAGCGCTTCGATCCTTCGGAAGTAGGTCCCGACCTTGTTTCCGCCGCCGCCGTGCTGGAGTTGAACCTGTTTTCTGTTGAATGTCCCACCGAGTTCGGCATGGCATTGGCACAGATGATCTCAGCAATGGTATCAAGAATTAGGTATCTTGTCTTGACGACCCAATGGTACTCGTATTCAGCGGTCACCCGGTGGATGGTACGTGAATTATGTACTGTCTTTACTTCGTGTCCTCGATACTCACATGTGTTCGTCAATATAGGAAAATATAACCCCGTCTCTGTCGCCTTCGCAACTTTTTTGCATACGGGTTCATGCAACCCACGCAGTTGATAGGGGACCATCGCGTGAAACATGGCTAGAATTGCTGCAGCGACTGCAGAGCGTTCACGTTTCTTCGGTACCCTCGCTCCGGTTCTATTTCCAGCATGTCGAGTGCCTCGATGATCAGCGGAAACCAAGCGGTCCCTCGAAGACCACTTCGTGGCGTGTTGAGGGCAATGGCGATCACCGCACGGTGCAGCCGATCCCCAATTGGCAGGGCGAGAGGATCCATCGCTACATGCAGTCTCCAGAGTTCTGTCGTACGTTGCAATTTGACGGTGAGTCGCGCGTTTAGTGAGCGGTGGACAATGTCACTTATATCGACAATCAGAGGGCGCAGCCCTGCAATATACCGGCCGGTGAATACGAAAGGAGAGGTAGATTGCCAAGCGAGCTCGGAAGATGTGTGTCGGAGCCCGAGCATCATACTAGGTATCTTCGCGGCTTGTAGCGTGATGATGCCTGCAGAGCCCTTCAAATCACGGTTTGCCTTCGATCTTCAATTTAATACCACACTCGTCGTGGATGCTATCGACAGTCTCAAGCTGACTCGTCTTAGGACGGCCATAACGCCGTCCGACGGCCGCGTCTGATTGCTGGCCATCTGCCCAGTGTCCCACCGACCGTGACGGCGAGGGTCAAGAGGCTCATCTGCGTGACTCTCAAACTTGACTCGGAGACGTGCAGCAGCTCGACTGCAAGCACGATAGGGACACAGATATGCATAGCTGTACTTTTACGTCGCACAATCAATATTGTGTGCCCAAGACGAGTCTGTACAGTGTGTGGCCGAAGCACTACTGTAGTGACTTACGAGCACGTGCCTTGGTGACGACGGTGTCACACTACTCTGAACCGGATCCTTTAATTTGTCTGAGGCTGTCTCCCCTCCACGACATCCAATCCTCAGGCCTCAGTAATCCCTTGCTAGCCTAGTATGAGTTTGTTGACTCTTAACGATGACCTCCTCCACATCATCGCCGACATGCTTTCCGCCGCGGAATGCATCCCTCTCTCGTCGGTATCTCGCGATCTGCATGCAATCGCGCGGCAGTATGTGTTCGCGTCAATCACCGTTCGTACCATGAAAAAGCTCGTCAAGATGCACGACCACCTCATCCGTAACGTCGACAATCGCCTGATATGGCCTCGTGGATTGACTATCTATGGTCCGACGGGGATGGGAGCAGCCTGGCAGCCTTCAGCCATCAATGCGCTGGTAGGCATCTTCAAGCACGCGCGGGAACTGAAGGTTCTGGAGCTCTACGGTTGTGAGGAGGCTATCTGTTGCAATAAGCTGGTCGGAGAGTATCTGGCTGCGCTGCCGAATCTCACGGACATAAGCCTGCTCGGCGTCGGGACGAAGACACTCGATGTCCTACACAAAATGGTCAGCAGACCGGAGAAAGCAGCGCTGTCGGCCACGCTTAAACGCGATCGATTCGCGACACACATCGTTCGAGCACCCGTACTTGACAACGTCAAGGAGCTCAAGCTCTATCAGTTCGACGGGGTACCTCCAGTGCAGCTTCTTTCGAGCCCTGCTGGTGCCCATCCACAGGTAGAAAGTCTGCATTTGGGTGTTTGTGCCGTGCATCCCTGTCTCATCCTGTTTCCCAACATACGAAAGTTGACAACCAACATCTGCCAGTTCGACCTACCAGTTCCTGGCCATCAGATAAAGCAACGTCGTTTGGGCCACTTGGCGGTTGAGCCAACCAAACTCCATCTCATCTCTGCCCTAGGCATCCGCAGCGATTACCTGCGTCTATACGCCGAGTGGCAGGATTTCTATCCTTCCAAAGACCTCGTTTCCGCCGCCGCCGTTTTGGAGTTGAGCCTGTACTGCTACACAGAGACCTTCATGGCATTGGCACAGATTATCTCAGCAGAACTGTCACGAATCAGATACCTTGTCTTGAGGATCGAAGTCTTGTATTCAGCGTATTCAGTGGTGGCCCAGTGGATGGTACGTGTCACATATACACTGACTCTGATCCGTGTCTTCGATACTCATATGTGTTCGTCAATATAGAAGGATATTCCCTCTTTGCTGTCGCCCTCGCAACTCTTTTGCATACGGGTTCATGCGACCCGCGTGATTGATACGGAACCATCGCGTGAAACACGGCTAGACTTGCTGCAACGATTGCAGGACGCCCACGTTTCCGCAATACCCTCGCTTCGGTTCTACTTCCAGGTCCTTGGCGAGAGGCACGCAGACAATTCCTCGAATTTTACCTGGGGGCGCGTCGAGGGCGATGGCGGCCATCGCACGGTGCGGCCGATTCCCAGTTGGCAAGGCGAGAGGATCCATAGCTACCTGCAGTCTCCGGAGTTCTGTCGCACGTTGCGATTTAATGGTCAGTTGCACTTTCAGCGAGCGATGGAAACAGCGGCTGATCCTGGCAACCAGAGGAAGCTGCCCTGCAATACACCGGCCAGTGAATACGAAGGGAGAGCTAGATCGTCAAGTGAGCTCAGAGAGAGTGCAATGGAGCTCGGCGAGTGCCCTACTAGGTGATATCACGAGCATGCTAGTCCGGAGGGCGTCTGTACGACATACGGTTCGCTTTTGCTGTCCAATGATATATCTTACTCATCAGAGATGCTATGGATAGTACTGCAAGAGTTGATTCGCATGACGCACACTGACGGCTGCGTTCGGGATGTGATAATCTGCTCAATGTCGCGAAGAGGCACATGTCGCCTGCGTGAGCCCTAGACGTGACGACAAGCATCGGTATATCGACAACAAGTACAGTGCAGGACATCGGCATGAACAAAATCGTGCCACAAGACCTTCCCAGCCAAGTTCCTCGTGAGTATCATGGGTTTCCTTAGTTCAATGCTAATATCCGGAATTTGTCCAGGTACCTATCGATGTTATAAGTAAACAGTTCAGAAGCCGTAATGGAAGAAGGCCACCATGTAGTCTCCGTCGTGTACTCGGCCCGGGGTGGTAGTTATGGCCACTGTCTCGAGTTCACGTGTCGCTCATTCTACGAGAGTTACGAGCGACGGAGGCTTTCGAAGCGCAGTCTACTCATTTCGTTCGTGTATCACTCGATGATGGAATCTTCGCTTACGTCGGTCGCAGTTGAACGTCGTCCTATGCCTTCGCTGTCTCCAGTCTATCCGCAGTTGATATTCTGTCGCAGATGTTCGAATGAGCCCAGGGACGTATCACTCGCTGAATTATCTCTGAAAGGACATCGCAGCAAGCTGTGGATTGCACGGAGGCTCGTTGAGATGATGAGAGGCGTGGTGTCTGGAGCCGCCATCACCGACATATACTAGACTTGTCGCAGAGATCACACCACAAGCAATAGCGGGTATCCAGATGAGAGGGCCGCTGGCCCTTCAGAGCTGTGGTATATTGCAGCAACTATGTATCCGTAAATGCAGAAATACAATGTAAATGTGAGTGTGTACCAGATGCGAATGCTGATGCGAGCGGAGACATATGCAAGGTGAGTGCAGCTACAGATCTACGAGCCTACAGGTCGGACGCGTGGTGGGATGGTATATAATGGTATGCTCCACAGGATCCGGATAGAGAACTAGGCTACATCGCGCAGTGGTGATACAACGGCGACTGGTGCGGGTATAATGTCAGCGTCAGTACAACAGCAAGTAGGGTATAACATAGTAGTTGAGTCCAGATGATAATGCTTAATCATAATGAGATCGATGTATGTAAGATGGACCGCTGTGCGGTGTTTGAGAGAGGCCGAGAGGAGGATGAGGAGAACGGGTATCGGAGCTCGGGGATTGAGAAGAGGAGGTTGGCCCGGTTAGATCAGAGAGGCTAGATGACGGAGTCGTGCCGCAGGAGGCAGACGCGCGTGTGATGACAGAGTGCTCGGGTCCGGGAGCAAATCGCACGACAATGTCAGGACCGGAATGTCGCTGGCTGATCGAGAGGAAGCGCCCTTCTGCTAGATAAGTCGGGCCTATTGCGCCAGCGGGAGCCTGAGGAATCATGCGACAGCAAGGCAGGGGCGCCGGTGCCGTTGCTGGAACGACGACGTGCACCATAGCAAAGTATGTCTTAATGCTTCAGCGCGCTCGGGACCACCACCCAGCGACTCCGCGCGCACCCACATAGACGGCCTTCACAGCAATGCCAGCCAGAAGTCCGGCACCTTGAGCCATACGCGCAACCATCTTCACGCGCCGCCAGCGAGCAAGGCTAGCCTCGTCGATATGTCCATCAGACCAGTGGCCATCCGCGCCGGGCTCAAACTCGCCCTCAGATCCACAGAACGAGGAGTTATCTGTGTCGTCGCTGCTCTCGCTGTGGCCTACGGACAGCGCGTCCAGGCTGAGGTAGCCAGGCATCAGAGGCGAATCATAGTCCTCCGTCTCGGGGTTGTACGCCTGTGCGGGTGGGGTCGGCCCAGCTTCGAGGCCCGCTGATGCATGCTCAGCCGTCGCAAGAGCAGCTTCTGCTTTCCGTGCAGCCTGCTCGGCCAGCGCCCACGCGTAATGCGCGGAATCAAAGTTGCTGTACGTGTGCACTTGGTGGACGTAGCACGGCGGCTGAGGTATATCTACTATTGGCTTGAGCGGCTCCCAGTACGTCGGCTGCATTTTCAGGCGCAGCTTTGAGCATCCGCGAACCGAGGCTGGATAGTTGGATACGGGTGCCCTGAGTGGAGACGTGACGTGAGACGTGGGTGGTAACCCAGCGAGGAAGTCGTGGAATGACATTGATGCAGTGGGCGCGGCGGGAGCAGTTGTCGAAGCAGCAGGTCGCAGAGGCTTAGGCAAAACCTTGAGAGGCTTGTCGGTATGCTGCTCGACCGGTTTGTTGACGGGGACCGTCGCAGGAGCAGTCTTCAGTGCCAGAGCGACCGGGGGCACAGAGCGAGCATCCTTGGTATCCGGCGTGGCCTTGGTATCCGGCGTGGCCTTGGTATCCGGCGTGGCCTTGGCAGATGCTGGGTTCAAGGACGGTTGGGCCGCATCTAAGTCGCCTCGACCGCGTGCGGGCTTCGCAGGCTGTGCAGAAATGGTGGGTCGTTGCACCGTTGGAGTTGAAGACGTCGGTGGCACCGGCGCTGCAGACACGGGTTCAGTGTGAGCTGGAGCTGGACGAGGTGAGGCTGTAGTTGCGGGTAATTGTGATTTCACTGGCTGCACAGTCGACTTCGCTCCCTGGACAGGAGACATCGACAGAGACTGAGCTCCCGACGCTGCAGGTTCCTGAGCCTCAGAGGATGTAGGACTGGACTGTTCACCCGCTCGAACAGTCCAACGTTGATTGACCGGTTGGGCAGCAGTGGGCACTGATGTACTCCTGACTGTTTGAGCGGGACTCTCTCGCGCTATCATCCTACCAGCAGCCGGTGGCTTTGCATTTGCAGCTGCACCAGTCAAGACATCGCCAGAGACACGAGTTGACTGCTGCTGGCCCCTGTGTCCAACAATCACAATCAGCATGTCAGAACGAGCAAAACTCCAAGCGACGACTTACGGTGCCGTTGTCATGTCTTTGTCCAGCGGTCGCCGCGTTTCGGTTACGTGTTTGCTTTCCTCCCCCAAAGCGGCTTCAGCTGAAGCCGCTAAAACATGGTCGTCGGTACTGCAAGTAACATCGGTAGCAAGGGCCACAGGTGGGTCCTGTAAGGCCCGCAGATTGTTCGTCAAGTCCGGTGACCTTGATGGACCAGGCATCGACGGATCCAAGTCGCTTCGACGGGGAGATAATAGCGCGGCCTGCTGTCTCACAATGTCAGGATCGATTGTGTTACTGCCCAGCGACAGTCTCTTCGCGGCCTCAAAAACTCGGGAGTCATCCTCATCGTCGGCCTCAGAACTCTCTACCACAGCTTCCTCCTCGATCCACTTAGCCTTGCCCTTGCCCTTCCGATCAACGAGAGTCGCGCCGGGGACAGGAGAAGTGACTTCCTGGTCCTTTCCCTTGAGCTGCGTGGCAGAGGTCGTTGTCTTCACAGGAAGTGCAGTTTGCGAGCTGGATCTGGCGTTCGTAGCATTCGCGGGGGTGCTTGGCGTAGTTAGTGTGCTGGCCTTCGGTGAGCTGGGCTTCGACTTCGGTGAACTGGCCTTCGGTGAGCTGGGCTTCGGGAAGCTACTAGCCTTCGGTGAGCCGGGCTTCCGAGATGTGTTTTTCGCTTGCTCGGGCTCAGAGGCCTTGGGGATGACAATAGCACCCTGGCGATACCAATTTACGTTACTTCGAATCGCGGGAGTAAGATTGCAGTCGTACTTACCGACTTATCTGGCCCTCGCGCATCCGGTGTCGCATGAGGAACACTTGCTGGTTTCTGAGCAGTACCAGGTGCCTTGGATGCAGCAGTTTCCTTGGCGGTGACGTCCTTCGATCCCGCAGCATCCGATGGCTTCATCGCCGACGGTGAGGTGGTCGGGCTAGCGGGGACTGCTCCTGTTGATGCTGAAGGAATTTCGAAGTCCATCTCTACGTCTACATCGGGCGTAAGTTCCCAAGCCGCCCAGGTCCTCCGTTCGACAAACAGCTCCCAGCGAGGCTCCGTCCGCCGGCGGCGAGTGAGGACCTGTCGTGCAAACCTGCACATCGTGCCGCAACGCTTCTGCAAAGGGGTCCGTTCCGTCTTCCGCTGTCCCTTAAGCGCGTTCTTCCGGGCAGCAACCTGACGCCTGACACCATGAGACCGTCCGAGCCGTGGCGGCACGACGACAGGGAGGTATCGCGTGCGATGATGGTGACGCCTTGCGCGCAGTCGGAAGATTTTCTTCGACGGCCGCTTTGCCAGGGCGAGGTAAGCATCGCGAGCAGCACGCCCACGACGGTCAACCCATGCTGGGCGATGTCGGGAGCGCGGGATATCTTCGTCCATTTGTATAGCTATATCCATATCGCCCCCCGAGGCGAATGGAGCATTATAGAAAACACCTGTAGGAAGTTGCGGGAGAGCGATAGGCGTGTTGTACTGGCTCTGCTCTCCGGACGGCTGCCATTGTGGGGCTGGGGCAATCGAAGTCGGCCACTGTGGGACGGAGGTGGGGCCGAAGGCGGAGTGCACGGTTTGTTGAGGTTCGTCCTCCATCGGTGTGTCATCCATCGATGTCGATTGATACGGCTGGATGCTGAACAACGGCGGTGTAGGTAACTGGTTAGGCTGTGGCGTGTTCCATTGCATGCTCTGCATCGAACAATCGTAAGTGAAAGTTGCACAGGATAAGCCAAGGACCACGTACAGAGGGAGCGGGGGTAGACTCTTGTCCACTCATGGCGTCTCGCTTGTCGTCCTTAAAGACGTTCATGGGATCGGGCCCAGGAGCTGTCGGTAATGCCTCAGGCCATCGAATGGGAGCGGGTTCGGTGGGAGGCTGCGTGGTGTAGACTTTCTTGTCTGCGGGAGGCGTAGGCACTACTGCAGATGGCGCAGAAGACATCACAGATGCGAGTGAGTCTCTTGGAGGGGTGGACACGACGGTCGGAGGGGCGGGCGCAGCAGGCCGAGGCCGAGTGACGGAAGCTGCAGGAGGAGGAGGAGGAGGAGGAGGAGTAGAAGCTGCGGGAAGAGGACTGGGCTTCTGTACGGGCGCAGGCTTTGGTGTTGCAGAAGCAAGAGGTGCCGCCTCCGTACGGGGAACGGGCACACTCTGGGCGCGAGGAGCGGGGGTGACCACAATGGAGGGCACTTCCTTTGTGGCGTCCTCCTTTGTGGCGTCTTCGACCGTGTTGACAATGGCAGGCGGAGGCGACAGACGCCTAGGGGAACGCGGCGGGCGGGGAGGGGCCAGCGACAACGAGGCCATGCCCATGTCGAGACCGAGGTCATCTTCGACCGGCCTGTCGGTTGTGGCGTCGTGCGTGAGGGACAGTGACGCCAGACCCAGATCGAGGCCAAGATCGGGCTGGGTGGATTTCTTTGTAGTGGTGTCGCGTCGTCCGAGCGATAGTGACGCTAGAATCGACTCAAGCTCGAGCTCGAGCTCGGCTGGCTTGTTCTTCTCTGCCTCCGTCTCTTCTCTGAATCGTAGCACAACCGGCGGCGGAGTCTGCAGCCTCGGAGAAGGCGACCTGCTGGTATCTTGGCGGGCCAACCCTGGCGGAAGCTGCGGCTCCGGTGAAGGCGCTGCAGAGCGGCGTCCTTCCGGCGACGGCGAGCGGTAGCGCTCGGAGTGGGCCGGAGACACCTGTGTCGAGGTGGCCTGTGTATCCGCCTCTAAGTCCTCTGAATGAGGCGGCGGACCGGCCGGAGGAATCGGCACTGAGGCTAGGAACTTCTCGACGTCCTCCTCGGATGCAGGTTTCGTCGGCTCCGCCTGTGTTGAGTCTTCATTATGGGATATGGCGTGCTGTCGCGCTGCGTCCTGCCTTTGTTGCGATTCGTTCCTGCGATCGGAAAGCTCGTCCGGTTTGATCTCTGCGAGGTGCTCAGATCGTTGGTACATGACGAAGGCCGGAGACAGCTCACCTTTGCCTTCCTTATCTTCGTCCTCATCCTCGTCTTCATCTTCATCCTCATCATCGTCCTCATCGTCCTCGTCTTCATCCTCATCATTGTCCTCGTCTTTCTTATCGTCATCTTCCTTATCCTCCTCATCTTCGCCCTCATTTCCGCCTTTCGCGGGCTGGTCATGGTCCCCATCTTGATCCTCTTCATCACTAATCCCCCAGTCGAGTACTTCGTCGTCATCATCTTCGAGGGGTCTCCTGATCTCGCCCACGGTGGAATTCCGTGCCGGCTGGTGTCCGCTGCCGGCACCGTCTGCCGGCTGTGTCACGTCGCACTCTTCCATATCGTCGTCATCCTCGTTCTCTCCGTTCGCATCTTCAGCGTCCGTTTCGTCTCCCTCGCCCATCTCATCATCTTCATCTTCATCTGCGAGGGCCGCCATCGCCGTGGTGGGCGACGGCATCGGCGTTGGTATATGCTCTCCACCCGGCGGCTGTGGTGGCTTGATCTTGAACACCATCTTGCCTGTCACGGCGTTGACCCCAACGGTGAGGCGCTTCGCATTCTCAACCCCGTCTGTTTGCGTGCGTGGCTTTGTGGTTCGTAGGTTCCGGAGCTGCTGGGCGCGGAGGTCACGCTCCTTACGCTCGTCGTGGAAGTGGACGGTCGAGCGTTTCCGGTGCGTGCCATCGGAGCCACCAGACTTGAGGATTCCCCTGCGAGAAGGGAGGGGAGGTTAGTACACGGAAATTCTCGGTCGAAAAGGGATGCAAATGGGAAGGCAGAACGTCCCAAAAGACTGCAGCAGACTGTGAGGGCGAATATGAGTAGGGGCCCATCCTACGTGCGTGCGTGTCCTAAGCAAGCAACCC
Organism: Fomitopsis serialis; assembly: GCF_022376445.1. Taxonomy (NCBI): domain Eukaryota; kingdom Fungi; phylum Basidiomycota; class Agaricomycetes; order Polyporales; family Fomitopsidaceae; genus Fomitopsis; species Fomitopsis serialis. Next base: position 95,515 of record NW_025955003.1, on the reverse strand, counting down.
ACTGTGCTGGGACACTGCACAGAACATCGCATCAAGTTTGCAATCATATTGTTGACGGTCTAGTGTCACAGAGACCGTCGAAGATCGTGGTCTGTGCGACGCCACAATGACCGGGACGTGGAGAGGGGGCGTTCTGACGCGCCATGGACGCGTCGATACCGCTTCAAGCGTGTATTAGGTGAGGCGCGGTGTCCCAGATCTCACTCATGGAGATGTGGAGCTCAATGGCCAACATAACTTGGACCCGTAGCGCGTACATGGCAGACGCATGTGCAGACTGCTCAAAGCGCCACAATGGTGGGCTGCGAGGCAGAGGCGGACATACGGACAGACCAGGCTTATGATAAGCTCGTTTGTGGAATAAACATGAGTCGCACGGAGATGTGGCGTCCAACACCGTGTACGATGACCAGCGCGGTGAGCCCAGGCGAAGCCCGACGATTCAGGGAACCGTCATGTATGGTGAGCCAGTGCACGCACGCCCTCGAAATGTCAAGACAGTGAGGAAGAGTGAGGCAAGGAGAGGTCATGACAGCACAGTCGGGCGACCCCAAATGTGGCGTCGGCGCAACGAGCACATTCAGTGCGTTGTAGGGCGCGCATGATGCAGCACAGCGGCAGAAACGATGATGGACGTCGCTGCCGTCCCTGCGGTAGCAGTCATGCGCGAAGCAGGGGCGGGAGGAGAGCGGGAGGAGAGCGAAGTAGTCATTCTCCACAGCGACGCAGGCGGCCACGAAGATGACAGATGTATCCTCGAGCGGTGTGCTAGACTCAATCGTGTCACGACGCCACCATACACGCGATCGCTGTGAGAAGCGTTCGAGGTAGAGGGAGGTTTGTCGGCGACACCAAAAACGGCGAGTAGCGCGCACGGCGAGCAAGGATGTCGCGCGACACAGAGGCGCAGGGCCCTACGATCGTCTGCCTGACATGAACAAAGCGGACATACCTTCCTGGAGATCCTCGAGCCATGTTGCGGTATGAAGTGAGGGTTGTGGCGTGGCCGATTGAAGGTGGTATGTCGATCTCGCCGTGCTTGGGTGCAAGCACGGCCAGGGGGACTGTATGTATAGGAGGTTGCTTGCGAGTCGCGGGACAATAGCCCGTGCAGAAGTTGCGAGGGGAGGGCGAAGGTATTTGTCGGGGGAGTGGTGGTGGGGGAGGAAGAACAAGAAGTGCGTGCATCGCCACAGTTGCCTGAAGAGGGACATAGCGTCGGGAGGGTGCGCTTTGACCGAGGAGACAATGGCAGGTGCGGCAGTCGGACGAGTGGCGGGCTGCTTTGGCCCAAAGCGCCCAGCGCGTCGCGTACCATCGCTCAGGCGCCCACCGCATCCCCACCACGGTCACGTGGAAAACGCGCTACGCGAAATCGAACCAACAACGTGGGATTATGTAAGCGTGGCTAACATGCGTTGAGCACGACGTCGCAGGCTTGCTCCTGCTTCTTCCCATCCATCACGAGCCACCCCTGCACCTGCGTCGACGGCGTCAGGCCTGCCCACGACGATGTCCGTCCCCCTCTACACCATGGCCCCGCCGCCGCGGCGAAACCCCCTCAGCACCGCGCCTACGAACCACCACGCGATTAACCAGCCCTACGCACCACCCGGGACACCCCCCAAGCCACAAGTCCAAGAGAAACACCGCAACCCTTCATCGCCCCCGCTGCCGAGGCAGAATATGAAAGTCACCCCGCCTTCACCTCCCAAAGTCATTACCGACAAGTCTCGAACGGTTGAATTCTTCCGCATTGGCATGCTCGGCGAAGTAAGTACAACTCGGCGGCTTGAGTTGTGCCTGTCCCTGCTATGATTTGCTTGCTGCATCTCACTGCCCTGTGCTTCATCCGCGCTGCTCGTTCGCAGCACGACGGATGTGGCGGCGTCGCCGTTGTCTGTTTGGAGTTGGGTGACGACCACATCTTCAATCGCGATTCGTGACGTGTAGTGGCGCCTTGCGAGTTCTTTTGCCTCGCGGGTATCTTTGTGTGCATGTTATAGGGACTCCACTTGCGGCATTCCTGGTGAGACGGTGTTGCCAGTCACTGACATTTGCATCGACAGGGTGGCTTCGCTCGCGTGTATGAAGTCCAAGACTCTCGCGGCTCAAGGTCGGCGTGTAAAGTTGTCACGAAATCCTCTCTCAAGACTAAGAAGGCGAAGACAAAGGTACGCACGTCGTCGTGGCAACTTGAACATCCCGTCTAACAGCCACACAGCTCTACGCCGAAATCAAGATCCACCGTTCCCTCGACCACCCAAACATCGTTCGTTTCCAAGAATGTTTCGAGGACGACGACAACGTCTACATGACCCTCGAGCTATGCCACAATGGCTCACTCATGGACATGCTGCGACGGCGGCGACGCTTCACAGAGCCGGAGTCACGTTTCTTTATGGTGCAGCTCATCGGCGCGTGCCAATACATGCACACGCACCAGGTCATCCACCGTGACCTGAAGCTCGGCAACATCTTCCTCGACCGTAACATGAACGTGAAGGTCGGTGACTTCGGCCTTGCGGCGCTCATCGAGAACCCGGGCGAACGCAAGAAGACGATCTGCGGCACGCCGAACTACATTGCGCCCGAGGTTCTCTTCGACACCGCAAATGGGCACAGTTTCGAGGTCGACACGTGGTCGATTGGCGTCATACTCTACACGCTCGTCGTCGGCCGCCCGCCGTTCCAAACCAAGGATGTCAAGGCCATCTATAAGCGCATTCGGGACAATGAGTACGAATTCCCCGAAGACCGCGCTGTGTCTGTGCTTGTGAGGGAGCTCGTACAGCAGATCCTCACCCCCGACCCGCAGCAACGCCCCACCCTTCACGAAATCGTTGAACATGCGTGGTTCACAACAGGCGTCGTGCCTGGTTACATCCCCGCAACTGCGCATGACGGCCCCCCGAGCTTCGCACATATCACGCGCTCGATCTCCGAGGCGAACCTCGCGCGCCTCAAGCGCTACGCAATGCTGGACGAGGATCAGGTAACCAGCATCAACGTCCCCGCGCCACCTGCGCCTTCTGCGGCTACGTCGAGCAAGAGCAAGGGCATGTCGTCAAGCTTGGCGCAACAAGAGAAGGAGTTCCAGAAGGCCGTGCAACCTGGTTCGCCGATCTCTGCCCTGCTCAGCTCCGCTCGTCAACCTCTGCTGGTTGCGCCCCTCGCTGCACCCCGTGGCGAGCCCCTCCTCCGCAAACTCCAAGCAGCCAAGGACCCGCGCTCCCCTGCACGCCCCGGCCGTACGAACCTTCAAAACATCGCAGAGCGCGAGGAAGACGAAGATGTACAGCGAGAGGTGATCCGCAAGAAGGAGTTGGAGAGCCAGAAAGCGCGCATCGTCGCGCAGATGGTGCCCGGCAGCGCGCCCGGTTCGGCGTACGGCCAGGAGGACCAGGAGAACGTCCCCCCTGCAGAGTTCAGGCCTTCTCGCGAACGGCGGGGAGAGTCGAACAAGGAGAGAGAGAAGGTGAAAGAGAGGCAGGTGCCTAAGGAGGAGTCGACTATTCCGGCCCCGGTCCCGTCGTCGTCCACTGAGAATGCGCCCGCTCTCCGCGTGAATGGGTTCGACGCCGCCGCGCAGACGCTCACTGTGGCGTTTGATGCGAAGGCTGCTGGACGAGTCTTCAAGGATCCCCGCGAGGAGGTTGGCTTGCCCGACCCGAAGGTCTTCATCGTATCCTGGGTCGACTACTGCAACAAGTACGGCATGGGTTATGCGCTCACCGATGGCTCTGTCGGGGTGCACTTTAACGACAGTACGACGATGATTCTCTCCGCAGATAAACAGTGCGCACCCTTTGGCCAGCTGCACGTCATTGCATTACTGACCTTTCCCACAGTCATTTTGATTACGTCTCGTCGAGGCGCCAGGGCTCGGTATACGTGCGCAAGAACTACACGGTGTCTGTATATCCCGAAGATCTGAAGAGCAAGGTGTATCTCCTTAAGCATTTCGAACGCTATATCATGGATCGTCTCTACGGCGAATACGACTACACTTACGAAGACAAGGAACGCACGAAGGGCATGGACTTCGTGCAGAAGTACCTCCGCATGAAGCACGTTATCGTGTTCAAGATGAGTCACGACGTCTTACAGGTCCGTCTTCGCGTCTTCTTGTCTTCTCTCGACGTCACTGATCGCTCGGTTTGACAGTTCAACTTCTACGACCATTCAAAAGTCATCCTCTCGTCCCAAGGCCTACTCATCACCCACATCGACAAGGACTACAACCTCACCCGGTGGACTCTGAGCGAGGTAATGGGCCTTGCACTTCGCCCACCGGTCTCGGACCCGAAGCAGGCCAAGTTTAATCAGCGCCTCTTCGACAAGATCAAGTACTGTAAGGAGGTACTGGTGTCGATCAAGAACGCCAGCTCGAGTTCGGGTTCTGGCGAAGATCAACAGGTGCAGGGGCAAGGCGAGGATCCGGAGGGCTTCGGGATGCCCGGCGGACCGCCACCCATGAGCACTCGCTCGTCAAAGCAGTCGTTGCGCTAGCGGTCCTCCTGCAGGTAGTTACAGCGGCGAGGAGGTTCGTACCTTGCTGGCGTCGTTCAAATCGTTAGCGCCGACGTCTGTTCTGGATATTTGCATTTGTACGATACCCTCCGATGAATCCACGACCGTATGCATGTTCACACGTCTCTTTATGATCATCTCATCCTCTCCTCTCGCTGCCTCTCTTGTCACTCTCTCGTCACTTCTCGTCTGTCTGGTCTCGCACATCACCCATTCGTAGCCCGCACCTATCCACGATATGTATTAGACGCATCTACTTAGTCACCGAACCCGTGGTCATGTACGTTGCCGTTTGCTCACAACCGTACGTAGGTGCGGGTCAGAATGACATGGCTTCTAGCCCTCTCGCACTCTACTACTATTAGTATAGGCGACGGCGGTGATGGCGTTCCAGTACTTGCTGAAGTTGTGTCTCAACATGTCCGAGTAAGTCAAGCTTTCCACTGAACTGGAATATGGGACGCAACATTATTCCGACTTGGATAAAGCTGCTTCGTATATTGACAGGAAGTGAGCAATCGAGGCCTGCGTTCAGGCAACATCTGGCAACATTCAGCCTGAGGCTGAGGAGGCCTGCCGCCTCAGGCTTGCACTGGCTGCCAAATATGGAACTATGTTGTTTGGCAAGAGCCTTAGAACCAAACAACCGCCTCCTGTAGGCGCCGGTGCTGTGCTTCTACAACACAATTTCCGATGCGCTCCACTCTTGTACTTTCACAGGACATCTTGATGAACGCTTCAACGGATTCTTTCTTGGGCTTCGATTGCTCTTATACCGCCACACGAGAGGTTTCGTGAGTCTACGGGACGGAGCACTCAGCACTGGCACTGCCAGTGGTGGAATGTGAACGGGCGACGCGTGTGGTCCCGGCAGACTAGTAGGCAGGAAGCTGTGCGCGAGAGCGCTATGGTACAGCATGTCTCTTTTTGGTAGCTCCGACTGTCGAGATGCTAATGAGACTTGAGTTGTTGAGATCAAGTGCGGTCACCGCCGCTGGCCGCGTTTCGCCAGAACGTACATCGCATTCATGCGCCCGCTGTCAAATCTAGCGGTGTACTGGGCTAGAAGCCTCCATTCTTGCAATTTTACAAGGAAAGGAAACGCTGGACGCTGTGACGTCCTTCCGGATCTGGACAGCTCGGAACGGACTCACTGGCAACCGGCGTGCACCTGTGGCGTTTCTTCAAGTTTGACGCGACGCAAGGGACCCATCAGGTGTGGGATGGCAATCAAAGGTTCTTCGTGTCTGGCTTTTCTGAGAGTCCGAGTCATGCTAACATACCGTTACCATCAGCTTCAACTCGATGGCATTTTGACCGGAATCGTCAACGTGAACCGTCTGCGACCGAGAAAGGAACGACAGTGAAGGCAGGCTGTGTGGGGGATTTTCACAGTGGCTCTGCTGGAAGTATACGGCTCATAGAACTCCGAAATTGTTACCATTATTCTGGGACACGGTGAGCCCTTTGAGCAGATTTCCGAGGTGCTTCTAGGTTAGTGGTAACTGCGCATATGGATAGGATCCGCTATGGTGTGAATCACTGTACACAGTACACTACAGCGGCTGAAATTTATAAAAGCCAGTCGAGGGTGGCGCTCCTCCACACAATCGCACTCCATATCGCCTGTCCTACCGTGGACGGCAGTCCTTTTTGTCTTACCCGCCTCACCCATCCCCTTGCGAAATACCGAGCCCGTTTGGACCGTTGCCCCTTGCATTCGACGACCCCATGTCGGCCTCAGACCTATACTCGATGCTTCTGTCAAGCGAAGATTCTTTCGCCACGGAGTACTTCGACACAGATGTGAGTAAAATGGTCGTCGTTCATTTACCCTCATGTCTCATTAGCGATGCAGAGTCTTTCTTCTCTCGGAAGTGATGCGAATTTTCCGTCGCCCCTCGACAATCCGACGAACCTGTCGGAGCTCCTACGAGAATTCGGTCTACCGGACTTGCCGGACTGGTCCTCGCAGTTGGCAGACGGTTCTTCAATATACCACGACTTCCATTCTCACTACACCTGGTCACCCCCCTTTGTCCCTTCGCCGCATCCACGGTCGCCACCACCTCTTCCTGCGCTGGTCCCCGAACCTGAACCCGCGCTTGCAACACAGGAGCCAACCTCGACCACGCTGTCACCCACCCCTACAACAAACGGCGACGAAAGCTTCCACATCGCTCCTAGCATGGACGACACGGGGCTTGGAAGAACCAAATCAAGTACTGTGGCGGTGGACGACTCGGGTTCAACAGCGCAGACGTGTGAATTTGAGACCGATCTCAGCGTCCATGGAACAGCATCCGAGTTGCACGATCAAAAGGATCAAGAACGCCAGACAGCGCAATCTCCACAAGTACTGCGCCAGACCTTCCGAAGGAACTTGAAAAGACGCGCGGAAACAGACGAGGAGGAGGATTGTGCCGGACAGTCTACCCTCATGCCTCAGAAGAAACGGCCAAGACGAAGATTGCAGAGCGATGACGAGTATCGCCCGAACTTGCGCCGTGCATCTTCGTCCCGCCAAAATACCCACATCAAATGTCCTTCAACGCACATCGCGTGTCGCAAGAGTGGCTGCCAGCAAACCTTTACACGAGAGCGGGATCGGGACCGGCATGAATCCGTTACGCATGAACAGCGCAGAGTCCAATGCCTGCATTGCAACTTGATACTCTCGCGCGCGGACTCTGCAGAGCGCCACTCGAGAAACAGACACAGGGGGAAACCGTTATGGATCGTGGCCGTCCAAATTGTTGAAGATGCACCATCCGCGGACGAAGTAGCTGCCGGCGGATGTGGCTCGACAGAAACCACAGATAATGCGACTCGTGTTGCCAGGCGAACTTCGACCCGTCCCAATTCATAACCATGGCCACTTACACGCTGCGACTCGGAGAAGTATACCTGCCGCGACCGAAGCTGCATAGCGGTAGGTCACTAAGCTGAGCAGGTAGTAGCCTGCGCCGGCTGGCGCTGTGCGAGCCCGTCCTTTGTCGTTACGGCATTTGCTCTGAGATGAGCTGCTTTACCAATGGTCAGGCATCCGGTGTGGCCTGGGGGAGGTATTGGCGGCATGTATACCCACAGAGCTCCGTTCAATTTGGTGCAGAAACATTATGCATAGATCTAGTAGTTCATAGTAGCTGCGTTCAAGATCATCTACTACAAGTTCTGTATCTAGTTTCGTCAGAGACTGATCAATATATACCCAATACTTACTCGCTGTATTAGCCCGAGTGCGTCTGTTCAGACCGTCTACAGTTGATTTCGCAAGGTATATAACGCTGCTCGTCGCAGTACTTACAAGTTTTTGAAACTAGGTCATCTCGTACTACTGGCACCAAAGGCGGACTTCATAGCGCAAAGCATCAACGTCCGCCCGACGTCCGCCCATGACAATTCATCAATTAAATAACTGGCCTAGGCTCGAGCTAATACATGTGCGACGGAGATGGTTCGTGAGCGACAAGCATTTTCAAGTTACAGTCGGTAGCGCCGCTTTGACCGTGACGCTTCCGCTTCAGCCCACTATGTAGTAGCGCCCGCGAGCTCAACGGCATGCGGCCATGATGATGTACCGCACTGGCGTCTGATTCCTGTCTGTTCGTCATATATAACCATGGGCGTAGACATCCGCTCCTGCATCCCCAATCTTACTTGTCTACAGTACTTGCGCCACTCATATCTTCCATGCAGCCGCCCTCTAATTTTCAAGTTGCGCCTCGGGCATCCCCCGAGTCCGCCGCGCTCTCCGCCACGTCTCATCCGCCTCGCCACTGCGTGCGGTTTGTGATGGAGGCGTCATTACCTGACATCGCAGCCAAGACTGGCGATGATAGCAATAACAGTGTACGATGAGTGCGTTCATGCGCGTGATAGTCATCATCTCACTTGGATCAATATTGTCTCCCATTTAGGTGCCACACAACGCCACTCCAGGTATCCGTCTCTCAGTCAAACCTGTTCCTGTGGCCGGTTCTACTGCCCTCAATTATCGGATGGTCTCCTCTAGCGCTATGATAGAGTGCGAAGACCCTAGTGCATTACAATCTCGACATCAGACGTCGTTTATATGCCATCCGGAAGGACGATCCGAAGCATTCCGAGTCCAGGCGACCTTTTCTGTGCGGCGTCTTCGTAATGACGAGTTTCAAGCCCACTCGATCAGGCCGTCTTCACTAGACCAAATCCAACCAGAGCATCGTCTCGAAGATCGACTGCTTGACGGACACGCCACACGCGATCGTGTACCCGACGCAACACCGCACTTACCCGGCCTAGCGGAGATGGAGCAGTCGGCGATCACCTTGCTATCGCGTATGCGCGCAAGCAGAACCCGTTCCGCGGTTGCGAATCCCCAAGCGCCATCGTCATCGTCAGTCCTGCCCGACGCAGAGGACGATGCCGCTTCTAGCGAATACGAGGACTCGCAAGACGGAGCTACAGGAGACATCAGTGACCATAATGATGTCGATCTACATCGTGAACCAGGACTTGTTGAGCCTGGGCGCATGAATGCCTCCGTGGAGCACCCCAGTGAGGCAGCACCGTTCCAGGTATACAGCGTTTCGGGCCCTAAAAGCAAGAAAAGGTCGAAACGGAGGACCCCCTGGGCTGAACGGCGCACATTGCTCGGGAGCCCACGCAGACAGGTGGGGGCACCCATCTCATGTGGATACAATGGCTGCAAGCGGTCGTTCTTGCGCAAGGCGGACCTCCGTCGTCATGAGGCGGCTCATGATCGCAGGGGCGGGTGGAAATGCATGCTGTGCGGCACCGTCCTTTCTCGACATGACGCCGGCATGCGGCACAGCACTGGGCGGCATAAGGGCGAGAAGCCACTCCTCGAGTTTCTCGATGTCATTGACGAATGAGGCCAGGCTTGAGCCCTAGCCGCCCGGCCAAATGAGCTAAGTATGCGAACCATATATTGACGACCTGTATGCCATATGCATATGCGTGCTGGGACAGTTGGACCTGGCGTTCTTGTACTGTCATGATGCTTATAACAGTGTATGCTTACTACAAAATTTTGTATTCGACTTCATCGGCTGACTGGCACCTCAAACCGGTTTCCAGACAGACGAGCTACTGTACAAGCAGCTGCTTCTGTCTGACTCGAGATGTCACAATCCAAGCCCGTGACCACGTCACAATATGTACTTTTGCGCGTCCGAGTCCGAGTCCCGAAGTCCGCATGCATTCATAGCCGCTGGCATGAGTATAAGTGCAGGCTTTGGCCCTCTCCTGGCAGAGCTTCATCGTCCATGTCATCGACTCTCTTCCCCTCGTCCTACTATGCCACCTACCTCCACCGTTTCCGACTCAGTAGAGTACGCGCACTCAGCCACGTCTTACCCAGTGGAGGAATCCATAATGGATGAACCAGAGACGAACCAGGGCCCGGGGCCGGAGCGTTCAGAACACCGGGATAGCGCTGTATGCCACTTGCTATCCCTATGCTCATGGTAGCCTCTGACCCACTTGGGTTGCTCCGCAGATTCGTCTCGAACGTGTGGCGCACAACAAGGCTACAGGTATTGGTATCGCTGGCGACGATCCCAATACCATCCAAAGTCCTCCAGACGCTCGATCTGGTTCTGTGGCACTCTCCGACGACCATGTCTCAAGCAATGGTCAACATCAAACTTCGTCCTATGTGCGGCGCCACCTGGATGGGCACTGGCGGTCCGAACCAGTCCTAGTCACTACTTTCGCTGTCACGCAGTGGCTCCGCTTGAAAGAACCGAACCAGGAGCATGGAAAAGCCTTACGCCGTGGCGCGCAACCTGAAAACCATGCCGAGGGGCGGGATGTACCTGCGCCATATCAGTTAGACCCGGACCCGGACCTGGAAGAAGAAGAGACAGTAATGTCTTTGCTGGCGTGCATGCCTGCAACTGCGAGGAGTCGGTCCATTGTTTCTCAGTCTGCTGAGGTCGCCTCGGCATACACGCCCTCCACAGTGTCGTCTGCACCTCTCGCGGAGACCGAGTCAACGCCACTCACGTCGACATCGCAGCAGTATGGTCCTATGAGCGAGCCCGCTTCCGATTCATCCATCTCACGGCCTAGCTCTCCCACGATCTCGCAAGCATCGTCAAGTGAGCTCAGCGAAGATGACGCGTACAACGAATACACACCTGAGGAGGATCCAGTAGATGTTAGCAGCAGCGGCGACTCAGGTAAAGCACAAGGCACCAGGGAAGTCGGCAAGGTCAAGAATCGCAGCGATCAAGCTGCTCGTAACGTCGCATCGGGATCCATGATGACCAGGAGTCGGAGTCGCAAAGCTGGCGCGGGACATGCTACAACTCGTGCCAAGACCGGCTCCAGGGTGAGAGTCCCGCGCGCGAAACCGCAAAGTGCGCACTCTGCCCCCAAGCGCGACAACACGCCGAGAAATCTGCTTCACTGCAAATATGTCGATTGCGATTACTCGTTCCTGGCGAGTAGAGACCTCAAGCGCCACGAGGCGACCCATACCGGCGAGGACAGGTGGAGATGCCTGCGATGCCAGAAGATACTTGCCCGACACGACTCCGCTTTGAGGCACAGTAGGCGGCATGAGGGCCGCCCTCTCCTCGAGCGCGTCGAAGCTGCAGAGGAGTGAGGGCACCGCCACCATCCTTCATACTGTGTCAATTCTCTTGATCAACCTATGCTATGTACGCAGGCAATGCACACACGGCCATGCATGACCTTTCCCCAAATGCCGCCACTAGATGTACGAGGACGTTAATAGAGTAAAATTTATACTATGACTGGCAATGTATGCTTACAGCACTATGGTCCCAAATCGCTTCATCTCCACTTTCTGAACCATGCCGGACTGACCATCAGGCTTACTGAGAACAGTGTACAACACAGCTTTATTTATCACACTACTCACTACCAGCTACATCAGAGACGTCCGTGCGCTATCGACCATCTCGACGTGGTCCTCTCGCTCGGCCGAGACCGCCTCCCAGTCGTCTCCGTGCGCCCACCTCGCGCGCAATCGTTCGAACCGGTCTTTCGCGATCGCTGTCAATGAGAGCCGGTCAGGCTCACAACAAGGCGAGCAGTGCTCTCGATGACGTACAGATGGCGTTCAGCGTGGACGAGAGCTCTTCGCGCTGCGTCATATAGTACACGGGGATGCCCGCCAGGATAAAGCCTGCACTTCGCGTCAGCATGAGAGAGGGACAGTTGAGGCACATATCAACCTATTGCGGCCAACGCCTGCGTCGGCGCGGCCTTGATGGGCATCGACAGCAGGAAGATGCAAACCTGTGCACTTTTAGTTGCGAATCACACGAACCGGCCATGATGAGTGACGCACGGCGCAGAAGATTATAGGCGTAGTAAGCCACGTCTTGTACGGCCTGCACGAAGAATGTTAACGATCAATCCAGCCCAATCACGACGCCTCAAGATGCATACCGTTCCAATTGCGGCTCCTTCATACGCAGCACCAGCACACCCAGGACCTACACGGCCAGCGCACCGTCAGCCTCCGCGGACACCACCCGACCGAGCGTCGCTACTCACAGTGAGGAAGTAGAACGTCCACGCGGCGACGACCGAGAAGTTGATCAGCGACCGAAAGCCGCCCCCAACGACGATGAACGTGATCGTCAGCGTCGCCTGCAGGCCCATCGCGTTGAGCGGTGTCTGCAGGCGCTTGTTGAGCTGCCCGAACACCGCGGGGAGGTAACCCTCCTTGCCCGCGGCGTAGATCAGACGGGACGAGGTGAAGGCCGAGCCTGCGCGGTGTCCGTAGTCAGAGTCATTCTGAGTAAATACTCGTTTATCATGGGTGAACGAACCGTTGAGGGCGCCGAAGCATGAGATGGCGACCATCAGCGCGAAGACGATCCCGCCGACGGGACCGAAGAGCGCGCGGCCAAAGTCCAGGGCCACGGTGTTACTGCGCGCCAGGGTTGCCTGTGAACGTAATACGGCGTTAGTGCGATGTCAAGTCCGTCAGTCCTGGGACGCGCCTTGTCGAGCACGACAAAGTACGATAGGTTCGCGAGGAAGAAAAGGATCTACACCACGAGTCAGCAATTGAACGTGGCCGTGGCGCAAGACCACACTCACGATCACAGCACCCATACTACAGTGGATCGCCCTCGGGATATTCCTCTGCGCGTCCTTCATCTCGCCGCCGACGTAGTTCGCCTGGTTCCATCCGTCGAACGCCCACAAACCCGAGTAGAGCGCACGCGCAATCTCAGAGGGCCCTGCCTGTGCGAGCGAGCTTGCGCCCGCGCCGGAGAGTGGCGACGCGAAGAAGGGTTCGGACGTGAGCGAGGAGGACGCCTGTCCGCGAGCGAGCTGCACGAGGCCGAGGACGGTGATTGAGATCTGGAGAATGCGATGCACAGTTAGTATCGGCATCTCTGCGAACTGCTTGGGAAACAATAGACACAAGCTGACGTACCAGAGCCACGACCTGGTGGTTCGGAGTTAGCGAAGGCTCCTCGATGAGTAGGAGGCGCGAACCTTGACCGCGGTGAACATCACCGCCATGCGGGGCGCTGCGTTGGGAGTGGCAACGCATATGAGGAATACGAAAAGGATGGCAGATACCGCAGTGAGCTTGACAGCCCATTGCGGGATACTATCGGGGGACGCATCCGCACTCGTGCTGTGCCAGAACAGCCGATTGAGGTACTCCGCAAATACCAAGCTGATTACAGCGTTCCCGCCTGTCAACGCCAGCAACGTCCCATTCAAATATCAATTTAAATCAGCACTGAGTACGAGAGACGAGATACGGGAGACAATTCACCAGGGCTGAGGACGATGATAGCGGTCCATGCGAAGAGATATGCGACGAGCGGGCCGTACGCGTAGTGCAGGTAAGCTTGGGCGCCGCCGTTGACGGGGATGGACGAGCCGAGCTCCGCAAAGCTGCTCGCGCCGGTCCATGCGAGCAGACCCGCACCGAGCCATATGCCGAGGCTTGCACCGACGGAGTGCATGTTAGCGATGACGACTCCAGGGGCAGAGCTGTGTGAAGGTGATCGTTAGCATGCTTCCAAGGTGATAGCATGACGCTCTCGGATGAAGGAGGACGTATGTGCACTGTAGACGGTGGTTCCGCAGAGGCCAGTTGTACCAGCCGTAGGCCCAGGACCTCTTAGAACCGATCCGATCAAGAGGATTCCGCCGTTGGACCCACAACCAGTGATCGAGACATTACACCAAATTGCCGAAGCCTGCTTCTACGTTCCTGAGATGTAGTCACAACTTGGCATACGGTGCCATTGCCATTGTCCACCAGTCTAAGCGACGATTGTGCACTTACAATATCCCTGAGCCAATCTGCAGCCCTACAATGAGGGCGATGCCTGCAATTTGTTGTCAGCGTACGTTCTACAAATTAGGTATGTGTCACTACCATTGAGAAGACCCAGCGTCTTCGGCTGTGCTGCGGCAGCAGCAGCGAACCCATCAGCATTGCTTAACCCTGCTGTGAGCGGGAGAAGATCGTGCTCAAAATCGAGGGGAGTGAGCGGATACGCCTTCCCCCGCGCACTGATCGGCGCATCGACGAGAAGGAGGCCCTCGGAGATCTCGAGGTCGCGTAAGTCAGAGTCATCGGAGTCGAGAGAAGCGCGAGGCGAGAGAACAGTTCGCTTGTAGCTCGGGTTCGGAAGATGGGGGCTCAAGCTGGAGGGCGACTTGAGCGCATCGAAGAGCGTGGACGAGCCTGGGTTCATGTGGCCGACTTTCGCGGCGATTTGGCGGTGGGGGCAAAGGCCAAAGAAAAGAGCCGATATCCTGTCCGCCAGCGGACGAGCTGCGACGAAGACAAGGGAAAGGAGGCCTACGAGGTCCGGGCTGGGGAAGGCTACGATTGTGGCGCGGTGGTGGTAACCATGGACGAGGCCTTTTAGCGGGCCCTTGAGGCTCTTTAGCCGATCAATAGCGCAATCGCAGAAGCAGCCCCCAAGCCAGTCGGCCTCCAGCCGGCAGCCACCCGCAAATGCCCCCGCGACGACGCGCGTGGCCGCCTTGCAACGCGTTGCGCGTCAGTCACGTGTATCGCAGACGCGACGCGTCCCCATTGGCCTGCGCTTGCAGGGTGTCCTGTGGTTGTCCTTCTCCTCTCCGTCGCGCCTCCTCCCGCCCATGTTTTGGATCACGGCATAGATCGCCACAATGAGCACAGTTCCTGCACCGCAGCGCACCCCGCTTCGTCGCGTCTCGCAGGGGTCCCTCTTCCGCCTCTCGCGCTCGGGCGCATACCCTGACGCGCCCCATGGTCTCGGCTTCCTCGAGCCCGCGCTCGGAGAGCTACTGGACGAGGTGGAGGCTCTCAACAACAGCGTGCAGGCCATGCGCAACCTTGGCGACGCTCTCAGCTCCTTCAATGAAAGCTTCGCAAGCTGGCTCTACGTAATGAACATGAACGCTCTCACAGTGGACTGGCCTCAGGTGTGTATTTCATCACGTTCCCGTGATAGAACCGGTAGAAGTGGATGGCGGTCTCCGCACAAGAACGCTGAGCATCGTGACCTTCGGCATCCGCATCATCCGCATCATCCACCTGAGGTCGTGTGCTCATGCCGGGGTAATGGCTTCCAGAGGAGAGGAGAATTGGGAAGCCACGGTTGACGACAGACTGACCATGATTTGCGATGGCATGTAGGCACCGACTGCTGCATCATACGAGCTCGCGAAACGAAGAGCTGGTAAGCAGACACGTCTCAGACAACCGGCAACTCCCTCATCGCCCATACAGCAGAGGAAGACGCTGCTGCAGCCCATGCCGCCGAAGTCGCCGCCAACCGCCCGCCCACACCCATCTCTCCCGTTTCACGAACAACCGCCCCATCTGCTGATGAAGCCGGCAACGAGACCGTCCTCGCAAACGCCACCGCAGCCTCCGCGACCACCGCTGCGTCTGGCTCGAAGGTACCCGTGAAGAAGAAAGTGGGCAAGCCGAAGTTGACTACAAAGGAGAAGAGGGAGCGCGGCTTGCTCATGGAGAAGGTCGCGAATACCCTCCCGCTCGAGTATCGTGGGAGCGAGCCGAACCTGAGGCGGTGGCTTGAACAGGTCATTGAGGGCTTCTTGGACCGCCCGGGGAGGGGTGTCGGCAGTGAGCAACGCTCTAGATGTGATGTGTTTGGTGTGTGCGCTGATGCGGCTGGTGGTACCGCAGTCGTCGAGCTGCTGAAACCGCCCGACCTCAACCAGGCGCGTGTGAACAAGTGTCTGATCGCGTTGGTGAACAGAAAGGTTGTACAGAAAGACAACAGCACCGTACGTGTGCGCTACCACATCATTTCACCATCATATCTGACGTTGCCTTGGTGCCAGGGTGCTGTTCTATACCACTGGCACGGATTGCCGGCCTGAAAGATATACCCATCGGATGACATGTAGCATAGGCTGTAGCGCGAATCCGTTTCCTGCCATTTTCTCCATCGTCTACCCAACGTCTACCCGACCACGCACGTATTGTCAATCTGACATTCGACATGCCCGCGGGCACTGTAGGGCCGCATCCCCACAAGGCAGCAGCCGTTCCTAATTTGAGTGTCTTAGCTGCTGCTGACCACAATCAAGTTGGTAGGCCAGGCTACGGAGAAGCAAGGCGGGGTGCGTCGTCATGTCATTGTCAATCTCTGCGTGTCTGGTCATTTCTGTTGTCGTTGTCACTTGTGTCCGTCTCTGTCACGCCCGCCAATGCGAAAGTACGAAGATGACGTCGAGGAGTGAGTCGTATGCCCCACTGCGTAACAGCATCCAACCCATTTATACTACTTAGGGTGTCAATGACACGTAAGTTATCCACAGGGCGCGTCCCGTTCAACGTTGAGTGAATGGTATGCAGTTTCTCTGCCAAGTATATGGAACACCCGACTCATGGCACGTCTCTATTTCGTATCGCAAGGCTGGCAAGCGATTGTGCGATCCTCGGAAACGTCGTCGCTGGCCGCCAGAACGTGAAGGAGCCAGAACAATTGCAGCATGAATGAGCTATCGTCCGTGACGTCCACTGTCACTGAACTACGAGGGCGCGGTGGGTGGGGTAGAGCAGACGTATCTGCCGCCTCTGCCCGGGAAAGATGATGCGGGGCTATATACATGGCTGCCCGACGGCCCACTACATACCGCGACGCTCCGTCAGCCAGAGACGCACGGTCCCTTGCCGGCCGGACGCACCACCCTGGGTATACGGTACGTAAATGCGTCCCGTGACCGCGATGTACTCTGACCGTGAGTTCGCCACTTGTTTGCCTTTGGCTCAGTGCTGCTCCCTCAAAATCACTATGCGATTCGGGCCTGGGGGCGGCCAGGAGTCGCCAATGGCAGGGGCGATAGGCTCTTGGCGATCTGAATCGGTGCCGGCCATGTATAGGTATGGCATCCTCGATATTGCTGAACCATCGTAATCCTTAGCTAGGCCCACTAGGACCACCGACGCCCGGAGAGTGTGCACGGCTGTGTGATGCTGACAGAGAACAGGAACATGCTCAGGCTGTCAAAGTTTTAATTCAAGCGTCGTCGTACTATGATAAGTACACCGATCATTTGACTGGTCTCGACGACGAATGTGGCTATACCAATCCCTCGATCCCTCGCCAGAGCAGAATTGGTATTGAAATGACAGGCCGATAGACGCTAGGCGGTTTCTATAAGGGTGGACACGAGTGGACAGGAGCAGACACAGCGTGCTCGTTTTCACGTATCCACTTTCCTGAGATCGACACCACTCACACAAAAGCTTGCAGCGATGGCGAGTGTCGTTTCTTGGCTCATTACAGGGTGTGTCCAGTCATTTTGGCCGCTTTCAACAGATGCTGACATCGACCGTTCATAGTGCTTCTCGCGGCCTCGGACTGGAGCTCGCGCGCCAGCTAGCTTCCACATCCAACAACATTGTGCTTGCTGCGTGTCGGAACCCCTCCTCCGCGTCTCACCTGCATGCGTTGAAGCCCGCGGAAGGCGCGGAGCTGCACATCGTGCAACTCGACGTGAGCAGCGAGGAAAGCATCCGCACGAGCGTCGCAACGGTGGAAGCAGTGCTGAACGGCCGCGGTCTCGACTACCTCTACAATAACGCCGGTATCGTGAGTGCACACTCGCTCTCCTTCACATTGGCAGGCGGGCTGACCGAGCCGGACAGTGCCCGCGCGACGACGCTTTTGACTTTTCTTACGACGAGCTCCTGGCCTCGCTCCAGACGAACGTCGCCGCGCCCGCACTACTTGGGCAGCTCTACGCCCCGCTCCTCGAGAAGGGCACAAGGAGGACGATCGTGAACGTCAGTTCTGCATTGGGGAGATTTTCGAGGGACAGCGGCGCCGCGGTGGCGACATACAGCGTGAGCAAGACCGCGGTCAATATGCTGGTACGTGCCCGATGTTGATTGTGCTACATGCTGGAGCCGCGAGGAGCACGCTGACGCCCCCGGCGCAGACGTTCAAGCAAGCGAAGGCCCGCCCGGACTTCATTGTCATCGCGCTGGCCCCTGGATGGGTGAAGACAGATATGGGCGGGGCGGAAGCCGGGCTGGAGCCATCGCAGAGCGTCGCGGGTCAGTTAAGGGTCGTGCTAGCGCTCAGGAAGCAAGATTCGGGGAAGTTCTTGTCGTATGACGGACAAGAACTGCCGTGGTGAACGTGGTGTGAATGTAGTATACAGTCATGGACAGTGCCCTGGTACAGGGCGTCATCGAAAGTGGCCCTTGGGTATCTTTCGCACTCACACCCACCGACGCCAATTTCTCGACGAGCAGTGAGCGTCTTGGTTGTTGTCGATCTGCTGGCTGTTATGTACGCCCATTAACATTCTGAAGATGGTCAGCTGTCAATTGGCAGCATTGATCAGTCTCTTGTGAGTATGACACTTGTGTCGCAGTTCTTACTCTCATGTTTCGTGTAATACTAGTTTGTCGGCGCTCTGATCTACACGCCACGCAAGTAGGTGGCCGCAACGAAGACTTACTGAGGTATTGACTCAAGCTTCGCGTATGGTAGGACTGGCATCGTCGACACCGGCCCCACTCGTACGTTGCTATTCTTCACTCGTACGTTGCTATTCTTCGGACTGACCGACTACTTACGCCACGTCAGTTTTGTCTCTCGCAGACGACGTCTGCGCGCAAATATGTAGGCCAGATCCCGGGCGCGTTCTATGACTATGACAACCTCATTGAGGTGATTGCCATATCGCCGGAGTCTGTTGCACCGCTGCAGAACCTCACGATCTACGTCTCGGGACTGCCATTTGTCCTGAATGCCGAGGCACAGCTCATACCAGCTGATTTAAACACCGATGTTGTCGACGTGCCCAGATATGCCTACGTCAGTTCGCTCGGGTGGAACTTAAGTGTAAAGGACAAGTGGCATGTTATCGTTGGGCAGAAGTTCGTGGGAAGGTGCTACGTGGTAGGTGCGTTATGAGTCTTGTCACACTTGGTACTGATGATGTTTTGCTAGGTGTTTGACGCCACGAATAACCAAGTCGGGTTCGCTTACACGTCAGTCTGCCCGAATCATCGAACGATATACCCATCTAATGTAGCTCCATTTTCGCAGGAGTCACGTTCGTGGCTGCAGTATGAGGGCGTACTCTTCGACTCTATCCTCATCCTGACATCTCTCGATACTACTACTTGTCGTTGGCCGATCGACCTGCTAAGGACGGGATGAAGAACTATGCTACACACACCAACCCAAATGATCGAAATGATGCAGCTCACCTGCATTGAACCATCGTGCGCGTTAGTTCGTCTCACTCAGATCCTGGGACCACAGCAAGACGGTGATGAAATTTCTGCGTGAGCAAGGCCGCAACCAAGTTGAACAGCACGAGATGGTACGCCGCCGCTTTGTACTCCCAAAATACGCGCTGATGTATGTTCGCAAACCTTCCACTTGTCATGTATGGCACAAGCAAGACTCAGCTGGTAGTCGCGTATCTCCTTGTAAGTATCCTCCTCCTCCTCCGATGCCCGTTGCATTCCTCAAAGCCCCAAGAGCAGGCTCGGGTATGGTACTGTCCGGGCTCCGGAGACGGCATCTGACTCAGGCTGAGGCATGCAAGGTACGCATTGTCCACGTGACTGGGTATCTGAGAAGCGCCGGTGGATCGATATAAGGCGCGAAAACTGGCCGTTTGCACGTTGTCTTCTACATGCGCACTCTGTGCAGTCCGGAGGCCGCGACACTCGCTACGTACAGGGCAGCCCCGTCTGTCCCTCTCGCGAGGAGGCCCTAGTCCCCACATCCTCCGCTTCGATCACTTGGACGCGTAACTCCTACTACCTACCGACGAAGCCTCCGGGCGGAGGCGGGTGGAAAGGGTCGAGTTCGGGCTCGTTGCTGGAGTGGGCCGCATCCTGGATGCCCGTCATCACCGTCACATATATTCTCTATCGACACCATTCTTGCGTTCACGCAGGCTGGAGGTCGGCCATCCTCCTGTTCCGCTTCTGGCATTGGGTCGGAACCGCCGCTCCCGCGACGGGTCTATATAAACCCCTATCTCAAGGTGTACAGTTACGGAATGGTGACGCTCGTATGCAGACGGGGTCTCTAACCCAGACAGACCGTTTGTCCTCGTTGCCTCCGTATGCCTGCGCCTCTGGTGTGCCGTGTTAGACACACCAGCGTACCAAACATCACCCCCGATTCATGCGCTCTGCGGGAGCAGAGCAGGGATCACTCAACTGTTGTGCTGTAACTACAACACATCAGACTACCGGTCCGCAATGTGTCCTGCTCCGGCGAGACATAGAGGTCCTTAGTTGCTGCTGAGGGTGTCCGCACACTCGGTGGCTCATCGATGCATGAGATGTCCGCTTTCACGCGGATTTTGAGGCATCAATCGTATCTCAACGTCCCACCGGGATCGCGAGAAAATTCTGGGAACGGCGCTGCGCGAGCAGTGAGCATTCCTAACCTGTTGGGCATCCGCTTCTGCGGTGAATGTCCCCCCTTGCCGGCGAGCCCGTCTCGCTGGCCCCAATCACTGGACGTTCGTACGGAGGGCACGCAGGCCAAGCGCGCTGTTCGAACGCCCGCCCCATGCCTCGGCATGTAAAACAAAACGCTTCGGAGTGGTAAGGTGCACGAGGGGAAGAGTGTGATGGATAGATGACGGACACGGTGCGGTCCTTGAGCATACTCTTCGCGGCGCAAGGTCCTCGTCGTACCTTTCGTGGGTTGACACTTTGAGGACACTTGCAGCTGGTTGGGGACTGCTCCTGGTCTGACACGCATAATTTTTGGAACCCTATGCCCCTCTTCGTGAGGCGGTCGCGTCTATCTTTTACAGCGCGAATGTGGTTGTTGTATTGATCCGGGTCGTACATAGATCTAAGGAGAATGTAGAAAGCGCAGCCTCGACTTGAGGATGCCGTTGAATTGGGTGCTATAAAAGTGATGTGTGTGAGGCCTAGGAGCCGCCTTCGCTCTGCGTGCTAAGCTCCAAATATAATCTATGCACTGGGATACGATGACCGGCGTGGCGGATATGAAGGTCACGTGTGAAGCGAGGCGTACCAGCAGCCCGCCTCATTATTACTGAGTGAGCTTGGATGGTCAGTTGCAAGAGAGCGAGAGGGGAATGATTGGCGGTGTGGGGCGCAGCCCGCAGGGCTGCCCGACTCGAAGAGTGTGCCTGGACCTGAGGGGCAACGGGTGAGCCGCGAGGGCGGGCGGGTTGATACCGCAGCCCTGCGCTCCCATTGCCACTGCTGGGCCGCAGGGTAGACACGTCGAGCCAAAAACAAACAAAACAAAGACAAAAACAAAACAAAGATATAAAGAAAAAGCACACATTGGGTTTTTGGCGGCGTGTGCTGCGTGAAGAGGGTGGGGAGGGTGGGGAAAACGAGAGCTATTCGAAGGGTGTAGCGGCCGCGGAGCCTTCGAGAGCGGTCGTCCGAGTGGGCGCGCAGAGGAGAGCGATGCGCGCCTAAATCTCCTCCTGCATGCGTAGACTCACTTCTACGCGACGCTCGTGCCTCGCTTCGCTTAGAATACCAGCTATGTTTGTGGGCCAACGAGGGAATTTTTATATCGCCCATCACAGACATCCACACGCCTTAGTGACTGGTCGGAGGAGCTTGAACGACGCTGAAACCTGTGAAGGATGCGTTGAATTGGGAGACGCGCTCGGCATTGTAAGGTTTCCATCACGTGACAGACGCGTCGCGACGCGACGATCTAAGATGTCGTACGTTCGACTTCGACTCGGACGCACCGTGACTTTAGACGCGCTTGACCACTGCCAGAAGTCACCGTAAGGACCTGAGTTCAGGATCAAGATAGCTAAGCAATCGCTTCTACGTATACTTTTGCCCAGGTATACGCACACGACGGCTCCCAGAAGACCCCAAGCCTGCACTCGACAATCAACGACGTCTACCTCCAGTCTCACTAGCTTACGATCATGCCGCCGAAGACATCTTTGGCCCTTCAAACACTTCATGAAGTCGTCCCAGCGATTTTCGATCAAGCGCAGCTGTCCACTGCCAACCATCGCAAGAACTGTACTAGCCTCCACAAGCTGCACCTCCAAGCCGCCTCCGCTCGTCAACCCGCCAAGAGTGGATCATCCACCGAGCTCGCTGCCAGCGGAGAGCACATATTCTGCGACATCTTCATCGACATGATGTCTCGAGTTCTCACCATCAAGAAAGGTTGTCAAGCTGCTGACAGAATCATCAAGTTTATCGGTTCCTACGTGCAATTCATCCTTCAGAAAGGTGACAATTCAGTCCGTACAGTCATACGTGAATGCCGCTGATTCTCGATGTCATACCCAGCTACGCAGCTTCAACAGGAGGGTGATGCCACGATGGACGACACCCCAGCTGCACGATTCACCTTCCGCGTCTTGAAATGGCTTCTTCAAGGATTCGATGCTAAGGACAAGACAGTTAGATTTCGCTCGGTCTGCTTGGTGACCGAGATCACAAGTCATCTCAATGAAATAGAGTAAGCATGTACCTAATTCTCGGAGTGACTGAGCACTGACGCCATATCGAACCCGTAGCGAAGATACTTTCTCTAGCCTTCGTCAATGCCTGGTGGAGCGAGTCTACGACAAGGAAGCGACAATCAGGGCATTTGCCGTCACCGGGCTGTCCAGGATTGTCGGAGGCGAGGATCCCAGCGAGCTGCCTGCCGATCAGCCAAGCATCATGGAGATCCTCCTAGACCGTTTACAATGCGACGATGCTGCGTAAGTGAGTCTCATGACGATGCTCATGTCCGCACTTACATGGCCAATAGTGAAGTGCGCCGTTGTGCACTTCTGCACATTCCCCTCACGCCGCGCACCGTACCGTCTGTACTCACGCGCAGTCGGGACGTGGATCCGGTGGTACGCAAGCTCCTCTTCTCCTCTATCTTGGCTATGGGAGATCCTTCGAGCAAGTCGAGATCTCGGAAGTACCAGTCTTCAAGCAAATTCGAACACCCGCGTCAACTTACCCTCGCTCAGCGGGAGAAGGTTGTTCGAGATGGCTTGGGCGACAGGGAAGATGCTGTGCGGGTTGCCGCTTCTCATACGGTCGCGGCATGGTTCGACATTGTGTCCACTGACGAGGAAGTAGACACTTCGCTTGGAGATCTCGTGGCGTTTGTCAAGCTGTTCGACGTCATTAGCCCGGAGGGGGTTGATGTGGCGATCGATGCACTCAAGTCGCTGTTTCTGACGAGGAACGTCGTCCTTGACAACGTCGTCTTTGATGGTAAAGCATGACTATCGGTACACAGTACCGTAGATGCTGACCACGAGCCCATTCAGATACGTTTTGGCAGTCCCTCAACCCGGAATCGATCTTCATTGCACGCGTCTTCACCGCCTACTGCCGCGAACTTGATCTGGAGGCTCACCTCGAGGTTGCAAAGGTCCCGGTTGTCACTGCGCTCGCCTTCTATTTGCAAGAGGCCTGCAACGACCTACTCGACGCTATTGAAGACTTGGAAGATGCCAGAATGCAGGCGGAATCTCGCTCCGAGCCCGCCGGAGCAGAAGACGACGAAGCTATGGAACGAAAGGAGGACGTCGTCTCGGAACGCGCTTTTGTCGTAACTGAGATGCTGCGATTGACCGCTTCGTCAGATTTCTCTGACGAGATCGGGCGGCGGAAGGCGTTCGCTGTCGTCCGTAAGTAGCATTCGGACGAAAGACGCCTCCCTACTGACTTCTGCAATGTTACACAGGTGAGATGCTTGCACATGAACTGCTCCCTGAAAGCCTAACGGAGCCGTGCATGGACGTGCTCAAGGAGTCCTCTCCGAGTGAACGGGAGCTGATACGTGTCATCGTCGAGATGATTGCTGAACTCCGCGATGGCGAAGAACTCCTTGATGTAGTGCGTTGCTATCTGTCTCGATCCCCGGCGCGGCCTATTGACATCGGCGAAGTCGAATATCCTACCAGACAGTAACAGCTCTTTGAACACTACACAAAGCTCACAGCGAAGCCGGTCTTTACGTCGCGCAAAGAGTCTTCTCGACATGTCCCCGGAAGAACGGGAAAAGGCGGATGTTATAGATCTGCGCTGTCTCGGGATCTGCATGTCCATGCTGAGTCGCGTACAAGGTGTACGTCTCCAAGAAGCTCGGCCCTCCACTGAGAATGGTTCTGACCATGAGTAAATATTTTTCAGAGCTTCGACGAGAATTCAACCCTGGAAGGACTGCTCGCCGACTTGATCATTCCGGCTGTTAAGAGAAAGGAGCTTGCCTTACGTGAAAGAGCACTCGTCAATCTGGGTCTATGCTGCCTGATCGCGAAGGTGCGTGCAGTACTTCCGCGTGGCAATATTCATCCAAACATGCCATCTCACGACCCTCGACTTCACAGAGCATGGCCATGAACTCGTTCCAGCTCTTCTTGAACCAGGTTCAGAGTGCCCCAGAGGATCTGAAGGTCAAGGTGCTCCGCGTCATCTTTGACATCCTCATGGTGTACGACGAAGAGCTACTCTTGCGATCTGAGGACATCGTATGTGCAATACACTACTGTGCGATGAACAGCGAACTGATGCATCACTTCAGGCTGAGAAGATCGTAACGTTCCTGTTGCAGACCCTCGAGGTAGAGGATTCGTCTGCGGTCCAGGCCGTCTTGTGCATAGGAATCTCGAAACTCATGCTCGCGGGCTTGGTCACCGACCCTCGGGTTTGTCCTCCGTTTCTCTCTGATCAACAGAATACTAAGTATAAAGCCCTTGCTCGCAGGTGTTGACCAGCATGCTCATGACGTACGTCTCGCCCACGACCGTGGATAATCAAGAGCTCCGGCAGTGCCTCGCATATTTCCTGCCAGTGTACTGTTACTCGTCTGCAGCAAATCAGCGACGCATGCAATCGGTGTGTATATAAGCTCTGTCTTAAGTAAAGATAGGCACTCATGAGTGTACGTGCAGGTTGCGATGGCAGCGTATGACCTAGTCGGACAGGTCCACGCGGAGCTGACGGATGGCGAAGAGATGGTCAGCTCATCCCAGTTCGGTTTGCTTCTAGTCGACTGGACGGATCCACGGAAGTTGGTGCACAAGTAAGATCTTCCGCGTAGTTGTGTATGGTGTTCTAGCTTGTACCTAACGTCGCTTTCTTGCAGAGATGAACAAGACCCATCCACGGCCGATGTGCACATCCACTTCGCTTTGGACATATTCAAGGCGTTGTATGCTAAAGACGAGACGGGTGAGTAAAGCACGTACCAGACAATGCCGATTTGATGACTGACGATGCGGTCCGGTCAGAGCAAGACCGGAAGGACTTGTGCCAGCTACTAGGGAAGCTTTACATTCATGACAACCCGGGGGATCTTCCTCTGCTTCTTCTCCACATGGTGCTCACGGACTTGAAAGATGTACGCCCTTTACGATACTCCAATACGAGCATGCACTGATTGATCACCTAACTCCCTCGTGTAGCACTGTCCGTTCGAGGACCCCGCTGCTGAGAAGATTGTGGACAAGTTTCGCGGTGGATTCGTCAAGCGGTTCGGCAAACGCATCGAGGGTATCGACGCAAGGGTACACGCCACGGATGAACGGTTCCGCGAGTTATGTGCACTCATCGGCCTGGAGTTCGAGGACGAGCGTATTGGCGAGAGTGACGGAGCTGCCCCCGAAGACGAGGAGGACGCGGAGGAAGAGACAGAGATACAACACATCCTCACTACGCAGGACAAGGGTAAAGCAAAGGAACGACCTCAGGCCACCGCACAGTCGATCGATCCTGATGAGTAAGTGTTCGCCCCTCCAGCGCAATCATCCTGATTTCACGTATGCGTCCTGATGCAGATCTGGCGACGACGAAGAGGAAGGCGAAGTTGAGAGAGCCGGGCCTTCATCTCGTCCTGCGACAACGCCGAAGCGCAATCCTGCTGTGAAGTCAGTCCCTATACTCCCAGCTCAAGCGTGTGCATCCGTGACTGACGATCATCCCAGACGAACGAGGAGTCCCGGCCGCACGTTCATATCGCCGGCCCACAAGAAGGTCGCTCACTATCAGAGTCCTAGGTGGGTGCTTGACGGCCCATTCACCGAGGAAATGACATCTCATCGCAGCATGAGCAGGAAGGCACAGAGCCATGTTGCGGACGACCCCTTCTCCGACGCTACGAATCAAAGGCCAGGCGTGGCGCACGCAGCGTCTGCGAAGGTGGCGAGGAAGGCGGCGAAGAAGAAGACACTCCGGAGGGTCGAAACATCATCAGATGCTGACTCGGACCGCGAGAACGTACAACTCGGAGAGATCGCAGTACGTTAAGGCTGTCTGTGATACATATTTGTTGTTCGTATCTTTAGACGTGGATGTGTGTTGTTATTCGAACTGTCACCGTGTTGTTTCGTTGTCATGTACCCTGTGAATACGCTATGCAGTGGATCATCTGCCAATGGCTCAGGCTAGAGCAATAACCATAGGAATCCGTGGGATGAAGCTTCAGTCGTGAAGGCAGTGGCGCCGAGACTGAAGCTCGACATGTTGTATGACCAGGCGCGACGTAGCAATGCATGTGAGCAACGGACAACGACGTCAAGACCTTGTCGGCATTGGATTCAGATCTCTCATTCTGATATCCATAACTTGAATGTCATTGCACAGCAAGGCGGATACACCCACACAACTGTATTGCTACATGCGACGGAAGTACTAAACTTATACAGCAGGAACAATGGAATCCTCGCGAAGAGGGATACTGAGGAAAAAATTTGAGTCGCAGCAGACAAGGAGTAGTCTGAATCGAGTTACACGTCGGCACAAAGCCGCAGAAACGTGCGCCGCGAAGTGCACTGAAGGACACTTCACCATCCGCCAGCACAAGGCTGCCCATGACTCCCATTCTCCCCTCGTACGCCCGGCCCTACAGAAGCTGCAAGGTCGCACCGAACAGCGGGTGCAATACAACACCACCCCCGATAGCATCCACTGCCCGAAGGTGGAGGTCACAAGCCACCGACAGTTGACCTCCGTCAAACCGAACCGTCTCGGTTGACGCGCGGCAGCTCCTGCCCAGACATCAACGCACGTCCTTAGGCCATAGCGGATTGTCCAGGGTGGTGTAGGCATGCATCATCGGCCAGCAGCACTTGAGTGCAAGCTGACACTCCGTAGTGTTGGAGTGAAATCGAGTCCTGTTGTACGCGTATGCTACTCGAGAGCGCACTCCGATCTGGGATATTGTTATTGCTCAGCTACTTAGTTATTTTCACTGGCAGGTCTCCCGAAAGTTTCCGATGATATCTGACGCAACACGTGCGCTCGAGCTGTTCTACGATGCGGAGCAGCGAATGCCAGATGCTAGCACCTTGGCCAGAGGCCGCACCGACCACGCGAGCGCCACCAATTACATCGTAGAGAGCCCTCCCGTAGGCAGCCCTTGAATGGGAAACACCCTACACCTAGGACACAAAGGCCTATCAAAGGTCTTCCGTCACAAAAACGGAGTGACGCCGATAGGGAGAAAACAAAACAGAGAGCCATGGGGGCAGATGATAGAAGAACCCGCACCTCCAACATATTTCGACCCGACACAGCGAGCGTAAAGGGGAACGACCTTGCGAAACCCTGGGGCGAATCCCGGTATCCGCCTCGCGATCGGCGTGTTTCTTGTATGTTGGGGGCAGCACTGGACGGGTCGCATCCAGGCCACCCGACTGCGTTCTGGATTATAGAAGGCAGCCTATAGAAAAGACTCAGAACTTGGCCCACTCGCGAGGAAAGACAGAGAGTCCTGTGCGTAGCGAGCGTCGCGGCTTCGAGTCTGTTGCGAGAGATGATGGTGGAGGATGAGCAGACGCACTGCCAGCACGTCTCGATTTTATATGCCGCCATCACGTGAGCAACGCGACGCGGTCGACGCGGCTTCGAGCCGTCCGGATAAGTTGCCTCTGCCTTCCATACTCTTCCCATAATACAGCTGCACC
This sequence comes from Fomitopsis serialis, assembly GCF_022376445.1. Taxonomy (NCBI): domain Eukaryota; kingdom Fungi; phylum Basidiomycota; class Agaricomycetes; order Polyporales; family Fomitopsidaceae; genus Fomitopsis; species Fomitopsis serialis. Next base: position 67,570 of record NW_025955003.1, on the reverse strand, counting down.
CGTTCGCGCAGATATGCATACCGATGCGCATTGGTGTGATGGCGAACCTGATACCTTGAGTTTCTTTCATCTAGCATGCTCTGCCACCAGCCAACACACCGCCAGGCTGCAGGCCGACCTTCACAACTTCCTTGCCATCGTAGTTGAATAGACGGCAGGGAGCCACCTGTCCATAGCCCTCAGGCTCGCATCGATCCACGCACACATGCGCTCCGACCAGCAGACCTAGTACATAGTCGCGCAGCGCAGCGGTCGCTTGTCGAAGACTTCGTGCGCGTCTGGCGAGTCAAGCATACTCTTCTTTGCCTCTAATGACTAGACATACTCACGCCTGTTGATGTCAGATGCCAACCTTCTCCGATATTGCTCACTTTGCATGTAGGCGGCTACAGTCTTAATAAGTAATTCGGTCTGCCCGCCCTTCCCAAGGCGGTTGTCAACCTTGTATATAAAGTCCCGATTCCTCAGTGGGCTCCTTGCCTTCCCTTACTTCAGCACCCTGTCAATAGGATGGGTGTCGCTGTACTTCTGCTCCTGACCCTATGCATCTTCTTGCTCTCTAGACTGCTCCGGCGGGGTCGTGAGATGTCTCTTCCTCCGGGTCCTAGCTGCCTTCCCGTAATCGGGAGCGCACACCGCGTCCCGTTGAGATATCAACAGCATGTCTTCATGGATTGGAGGAAGACCTACTAGTGGTACATAGCCTGTTGTCCTTGCCCGATGCGCACACATAGTAATGCTAACGACTCTCGCCTAGGTGATGTGGTGTACATGCGGATATTCAACAGGCCCACCATCGTGCTCAACTCCGCAAAAGCTATGGACGAGCTCCTCAACAAGCGTGGCTACAAGTACTCGGACCGACCGAGGACTCTTCTTTTGACTGAGCTGTGCGTTACAACGTGCTTCTCGATCTCTCACTATCTCTCATCCGTAACCATGATGCTCGTGGTGGTCTTCTCCCCTTAGGATCGGCTTCACCAACAACGTTACCATCATGCCCTACGGAGAGCAGTGGCGCCGCCAGCGCCGCTGGTTCCAAGCTGCCTTTCAATCGGCCTCTGCGCTCGAATCGTACATTCCCGTCCAGCGCCGCGAGTCGGTCAGGCTCCTCGCCGGACTTGTCAATGCGAGCCAGTCCCTCGAAGATAAGACCGGAGACCGGGCGTGCAAAGCACTGTTTGTGGGGCTTAAGTGGTGCGTCCATTGGTTAATGCAGCTCTTCAAGAACCGACTGGTTTTTACTGCATGAACCATCAACAAATGTCATCGATACAATGCGACTGGACATCTGCTGCTCGTGTCGTCCTATAAAGCTACGTGGGTGCTGTGATGGTCGACATCGCCTACGGACACGGTGTGCTCTCCCATGATACTCAGTTCATGGACCTCGCAGAGCGTGCCGTAGTCGGTATAGTAGAGGCCGGTAGCGCCGGCGCGAGCCTAGTCGACTTCTTCCCGGTCTGTGAGTCGTGAGCATAGCAGGTTGACATGTCGTCTTGTTTTGATCTCGCTTCACAGTGAGGCATATCCCTATGTGGGTCCCCGGAATGCACTTCATGAGAAAGGTGGCGGAGGTCAGGGAACTGACCCGCCAGATGATCGATGCGCCGTACGAGCGTGTTCATGCTGCAATGGTGCGTCTGACTGTCTGCGTTCTGATGAATCAATCATGGTGATTCGTCCCATAGGCCCGAGGAACTGCGCGCAGCTGTTTCCTCACAACACTCCTTGACGAATGCGCCGCAGACGGGACGATCTCTGACTATGATAGGGAAGACATCAAAGGTGCCGTCAGTGTTGTTTACTCGGGTACGCGCCTGCTATTCTGCCCAATCTATACCCCGACTGAATAACGGACGTCAGGGGGAACTGACACGGTGAGCACCGGAGGCTTGCCGTGCTGGACATCGTACCATGACGCCCGCGTACCGATAGACGGCTACCGCCCTTACGTCCTTCATGCTTGCGATTGTACTGCATCCCGATGCGCGTGCGAAGTCTCAAAACGAGCTCGACGCTGTTGTCGGCAGCGAGCGGCTCCCCGAACTCGACGACAGGACGGCTCTGCCATACCTCGAAGCTCTACTCAAGGAGGTCTACCGGTGCGTCCGATTGAGTTCCTCTATCTTGTATGATTCCCTGATGCCGGCCTCGTACTCGAAGATGGAACCCACCTGTTCCGCTTGGTACGTCGTTCAAGCCTTGCGATATGGGTCTATGGTTTCATCATCTCGTGTTGCGGTCGTTAGTCTTACCCCATCAAGTCACCGAGGATGACACGTACGACTCATATACCATACCTGCAGGGTCAATGATTATTCCCAATGTCTGGTACGGCCCATCCCTCGATATCGTCGATGCAGATGTTTTATGCTGATCGCAACAACCGCTCGCGCTGTGCTCTCACAGGGCAATCAGCCGTGATCCCGATTACTACGAAGACCCCGACGTGTTCAAACCCGAACGCTTCCTCACTGACAATCCAGACCCTGACCCTCGTGATTTTGTCTTTGGTTTCGGTCGGCGGTGAGTATGTCGACGGTGCTGGGTGTCCCACCACTCACCCTCGTCACCTATGCCCTGGCCAGGATCTCGGGGACTCCACCGTATGGCTCGCCGCATCCCGCATCCTTGCGGCGTTCGATGTGACGAAAGCACGCGACGCTGCAACGGGCGTGGACGTCGACTTCACGCCGGGGTTCATTTCGGGGATAATCAGGTAACCTATATTCCCGGTCGCGCTTCGGAGTTGCTGTAGCTGACACGCGAGCTAGTCATGTCATTCCGTTCCCATGCGAGCTGCGACCGAGGTCGGACAAGGTCGTAGCATTGATCAGGGAGTCTGAGGCTGTGTACTCGATATAAAGGTCGGTTCCAGGATCATCGTGATGCATGGTCGTGTTATGCAGTGGTTTGGTTCGTCAAGTGCTTAGATTTAATGTATCCTGCCATACTTCGGCTGCAGGGTGATCAACGGGACGACGATCGCTCATACATACTTAGCCCAATCCGCTTCTGGGTCTGTGAATGCCAGTGCGTAAGTTAGCGCGAACCTCAGCATGGCAGATACGCTTGACGTGTACTTGAGTCTCGGTAACGGAAACATATCAATTGTGGGTGGCATACCCTGTTTTCGTTCATCGGATGTCGATGTGCTGTGAGACTGCAACTGGTTCGTGTCGCCTATGCAACCACATGCTAGTCAGAACTCTGACGCACCTTGCTTGTGCAGAGAAGGCTGGCGTAATTGCTGTGTGGCTGTGTACAGTCTATCGCTACAATACTGTTCACTCTCAACGCGGCTGGATTTGACCATCCGGCTCTACGTAGCTGTGCACCATAGTGGCGACTGTAGTTTACAAGCTGACGTTCCACTACTCTGTCCGAAAGAAAGCAGTCGAGTAATACAACAAACAAACAAAATGCAATACCGTCACTGCGTCATGATACGCTCGATCTCCAGCTGTACACGGACACGCGCTGCGATGCCCTCTGACGATTGCCCCCCGAGCAGTCGTCCAGGCGCCCCCTCGAGCCCGACCGTCGCAGCCTCGTAAAGCTGGGCAAGCAGCTTGACCCACTGCTTGCCCCAAATCTGTTTCGCCCGCGCGCCACCGACGTCAAGCGCAGCTAGAGGGCGTCCGTTCGTCAGCATCACCTCGCTAAACAGCGCACCAGAGAACATACCATGCAACACACTCGGGGCCACCGAGCTCTGCAGCAGCACAGGCTCCGTCAGCATCCTCGCGAAGTACGTCCACACCCTCGGCAGCCGAAACACTGGATCGAGAGGGCTGTCCACCTCCGCGAACAGGATGTGGAAGTATACCCGCATGATGCCCGTCACGCGCGCCGTGTACTCCGCGAGGCCCTCGCCGTCGCGATACCCGAGCGCCTTCCGCCGGTCCTCCTTGCTGAACGGCATGCCGTTCCAGTCCGCCTGGGGCACGACGATCGGGATGGGCCACCCGCCTGTGCGCTGGCAGAGTTTCGCCCAGAACGCCTCCGCGAAGCCGGAGAGCTCGCCGAGGAGGTTCGCCGCGACCTGCGCAAGTGGGCCCGCGCTTCGCTTCTCCGCGGTCACTTCCGTCTCCGCCTGGAGGAGGATCGCCTTGGCGAGGGAGGAAAGGAGCGCGAAGTAGACCGCTTCCGGGTGCTGGGGCTTCCCGTAGACAACCTCGACTAGCTGTCGGGACTGCGGGGACGGTGTGAGTGCGTACGAGAGCGGGACTGAGGATCAGCTTACTATTCGGTCGATGGACTCGGGGTCGTTCGTTAGTTGTCCGACCTTGGGAGTGATCGCACGCCGCCCGGCACTCCACAGCGACTTGAGCTCCTTGTTTGACTTGACGGTCTTCACAGGTCCCGTCTTGAGCCACTGTGTTGACGTCAGCCACACGCTCACCGCTTGCTGCCAACGCGACCTACCTTCAAGTTCTCACGCGCACCCTGCCAATCCTCGCTGGCGGTCGAGAATCCTAGCTGATCCCTCTGCTCCGCCTCTGCTGCCTCTTTCTCCTTGCGCGCCTGCTCCGCCTCTGCTATCTTTCGCGCCTCTTCCTCTTCCCGCTCCTTCTCCTTCTTCCGTTCCTCCTCCTCTTGTCTCCGTTTCTCCTCCTCCTTCCTCCTCAGCTCCTCTTCCTCCCTCCTCTTCTGCTCCTCCGCCTCCCGCTTCTTCCGCTCCTCCTCCTCCTTCGCGCGCACCTTCTCATCCTCCGTGCGAATCACGCCCTCGATGTGCTCCCACAGGTGTTTGTTGCGCGTCTCCCACTCCGTCCTCAGCCGGTCCATCTCCTTGTCGCGCCGCGTGTTGATGTGCGCGACGTACGTCTGCGCCTTGTGGCGCGCCGCGGCGACCTCGGTGGCGCGCCGTTGGGCATACTGGGCGTGTGCGGCGAGCTGGGCTTTGTGGTGCTCGCCTTTCGCGAGGGAGTGGTCCAGGCGGGCTACGCGCTAGAGGGGCGTCAACTAGAGCTCATAACAGAGAGGACGTATGCGGTGTGAGACTGAAGCGTGCGGGCGATGAAGCGTGCGATCGTGAGGGGACAAAGGGTTGCATTGCTAGCGACGCGTACAACATGCCACAATCTATGAGGATGACTGAACACGCACCAAAGACTCTTCTTTGAGATCCGACTTCCACTCCTCGTACGGGTCGTGGTGGTTCGCGCGTAGGCGCACCGACACGAGCGCCTCATTGATGTAATGCTGCTCTGCAGGGCTGCGTTTCGGTCGTTCTTGCGTTCTACAAACCTCTCAGATATGTCCTGGCAACTAAGAAGCGCATATCAAGCGAACGTACGGTCGTGAAAGTGTCAAAATCTCCTGCAGGTCGTCCGAGAGGTACGTCTCGTCCTCCTCTGGCCCCGACGCGTCGAACGAGCTCCCAGATTCCGAGTCGCTCTCCAGCTCAGAGTAGTACTCTTCTTCGTCCTCCTCCGAGTCAGACGGGACACCGAACGTCGACCGGCTTCTGTACTGCCTGCTGGGTGCTTTGTGTGAGTATAGTGCGACGAGTAGTAGGCTCGGATGCGCACCTTGGTACAGAGGGCGGCGGCGGCGAGCGTGGCGCCGAGAACCTCATGTTGTAGTGTAAGTAGTGGTGCAGTCGGTTTTGCAGGTGCGTAGGGCGTAGGTAGACGAGGAGGAGGCTCAGGAGGACGAGGACGAGGACGAAGACGCTCAGACTCGGAGTCGCGACTTGCGGTCAAGTTGGAGACTTGGAGAGCGCGTTGCGTTCACGTGCCACACGCCCGCAGATCGAGATTCGGATTCTACGCAACGCTCTGGTGGGCCGCGACTTTTCTACGCAACCACTTCCAGCAGCCGACTAACCTCGACTAGCTCAGTTGGCAGGCGCGTGCCACTGTATACGTACGCGAAAGCCGTCGAATCTTTTGTCCACAGTGTAGTAGCAAGGCTCTCGCGGAAGGCGTTGCCGTAAGTATGTTAGGCCTGGCAGCCGACAAAGTCGCCTCCGGGTATTCACCTCTAAGCAAATGCCATTACGCACGCAGTGTAAGACTCAATACTGTCGGCCAGTCCGGCGCACCATCCTCGCTCCAACTAATCTCCAGTGCGCCCTCTAACTAGCCTTGCCAAATGTCTCCCAAAAGCTCAGACTTCCCGGCGCCGAACCAGTTCGGAGATCCTTTCGTTTTCCAGAGTTCCTGCCCACGTTTTACTGACGAGAGTGCTCTTTAAGGCTCTCGTCCCATATTTTCTGGTACTCGTCATTGGGCAATCGCGACGGCTAGGCGGTCATTGATAGGTTTCGCGTGCCGTGCCTCAATTTCCTCCGGTGTCGCTGAACTCGGGTGAGGGCTCGCGTCGCTCTCGATGACCCTCTCGTTCCGTAGCTTCCATTGCTGTATAAGTACATATGATTAACACCGGCCCTCAACGCAAACGCTGCAGAAGGGCCATGTATGTACATCCGCAAGAATTCGGAGCATACAGCACTAGTACAACCTGCCTGACATTCCTTCTGATGCGCTACTTTGTGTCAGCGTCATCACGTCTCGGACGTAGAGGGCGGCGACTTTGTTCTTCGAGATAGGCTTGCGTCTCCTTCCAGCGTTGCTCATCGAGCTTAGCGAGCCGAAGAGCGGTCTCCAGTTTGCTGGGCCGGGCGGACTTCGATAGCACCGGAAACAAGTGAACGTTGTAAGGCCGCCAGGTAGCATCGCCAGTCTGGGCGGCGACTCCGGACGTGGAGGGCTCAGTGGCAGCGGCGAGGCCGGGCGCGTCGGCAGCTGTCGTCGTCGCAGTCGTAGACATACTGACAATCGCAGAGGCGGTGGCGATGGCCTGCGTGAGGGAGTCGGGGAGAACGACGTCGGGCTGCGCGTCCACCATGTCCCGGAGCTTCTCGTTCGCGTCTTGACCACGGGAATCCAGAGATTCAGTGACTGGTGGCTTCTGCTCTGAAGCGGGGTTGGCGGGGCGGTTTGCGACGACAGCCGCACCTAGGAAAACGCACGGTGAGCAATGGTGCAGCGTTGTGTTGGGCAGAAGGCCACTCACCAGCAACTGGATGAGACTCAGCTTCATGCGTGGCGCGTGTGAGTGTGAGTGGGGATAGCGGTAGTAAGGGCACGGTACGTACCATGACTGTTGTTGCCTGGGGCGGGGAGAGTCATACTGAGAGTTTGGTGCAGAGTCGCCGCGCATACAAGGTGCTGGGAACGAACAGAGGGAGAACGGCGACTGTCGCCAGCTCAGGGTGCAGCGAACAAAGTCTCAGAGGTAGGAATGCGGCATCTTCCGATGGAACGGCTGCATATGCGGTAGGATATTCACCATTTGCAGTTGGCGGCACCGCATGGACCATGTCACCAAGGAAATATCCTCATATTCTTAGATGTCAGTGAACGACTTGCTCGGTACCGCAGAAGAGCGCAATATTTGGAGTTAATTGCCTTGTCATTGCGATAATCCTGACCGCCCGGCGGAAGCATCAGTGCAGGACACTCCATATATATGCATCGTCCCGCTGGGCTTAAGCTAGCTTCGAGGTGCGCCACGATGTGTATAGGGTGTCATGCATGAGGCAGCGAGACTGCCCTGTGCAATCTAGAAGCTGCGCGAACTTGACGAGGCGTCGTGGGGCTGGCAGCAATCTATCAGGCAGAGTTCCGAAACTTGCGAAAGACGACGAGCGTAGCTGTGGCAGATGAGCTAGTTTGACTCTGGAACATAACAGTCCATATCTCACCGCATGTGTATTCCGAAGGTGCGCATCGGGCGACCAATGGCAGGCGGATACAAGGCGGATAAACGGCACGGTCACGGTCGAGAGAGTTCAGACGGGGCAGCGATGCTCGATGCAAAAACCTGCATGTCCGAGTGCGAGTTTGATCACACAAAGGCCAGACGTCGGGGGCAGGGACTGCCTAGGATTGCCTTCGAGGTCGACTCCGACCTGACTTTGTGGTCGATCCGCGCGACACGGTCACGCCCGACGCGCGTGGACGAGCGCAGCGTCCACCCATGACCAACTGTCGGCCACTGGCATCGCTTCCCACTTGTCTCCGAACAGAGCGTATGCTTGGTCAACGTTCAACATCAACAGCGCAGACAGGCACAAATCAAAGGAAGCGGAATAAAGATAACTATAACAAGGGTATGCTACACGTAGTATGCGCTATCATCATGGATCGTATCACTACATGCGCTAGATGTAGGGAGTGGTCACAGTCGTCACAATCGTCTCGGTTCATCTACACTCGTATCGTACGTATCGTCGTCACCGCAGTGCCCGCCCGGGTCGACGTCGCCCGCAACAGCGCGGCTCGCAGCTAATGCGCCATGATGCCGTGGTGCCCCATCGACATTGGCATCGCCCGTCTGTCAAGGAAGAACACCGGCGCGGACACCGCCCGCCGCCCGGGGCTGTTCTCCAGGTTGATCTCGTCCCACCCGTCCTCGTCGCTCTCGTCGTCGCTGTCTCGTGCGCGACATCGCTCTGGCCCCAGCGCGTCTTCGTCTTCGTCTTCGTCGTCGTCGTCGTCGTCCAGCAGGAAGAACTGCGGCGTCTTCGGCCGCTGCGGCGCCCGCTCGAACCGCCGCGTCCGATCTCCAGCCTCCCCGCTCAAGACGTCGCCCCCCTCCGGCCTTCCGAGCGGCGCCTGCTTCCCCGTCGCCTTCTCCAGGAGGATCCGCCACCGCGCGAAGGACACGGGCGACCAGCCCTTCGCGCTCACAGGGAACGACACGTCCAGCACCATCGCCCGCTCGAACTGGTCGCACAGCACCCCGACCGTCTCCTCGTCCACCCGCGCGCGCGCGACCCTCTCCAGCGCGGACGACGGTTCGACGTCGCCCGAGGACGCGCAGTCCGCGGCACGGCCGAGCATGTCGTGGAGGTACAGCACCTTCCGGATCGTGTACAGGGGGAAGTTGCAGAACGCGCGGTCGACGGACGCGCCCCGCCCGTCGCGGATGCTGCTCATGTCCCCGAGCCGCGGGTAGATCGGCACGTCCGGGTCCGACACCGCGATCCGCGACTCCGGCGGGGGCGTCGCCGCCGCGGGCGGGGCGTAGTCCTCTGGCAGGGGGTAGTCAGGCTCGGACGGGGCGACCGCGATGCCGTCGTACGCGGTGGACGGGTCGGGGCTGCCTGAGTTTGGGTGGACGGGCCGGTGGTGGGACAGTTGCGCGCGCCGGGAGTTCCAGACGCGCTTGACGAGGGCGAGCGCATGGTAGGAGAAGCCGTGGTAGACTGGGGGCGTATCGTTGCTGAAGAAGTCGTCGTCAGAGATGGAGGGGCCTGCAGCTTGCGGGAGGAGGAGGGGCGCGAGGGAGTGCGGGGGGAAGGGCTCGGCGTCGGGCGCGTCCATGTCCGTGTCGTCCAGCCTGAAGCGGATGAGCTCGCCAAAGTCTTCGTCGTCATCCTCGTCCGGGTCGTAGAAGGTCTGCGGCGTGAAGGGCGCAGCGCGGCGGGCCGAGGAGAATATAGGGTCGTCGTCGTCGTCATAGTCGTCTTCGTCGTCGTCGTTATCGAAGTCGCGGAATTTTGGGAGCCGGTAAGTGGCGGAGGTGCGTCGCAGCTGTGGACGCTGAGACATTCTGCTTTCACAGCGCGCAGGCAGTTCTTCTGTGACGCGGAGGTGAGTGGGATGCTCAAAGCGGCAAACGAGCAAATTCGGAGCACTGTATATGAGGGTGCGCGGACGGCGGACGCCATAGAAAAAACCTGTGCGCAGGACACTAAAGACAGATTGAACAGGGCGACAGCGTCGCTGTTGCGTGCAAGCCGCATCCGGAGGCGGGCTGTGACGATGTCAGTGGTGGCCACCGCCTGTCACAGCCATCATTGCCACACAACTAACGCGATTAACAGGCGTAGTCAACGATGTACACGCTGCGTATTCCGTACGAGACCACAAACTGTGTAGCTGCGCAAAGGGAGCACACACCTGGTGACATGTCCGCGTGAATGGGTGGAAGAGGTGTGGCTGGGTGCGGCGATGAGGGTCGGTCCATATCTGAGGTTTCCGGAGAGAAGGTAGGGTAGAATGGTGGTACAGCTGTACAGATTTCGCGGGTCGCAGCGACCTCTGGACTCGGAGGACGGCGGGACAGCGCAGAGGCAGAGCGCGTCTGGGCGCCTCCGCCTCCCGCCACAAAGCGAACAAGACGTGACAGTCACGTGAGGGCGACATCAAACTCCCACGGGCCAGATACATGATCCTCCGGACTTGCTGGCGACTGCTGGCAGTCTTTCCTCTCAGCTCGCAGCAGACTCGAAGCCGCGACGCTCGCTACGCACAGGACTCTCTGTCTTTCCTCGCGGGTGGGCCAAGGTCTGAGTCTTTTCTATAGGCTGCCTTCTATAATCCAGAACGCAGTCGGGTGGCCTGGACGAGCTGTCCAATGCTGCCCACCAACATACATGAAACACGCCGATCGCGAGGCGGATACCGGGATTCGCCCCAGGATTTCGCAAGGACGTCCCCTTTACGCTCGCTGTGTCGGGTTGAAATATGTTGGAGGTGCGGGTTCTTCTATTATCTGCCCCCATTGGCTCTCGGTTTTTCTCCCTATCGGCGTCACTCCGTTTTGACGACGGAAGACCTTCCATGGGTCTTTGTCCTAGGTGTAGGCTGTTTCCCTTTCAAGGGCTGCCCTACGGGGAGGGCTTGCCTACAATTTGATAGTGGTGCTCGCGTTGTCGGTGCGGCCTCTGGCTGAGGTGCTGGCATCTGGCATTCACCGCTCCATATTGTAGAACAGCTCGAGCGCCCCTTTGGCGTCAGATCGTCGGAACCCTTCGGGAGACTTCATGCCAGTAAAAGCTAAAGGCAATTAGCTGAGCAGTATGATCCCAGATGGGAGTGCACACTCTCGAGCAGCGTACGCGTCAAACAAGACGCATGTATGTATGGCCTCGATTTCGCTCCGTCAATGCTGCGGAGTGTCAGCTTGCACGCCAAGTGCCGCTGGCCGATGATACATACCTACACCATTCCCAGACAATCCGTTGCGGCCAGAGGAAGCGCGTTGATGTCTGGGCAGAGGCTGCCGTGCGTCGACTGAGACAATTCGGTTTGGCGGGGGTTAGCTGTCGGTGGCTTGCGACCTCCACCCACGGGCTGTGGATGCCATCGGGTGGTGATGTATCGCATCCGCTGTTCAGTGCGACCTTGCGGCTTCTGTAGGGCCGGGCGTACGAGGGGAGAATGGGAGTCATGGGCAGCCTTGTGCTGGCGGATGGTGAAGGGTCCTTCAGTGCACTTCGCGGCGCACGTTTCTTTGGCTTTGTGCCGACGTGTAACTCGATTCAGACTACTCCTTGTCTGCTGCGACTCAAATTCTTTCCTCTATCCCTCTTCGCGAGGATTTCATTGTTCTGGTTGTATGAGTATTATACCACCGTCACATGTAGCAATCTAACTAGTTGTATGGGCGTATCCGCCTTGCTGTGCGATGACATTCAAGTTGTTGATACCAGGATGAGAGATCTGAATCCAACGCCGACAAGGTCTCGACATCGTTGTCCGTTGTTCACAACTATTGCTACGTCGCGTCGCCGACTGGTCGGTCATTCATGTCGAGCGGTCTCGGTGCCGCAGCCTTCACAACTTCATCCCACGGAAGACTGATCCTTATGATTGATTGCTCTAGCCTAAGCCATTGGGAGATGATCCATTGCACAGGACAGCGTATTCACATGGTACATGACAACGAAACAATGGCAGAATATATTAAGTCTCAGCACTGCACATTACGATGGTCCTTCACATCGAGTACGCGGCCTCAGACTCTCTGATCAACGCTACGACCTTGTCCGACCTCGGTCGCAACTCGCATGGGAACGGAATGACATGACTAGCTCGTGTGTCAGCTACAGCAACTCCGAAGCGCGACCTGGAATATAGGTTACCTGATCATCCCCGAAATGAACCGTGACTCCGGCGTGAAGTCGATGTCCATGCCCGTTGCAGCGTCGCGTGCTTTCGTCACATCGAACGCTGCAAGGATGCGGGATGCAGCGAGCCATACGGAGGAGTCCCCGAAAGCTTGGCCAGGGCATAGTCTGTGTGAGGTGACAAGGTTTAGTGGTAGGACACCCACCACCATCGACATACTACACACCGCCTACCGAAACCGAAGACGAAAGCACGAGGGTCTGGGTCTGGATTGTCAGAAAGAAAGTGTTCGGGCTTGAACAGGTCCGGATCCGCATAGTATTCCGGATCACGGCTGATTGCCCTATGAAAACACAGCGCGAGCGATCAGTGCGGTTAGCACAGAACATCCGCATCGGTGGTGTGGAGGAATGGGCTGTACCAGACGTTTGGTATGATCATTGAGCCGGCAGGTATCGTGTACGAGTCGTACGAGTCGTCCTCGGTGACTTGGTGGGGCAAGACTAGCGTCCGCGATACGAGATGTGGTGAGATGAGATCATAGGTCCATATTGCAAGGCTTCAACGACGTACCAAGCGGGATAGGTGGATTCCATCTTCAATTGCGAAGTTGGCATTACAAAACCGCACAATAGAAGCATATGATGGGACGCACCGGTATACCTCCTTGAGCAGAGCTTCAAGGTATGGCAGAGCCGCCCGGTCCTCGAATTCGGGGAGCCGCTCGCTGCCGACAACAGCGTCGATCTCGTTTTGAGACTTCTCTCGTGCATCGGGATGCAGTACAATTGCAAGCATGAAGGACGTAAGAACAGTAGTCGTCTATCGGTATGCGAGCGTCACGGTACAATGACCAGTACAAAAACCTTCCGGCGCTCACCGTGTCAGTTCCCGCTGGCGTCCATTGTTGAGGCGAGGCATGTATTGTGCAGAAGAGCAGGTGCTTACCCGTGTAAACAATGTTGACGGCACCTTTGATGTCTTCCCTATCATAGTCAGAGATCGTCCCGTCTGCGGCGCATTCGTCAAGGAGTGTCGTGAGGAAACAACTGCGCGCAGCTCCTCGAGCCTATGCGACGAATCACCATGTTCGATCCATTGTAACAAAGTCAGACACAAACGTACCATAGCCGCACGAACGTGTTCGTATGGCGCATCGATCATCTGGCGAGCTCCCTGACCTCTGCTACCTTTCTCATGAAGTGCATTCCGGGGACCCACGTCGGGATTTGCCTCACTGTGCAGAGCGAGTTCAGGACAAGACAACATGTCAACAAGCCAAGCTCACGGCATCAGGAAAGTGGCACTCGTGCCTAATCTGCCTCATTGAGGCATTTAGGCACTTAGGCGGGTTTAGACACAGTGCCTAATTTGAGTAGATTCATTTCTCATTGAGACAGCTATTAGGCCGTTAGGCAGTAAGACGACGAGGCAGCGAGGCAACTGTTAGACCGATGGGACTATGCACACGCAATCGCAATTCATACAAAACTCATTGCAAAGATATATTGAACCACCATAACTACTGTACTTATGTACATGTTTTCCAACAGCGTACTTCCCAAGCACCCTTCCATCGTCTTGAATAGGAGTGTAGCCTGATACAGAACCACCACACTACGAGTACGTATTTTGCACAGGTAAAGGCAGGTTTGCAGGCGAGCGGGGGTGAGGCAGACAGGTGGCAGAATGGGCGAGAAGGAGCATGGGCGGGAGCGAGGGAAAGCACGAGCTGGTGGGCAAGATAGAACATTGGCAAGAGGGAGCATTGACGGGGCAAGCGAGTGAGCGAGAGCGCAGATGGGCGAGCCGGCAGACGGGCAAAAGCGGGTAAGCGAGAGCAGGCAGGCAGGCGAGGACTTGCGGCTAGCAGGCGAGCAGGCATACAAGTGAGCGGGCAAGTTGACAGACGAGCAGGGTGGCAAGGGGCTGAGTTTGCGGGTGGGCAAGACAACGCAGACAGGGGCCAAGGGGCAAGATCGAGTAACAAGCGCACTCGTGAGGATGCGAGCGTGGGCGGACAAGAACAGGCAAGCGAGCGGACAAATGAGGACGGGCAAGCGAGCGGGCGAACAAGTAGGCGGGTGCGTGAGCTAGCAGGCAAGTGCGAGGAGGCAGCAACAGGTATTGAGCTAGCAAAAGCTGGGCGGCAGCAAGAAGGCGATGGCGGGCGGCCGGGCCAATGAGAGGGAGAGGGTGGGCAGGCGAACAAGCTAGCGAGAGGGGAGTTGGCAAGAGAGCGGACAGGAGAGCGGACGGGCGAGTAGGCGGACAAGCTAGTGAGAAAGAGCGCAAGAGTGAGCGAGCACCCGCCCGCTTCACGACGAAGCATCCAGTACTGGCCTACGTATCGTCCAGGCGGTTGCATGGGCTCTACACCAAGCCCGCGCGCAATCCTGAAACTGTCGACGCTGATGCGATGTACAGCTTCCTGTCTCGAAGCCTGCGTGATCCGTGCGCGCCGCCTCGTCACGGGCACTCGGTGTCCCCGCCTCATCTGCGTGCACCCTGACGACATCCCCGCTTACGTTCTCTTCACCTACCTGTGCGCACAACCATATGCGCATGCCCTCGCCGCTGACAAGCATGCCCGGCGCGCTCTTCTCCGAGCCCGAGCCCAACGCGCAGGAGATGGCCGAGCTGGAGTGGCCGACGTGTGTGCGTGCATATCGCACCCCGATGCCGGAGCTCAACATCGCATTCACGCTGCGGCTCCGACCCGACCCGGGCTCGGCTTGGGAGGGGAGGGCGCATCGCTTGTCAGGTTCTTGATGGCGAGATTTGGATGGCTTGCGTGATTGTTGTTGATGGTAGGAACACGGGGTAGAGGGAGGGGCTGAGGGTGTTGATGGCGCGAAGGGTGAGAGCATACAGATGCGAGAGACTTTCTGGCGAGGAAGTAAATGAGGAGTAAAAACTGAGGATATACAGATTCATCGTACTCACCTGGTGGCCGATGAGGCGTCCTCGCATAGAGGCAGCCACATGCAATGCTGAGCGAAGCACAGAACATGATGTTGACGGTGAGGCGCACGACGGCAAGACGTGAGACGAGAGTGCCAGCGAGGCAGCTCAAAGCGCTCAATTTCGGAGTTTGGAATGTGTTTAGGGCAGACGTCAGCAGTCTTGGGCAAAGTCCCCGTTGTCTTCCTTCCTGTTGAATGACTTGCTACGGCACGGCCGACAACACACTCAAGAACGCAACTACTTGACACCACAGGGCTCCGAGAAGCGCTTGAACGGTATCCCCCAAGGACCAAGCATGACTCGAGGAAAACGAGCGCGGACGAAGGAGATACAAGGACGAGGGGCAGGAGCGAAGGACGAAAGCCAAGCAAGGGTCAGAAGATGACGGTAAGCAAACTACAATGTACCTACTTCCGTTACTAGTCACCCTGCCCGACTAGGTGCATCGTCGAGCAATGGGCTCGCAGTAACTAGTGACCACGCGTCCGTCCGCGCATACGGCTTGTCCGCTCGCTTGCCCTCTTGCGCCCACACGTCCGCCCTCTCGTGCTCGCCCGTCCTCATCCACCCGCGTGTTCTTGCAGGCCCGCGCTCGTACGCGAGCCGTCCGTCGCACCCCGCTTGACACGCGATGACCCTGTACGCACTGTGCTACCCCCCGCTACTACACTACCTCCTTCTCGATATGTATGCGGGGCGGAGCTGTGCGCCGCGCCGACGCCCCGCCTCTGCTTCCTGCTGGCATCTCACGCCTGTCCACCCTCGTAGCCTTGCTCTGCCTGCACACAGCCGACGGCCTCTACCCATGCCTCGTTGACCATCCTTCAATCAAGCACGACACCCGGTTCAGCACCACCGTCCCTGCTTGCGCCATCATCACGCGTGTCTCACGCATACTCGCGATATGAGTGCGACCCCGGCCTCGTCACTTCTCGCCTGCCACTGCCGTCCCAGCACCCCGTGTTTCGTCCGCGACAAGGACTCTCGGACGCCCCGGGTCGTCATCCACCCCTCAGCACCATTCCGCCGCACAACCTCGACAAGCCCCCGGTCAGCCAGTCCAGCTCGTCCTCCCTCGCCTACCGTGCTCCTTGCCCGACACTCGCATGCCCACTCGCCCGCCCGCTCACACACCCGCCCTTGGCTTCTCGCGCGCCCCCGCGCGGTTCATCTCTCCGCCCGACTTGCCCACTCGTTCGCTCGTGCCTACTTATCCACCTGCCTGCGCTCACCCTCCTGCTGGCTCGCATGTGCCCGCCCGTGGCTTCTCGCACGCGCGCCTGCTCTCGCCTGCCTGCTCTCACCCACCTACTCTCTGTTGAGGTCGCGCCGCGATCTCGATCTCCGCCACCGTGCACGTGACATACCGCCGGGGGTGGTTCGTCCGTTTCCGCCTCTCTCCCTCTTTCCTCAGTCGAAGTTGAACCACGACTGAGGTAAGCCCCCGCACACATACTATACAATACGTTCAGTAGCTAACTACCTAGCAGCGTCTGACCGAACGTCTAGGTAGATTAATCTAAGTCGAAGTTGAACCACGACTGAGCGTCTGACCGAACGTCTAGTCTCTACAGGTTATGAGCCCCGGGCGGTGTTTCTGAACTCGCCCGCTTACCTGAGACTTCTTTTCGGCTATTCAGACCCAGGAACAACATCGAGGCACCCATCAAAGTGTGCTTTCCCCGCATATACCCCGCATATAGCCAGCCAATTGATCAATGACGATCACCCCAACCTCGAGTCCCAGAGTCTCGGTACCCAAGACGCCGAGAACTCAAACGGAACTATCTCCGGCGCCCAAAATGGATCTCAAAGCGACCGCCAAGGAGAAAATCGAGCTCCTCCACGTACCGTCGTCCCTGCTCAACGGCGGCGTCATCCTCGACCGAAAGAAGGACAACTGGTACGATTGGAAGACCTACATCGAGAACTCCCTGAAGATCTGCTTCGCTTGGGGCTATCTGTCTGGTGAACAAGTCGCTCCCTCTGTCGACGACGACCCCAGCTCTGTCACCAACTTCCGGCGGAACGAGCAAGTTATCATCGCCTTACTCAGCTCGAAGGCCGCGAGGGAAGAGCAGCGCTTCATTGCCGGATTCATCGACGCACGCGCCTTATGGGTCGCCCTCTGTGCTCGCCACGAGAAACAGCCCGGCGCATATGCCCAGGTTCGTCTCCTCCAAGACTTCCTCGCTTGTCGCTACACAGCCGAGGAGCACTTCTCGGAGACGACCATGCGCCTCCAAGAGTTGGCCGAGCGCATCTTCCACATAGGCATCCCGAACCTCGAGGTCTTCATGACCATAGGCATGCTCAACTCGATGAACGGTTACCTCACGCACCTCCAATCGCAGGTCGGTTCGTCGCTCACGGCATCGGCCACCTCGGGCATTCCGTACACCTCCGTCGACATCGCCGCTCGCCTTGACCTCGAGCAGCGAATCCTCACCGACAGCAAGGCGTCCTCGTCAGCCACCGCTCTCGCCGCCTATTCCAAGCCGGGCAAGTCGACCTCATCGCAGAAGACTTGCACCAACGCCAAGTGCCCGCGCCCGAATGGGCATACTGCTCCGGAGTGCTGGGCCCCCGGTGGCGGCATGGAGGGTCGTCGCGAGGAAGTGCTCGCAAACAAAAGGAAGGGCAAGGGTCCTGGTAAGCCTGCCGTCTTTAACGCTCCCGACCGCGACAAGCAAGGTCGCGCGTACATCGTTGACGGCAAGACCGGCCACGCCTATCTCTTGAGTACGGTCCCGCCCTCGGCCACATCGACCTCGGAACCGTCTTCGGCGGATACCACCTCCGAGACTGACTTCGTTGGGCTTGCGACTGACACGTCCCCGGAATGGCTCGCCTCCGTCTCTGTCCCGGCGGACCTCTTTGAGTATGAGTCCCTGGTCTCTGTTGAAGACGAGGAGTCGGTTTCGCTCAACTGGTCTACCCACTCTCGCGCTCCTGCCGACCCTACCGCCTTCTCAGTGGCGCCGGTGCCTACGACGACTCGTCGTCTCTCCACTGAAGGGACTGAGCCTTTCGTGTTCGACTCTGGCGCGTCTACGCACTTGTCTCCTCGCAAGGCCGACTTCCATGACCTCCGCCCTATCTCTCCTCGCGGCATTCGTGGGGTGAGTGGATCGGTTATCTACGCTTGCGGCGTCGGCAAGGTACGCCTGCACATCGGTCGCGGCGCGTCGATCCTTCTCGAGGATGTCCTCTATGTGCCTCAGGCCACTGTTCGGCTCGTCAGCATCTCGTCTCTCTGCGCGTCTGCGGCTCGCTACTCGGTGCTCTTTCTAGTGCCGGTGTTCGCATTCTCAAACCGGGCGGGGCTGTCATCGCTACCGGTACTTTAACGTCCAAGCGCCTCTACTCTCTCGACGGCGCCTCTCCCTCCACCGAACATGCCTTGTATGCAGGCCGTGTGCCGACGCTCGATGTGTGGCACCGCCGCCTCGGACATGTCAATCATCGTACGATTCACGACATGGCACGCTTCGGATCCGCTATAGGTATGCCTATCGTCCTATCTCCACCTGCAAAATGTGAACATTGCATTCTTGGTAAACAGACCAGAACTGCAGTTCCTAAGGTGCGAGTGGGGGAGAAAGCAAAGCGGGTTCTTGGCACTGTGTTCGTAGATGTACAAGGGCAGCAGGATGTTCGTTCCGCTCTGGGGAACCTTTATTCAATGAATATTCTCGACGATTTCACGTCTCACACCTGGGCCATCCCCGTGCCATCCAAGGTCATCCTCGAGCGATTCAAGGCTTGGGTCCTTGCTCGCGAGGTCGAGACGGGCGAGCGTCTGGGCGTCGTCCAGATTGACAATGGGGAACTTCTGTCGAACGACTTCAAGGCATGGATCGAGGGCCGCGGTTCTCAATGGCGCACAACGGCGCCTCACACGTCCGCTCAGAATGGTCGTATTGAACGTTTCCACCGCACTCTCATGGACCGTGCCCGGGCGATGCGCTTGGCGGCTGCTGCTCCGGCGAACCGTTGGGACGAGTTTCTCGTCACCGCTAATTACCTGTCGGTGCGCACCCCCTCTCGTTCTTTGCCTCCAGGTGTCACACCGTATGAGATGTGGCATAAGAAGAAGCCGGACCTGTCGCATTTGCGGGAGATAGGTTGTCGGGCCTTCGTGCTCATCCAGAATCGGCATAACCCTAAGATTTATGAACGCTCCGTCGAGTGTGTTCTCATCGGCTACGGGCAGCACTCGAAGACCTACCGGCTGTACCACCGCGCGACTCACAAGGTCGTGGAGTCGTTCCATGTTGCATTCATTGAATCACACGAGACGTCTCCGACACTATCCTCCCCGGCCTCACGGCCTGTCGCGCAGGTCGCGCCTTCTATGTCTCCTCAGGCTGTGTCTCCCATTGCTGCGCCTCTCGACGTTCTCGACGATGATCCGCCGCCTCCCTCCTTGTCTGGCACCCATGCGGCCCCGGCCTCTCTTCCTTCCGCTCTGCCTCTGCCAGCTGAGGCGCCTCCTGTGCCGCCGCCTCTCGCTCCTGTGCCGCCGCCTCTCGCTCTGTGCCACCGCCTCTCGCTCCCGTGCCGCCGCCTCTCGCTCCCGTGCGTCGATCTTCGCGTCTGCCTCTGCTGACCCAGAAGAAGGCTGCCGCGGACGGTGTCCCTTTCATCTCGCGCCTGGACCGCACGCTGGGCCAGATACGCTCCGCGGCGCCTCGCCGGGTTTCCTCCTCGGGCATTCCTGCCCCGGCCTCTCCGGTGTCGCGCGCAGTCGCTGCCCCTCTGGGGCTACTGCATGCTGCTCCCGCGCCCCCTCCCGACTTCGCTGTTGGTGACCCGCCCGTCGACGCCACGCCGGACGTCGAGTCTGTGCTCGCGGCGTTGGCCGGGGACGATGTGTTGCCACTCAACGTTGAATATCCTGGGGACCCGGCCACTTTGGCCGAGGCAGAGGCGTCGCCTTTTCGCGAGGAGTGGCGTGCCGCGTTGCGCGATGAGCTGCAGTCCATCAAGGACCTGGGCGTGTACCGCCTCATTCCTCGAGCTCAGGTGCCGGCCGGGCGTCGCGTCATGAAGGGTAAGCCTGTTTTTCGCTTGAAGCGTAATGAGAACGGGGACCCGGTGCGCTTCAAGGCTCGATGGGTCGCGAAGGGTTTTCAACAGGTCTACGGGCAGGACTACAACCGGACCTCCTCACCTACCATGCGCATGGAGTCCTTCCGCGCTCTCCTCCACCTTGCCGCCTCCCTCGATTGGGAAGTAGAGCAGCTTGATGTGAAGACCGCGTTCCTCTATGGGATCCTTCCCGAGGACGAGTACTGCTACATGGAGCAGCCGCACGGCTTCGAGGAGCCGGGCAAGGAGGATTGGGTTTGGGAACTGGTGCGTGGTATTTATGGGACGAAGCAGGGCAGTCGTACGTGGAATGACACGATGAACGCGCATCTGCTGAGCATCGGCTTCACGCGTTTGCCCTGTGAATATTGTGTCTACTACCGCAAGTCGGCGAAGGGCACTGTTCTCACCGGCGTCCATGTCGACGACTTCTTGCTGACAGCTAGCTCGGCTGCGGCTAAGGAGGAGTTTAAGGACGACCTCCGTCGTGTCTGGAAAATCGCGGACTTGGGTGAGGCGCGTTTCTGCGTCGGCATTCAAATTGACCGTGATCGCGCTCGCCGGTCCGTGGCTATCTCGCAGACTGCCTTGATCGACAAGATCGTCAAGCAGTTTCGTCTAGACGGCCCCGACTGCGCGCCGGTCTCTACGCCCATGGAAGCCGGCCTCCGCCTCTCGCGCGCTCAGCATTCTCCGAAGACGCCTGCGGCAAAAGAACGCGCCGCTCGCTTGCCCTATCGCTCTCTCATCGGCTGTCTAATGTACCTCGCCATCGGGACGCGTCCGGACATCGCCCTCGCCATCCAGCATCTCAGCCAATTCCTCGACTGTTACGCCGAGATCCACTGGGAGGCTGCGAAACGCGTTGTGCGTTACCTCAAGGGGACCCGGCACTTCCGTCTGCACCTCGGCGGCGCCGATGTCGCCAATCTGAATGGGTACGCGGATGCGAGTCACGCCAGCTGCATCGACACTCGGCGTTCTACCGGTGGCTATTGCTGGAACCTGGGCTCCGGCATTATCTCTTGGTCGGCGCGCAAGCAACCCACCGTCTCTACGTCCACTACCGAGGCTGAATACATCGCGGCTGCCGAATCGGCGAAGGAAGGGGTATGGCTTCGCTTCTTGCTGGACGGTCTCGGCTTCTCCCAGCCTGCCGCATCACTCATGCGCGTCGACAGCACGAGCGCGATCACTCTCTCCGCTGACTCTACGTTCCACTCTCGCGTCAAGCACATCGACATCAAATGGCACTATCTGCGCGAGGTGGTGACGGACAAACGAATCGTCATCCAGCATGTCCCCTCCCATCTCAATGTCGCCGACGCCTTCACGAAACCTCTTGAACGGAAGCCGTTCCAGATGCTGCGTGGTCTTATGGGCCTCCGGCCTCCATGCGAGGAGGAGTCTTCACGGTGAGGAGGAGTTCCTCGAGAGGAGGAGTCTTTTCTTCCCTTTCTCTTTCATCTCGCCATGCATATTTTTCGCGTCACCCGCTCTTCATATCCTTACGATCCCACACGCCTTTCACTACGGTCTCTGTTTCACTTCATAGTGTTCCCTCATGGACTCATATCATTTCCTCATGCGATACCTACGATACATGCGACACCTTTTGATGCTACATCCCCCTTACGTACCTCACGTACCCCCGTCGTCTCTCTCGCCATTCGCGCCGAGGAGGAGTGTTGAGGTCGCGCCGCGATCTCGATCTCCGCCACCGTGCACGTGACATACCGCCGGGGGTGGTTCGTCCGTTTCCGCCTCTCTCCCTCTTTCCTCAGTCGAAGTTGAACCACGACTGAGGTAAGCCCCCGCACACATACTATACAATACGTTCAGTAGCTAACTACCTAGCAGCGTCTGACCGAACGTCTAGGTAGATTAATCTAAGTCGAAGTTGAACCACGACTGAGCGTCTGACCGAACGTCTAGTCTCTACACTCTCGCCCGCCCGCTCTCGTCCACCCGTTGCAGACCACCGAGAACGCGGCGCACGGGACGCAGAAGGAAGAGGAGGAGAAGGGGAGGAAGCGAGAGGAGGGAGAAGGGCATGTGACGAGCAGAAAGAACGAGCACGAAGGCTCAACAAACGCAGGTACGCCCTCGCTGGCCGTCCTCGCCTCGCCGTCTCCATGCCCAGTGTCTGCGCCAGTAGGTGTATCGACGAACGCAAAGCTCGCCGTCTTGCTGGCCACAAAGACGGCACTTCCGCTTTCCGGGTGGACCTCACCGTCGTACCCGCTGCTACACACGGTAGCACGTCTGGCGCGCAAGGCTGCACGTCAGACGTGCCCGTTCTTTTGCTACTGCCGCGCCAGCAGGTGTACCAATGAGCGAGAAGCTCGTTGTGCGTTCTGCTGGCCATAAGAGCGGTGTTTCCGCCTTCCGGGACGACCTCACTGTCGTACCCGATGCTCACTATCGACGCCGCTGGCAAGCGGGCTCGGGACGCATTGACGGCGGATGCAATCACCGGTACGTGGCTAGGTCGACTCGTGGCTTCGCGAGTGCTGTACTCACTGATCACTGCTTGCAGACGCGTCGGCGGTCTTGTCGGGACGCAACTGGTATTCAATGTAGTATTCATAGTTGGTACTGTACAGTTATCATAATATACATATGCCACTAGCGACTCTACCGAGGCTGCTCGACCAACTGTGAAGCTCAGAAATCGTTAGACAATGAGGTAAATTAGACACCCGTGAGACACTTTAGGCGTGTTTAGGTGCATTAGGCACGGTGACGCTTTCCTGATGACGACTCACAGACCGGGAAGAAGTCGACTAGGCTCGCACCGGCGCTACCGGCCTCTACTATACCGGCTACGGCAAGCTCTGCGAGGTCCATGAACTGAGTATCATGGGAGAGCACGCCGTGCCCGTAAGCAATCATGATGTCGACCATCACAGCACCCACGTAGCTACGTACGGCAACCGTGACGTGAGCAGCAGACGTCCAGTCGCATCGATGACATATGTTGATGGTTGAGATTCATGCCGTGACCAGTTGGTTATTGGAAAGCTGCATGCCAGTGAACCAAGGGACGCACCGCTTAAGCCCAACGAAGAGTGCTTTGCACTCCTGGTCCCCGATTTTATATTCGAGGGACTGGCTCGCATTGACAAGTCCCGCGAGGAGCCTGACCGACTCGCGGCGCTGGACGGGAATGTACGATTCGAGCGCAGAGGCCGATTGAAGGGCAGCTTGGAACCAGCGGCGCTGGCAGCGCCACTGCTCTCCGTAGGGCATGATGGTAACATTGTTGGTGAAGCCGATCCTAAGGGGAGAAGACCACCACGAGCATCATGGTTACGGATGAGAGATAGTGAGAGATCGAGGAGCACGTAACGCACAGCTCAGTTATAAGAAGAGTTCTCGGTCGGTCCGAGTACTTGTAGCCATACTTGTTGAGGAGCTCGTCCATAGCTTTGGCGGAGTTCAGTACGATGGTGGGCCTGTTGAATATTTGCAGGTACACCACATCACCTGAGCGGGAGTCGTTAGTGTTATCACGCATGTACATTAGGCAAGAACAGCAGGGTACGTACCATAGGTCTTCCTCCAATCCATGAAGACATGCTGTTGATATCTCAACGGGACACGGTGTGCGCTCCCGATTATGGGAAGGCAGCTAGGACCCGGAGTGTTGAACTTCCGACTTTCCAGTGTTATCTTATCTTATCAGTTACGTACATATATGGACTTGTGTTCTGCGATGTAGTATTACATACATTCTTTTGATGGACTCTGTCTGGACTCATCTTGTGACTCGCTCCAGACCGATCTACACTGTTCCAGACTTATTCTGGATCATTCCACTCCCTTCCGGCATGTTCCATGACCTTCCAGTACATTCCTTGATCACATGGACGCTTATGCATATCCCTATCTCTGGAGTTAAGGCTTACTCATTTCCCTAAAACTCGGACTTAGTGATTACTGATCTGCTTACTGATGTAGCATGTGATCAGTCCCAGACATGTATATATACTAGGGTGATTCCCCCCTAATGGATAACGATCTCTCCTCTCTTCTGCCTGCCTAGCATCAGAGTCTTCCCTCTGGGATAGGTCTGTTCACTCCACTCTACTGTCCTTCACTTCCACTGGCCTAACAAGCCCTTCTAAACCTCTTTCACTTCAACAGGTTATGAGCCCCGCGCTCTGATCGTTTATATCACCTGTACCTTTTGCGCAACCAAAGCCCAACTCTTGAAAGAGTGAGTTGGCATATTTTGTCCTTATTTGGACTACTGTTTAGCCGCTCTGTGACAAGTGCCCAAAGCCTTGTCCAAGCGCATTTCCAGGGTAGCTCGCAAGAGCAATTACGAAGTTTTTCCACCGTCTCGTCGTGAGAGATACGACGTAGGCGACGCCGACACTAGCGCTGTTGCTGAGCGTCATCAGCGTTTATACGGTCATCTACCCATCGATCGCCAGATCGATATCATCCTCACTCCTACCCCGCGCCCTCGCCGTCCCACCTATCGTCGCCCTGACACCTCTCGTCCCCCGAAGGCGTCCTGTCGCAAGACCCTTGAGCAGCAGCTTGAGGAGCTCCAGTTGAAGGCAGACGACTCTAGGGCACTCCTTGAAGCTCGACGTGCGGAGTACGCTGCTACGCTTGCCGCTGAAACCGCCGCCAAAGAAGCTGCCAAGGCTTCCCTTATCGCACGCATCGAAGGCGTACCTCTTCCCCTTCCTATCACAGCCCTTAAGCCGTTTGACGCCGACTTCAAGAAGAAGTCTCAGACGGAGAAGGCCGCCATCCTCACGAAGCGTCTCTTCGCCGTTCAGAAGCGCCTTCACCCTCTCTTCACCCACAAGCTGCGCGACACTGTTCGCTGGTCACTCACCGACAACCTCAACGCTTTTGGACGTCGGTTCAATTGGGTCTGTTCTCACTTTGAGACAGAGGGTCATTCGTGGTCGCACGACGCGCTCAACGACGTCAAGCTTGTCTGCGAGCTGATTGGGAAGATCTCCTTCAAGGAGCTTAGCAAGAACCTTTCTAAGGTTACTAGGGAAGTTGGGGACTTGCACAAGGGCAATCACTTGGCTTGGGTAGACAAGTATTTGTAGTCGCGTCACAAATTTTATCTTTGTTCCTGGAATATTTTTCAGTGAAGCATCACAACTGTGGCAACGTCTCAAGAGGAGACATTTGCAGAGACTCAGGTCTCTTCAGGCGAAGAGTCAGACGACTCATACGATTGTTCAAACCACTACCATCTATACGACTACGAGGAGGTTTGCGACGCTCATTATAGAGACGACGATCAAACCTGGTGGAACTGTGATAACACTCATTGTCCAAACCGTTACCACACACCATCTGGTGATTTTCCTCGAGGCTTCAAAGCTGGTATCGCTGTCGAAGCTTGGCAAGACAATTTCCTATTCGCCAACGAATTTTCGGAGTCACCTCCAAAACCTGAACATTTAATCTCGCTCCCTGAGTCGAGATCTCAAACACCTGAACCGGAGGAATTACCCTTCGAGTTATTTACACCAGAACCTCCTTCTTCGCCCGACACACAAGGCGAATTTATCCTCTTATCCGCAACCATGGGTGACGTCAAGCCAGACAATATCCCTAAGCTCTCTTCAGCGTCTCAATACGCTGACTGGTCTGCCGCTATGCGCGGTTATTTAATATTCATAGAGGCCTGGCCCGCTGTTATTGCAACAGTAACTACCGACACAGAGTACAAGAAACAGAATGCCCGTGCTCAGGGTGTTCTATTTATGCGGACTGATCGCTCGATGCATCATTTGCTCGAGGGATCTAGTGGTGAACTCAAGACCGCTAAGGAAATGTGGGCGGCCCTTAAGACAGCCTTTGGTACACCCGACACGGCATTCGTCTGGAGTCTCTTCCAGTCGGTGATCAAGTCTCCGGAGATGTCTGATTCCAAACCTCTGCAGGATCAGATCAACAAGCTGGTTACTCGGCTTAAGGAGATTACGGCTGGTGGCATAACTCTCGGTGAATCGACCCAGGCTCTTCTCCTTCTGTCGAAGGTGCCTGAATCCTATCAATCGATGATCTCTGCGCTCATGGCGACGCAGAACATCAAGGATCTCAAGGTCGACTCTGTTCAGTCGAAGATTCTTGCCGAAGAATCTCTCCGCCGGTCTGGTATGGGACAGTCTGCGTCCAAGACATCCCAGGTCAAGCACAAGTCATCGGGTCCCTGTGGTCACTGCGGTGGAAATCACGGCAGTGAGAATTGTTGGACAAAGTACCCGCATTTGCGCCCCCAAAATAAGGGTGGCGGCAAGGGGAAAAAGGACAACAAGGGCAAAGGCAAAGGGAAGAATAAGGGCAAGGGCAATGGTAACGGACAATCTGGTTCTGGTTCCTCCAACGCTGCTACTACTTCAGACTCCACAAATGTTGTAACTGTAGAATCCTCCGTGTCGTCTTCAGCTAATACTATGACTGCTTCCTGGTATACTGCGGGTCACTCCGCTTCTGGAAGAATGACTGACTGGATTATGGATTCTGGTGCGTCGAAGACAATCACCAACGACATGGCTGATTTTTGGGACTATACTCCTTACGAGGAACCCATGATTTTTGGTACAGCCGGCAAGTCTAAGATTGCAGCTTATGGAGAAGGGACCATCAAAGGTGTTGTGCACGTTGAAGGGAAACATGTTAAAGCAACTATTACAAATGTTGCTTACATCCCTGCCGCATCTGGTCGCCTATTTTCTACTGGTGTTATTGAGCAATCAGGTTTTACCCTAGTTCAGGGAGGAGGTCGTATGGTCATCTATGACCAACCTATTTCGCAAGGTCGAGTCTGTGGTAACATGATCATGGAGGCACACCATAAGCCCTTCAATAATCTCTATATGTTGTACCTAGACATTTTGACACCGCAATCGGCAAGTCTACAGACAAGTCGAATTTTCGTCTCTGGCATGAACGCTTCGGACATTCGTCTGAAGATGTTATTCGTCAGATTCCCAAGCACACTAAGGGTGTGGATTCCATTGGTGCCAAGGATACTTCTTCTCCTTGTGCAGGGTGTCAGTGGGGCAAGTCTCATCGCGCTCCATTTCCCCCATCGGCTAAACGTGCTACAAAGCCCCTTGAGCTCATTCATACTGATGAGGACGGTCCTATGCGTACCACTGCAATAGGTGGATGGCGTTATTTCATCAGCTTTCTTGACGACTATACTGGTCTTGGTCGTGCCTATATCTCAAGCACAAGAACGATTCGATCCAAGCGTTCGATGACTTCAAGGCATGGGCTGAGAACCAAACAGATGAAAAAATCAAGGCTGTACGCTCGGATCGTGGGGGGAATATACGTCTGCTGCTTTACCGAACATTTGCGCAAATTTGGTATTGAACATCAGTTCACAATGCCGTACTCTCCTCAACAGAATGGGAGAGCTGAGCGCTGGAATCGGACCATTGTTGAGAAGGCTATGTCTATGCTGCATCATGCTGGACTAAGCCATGGTTTTGGCAATTGGCTGTGGACACTGCGGTTCATATTTATAATCGGCAACCTATGCGACGCCTTAACTGGCAATGCCCCATTACTCTCTGGAATGGCACAATTCCGGACATTTCATACTTTAGGATTTTTGGGTGCAAGGCATTTGTGCATGTGCAGAAAGAACAGAGATCTGGGAAGCTCGACAAGAAGGCTGTTGAGATGATCTTTGTAGGCTATGAAGTTGGTTCCAAAGGGTATCGTTTCTGGAACCCGGCTACTCGAAGTATTGTTGTGTCTCGTGATGTGACCTTCGATGAAGAGACATTTCCTGCACGAAAGGACTTAGGCAATAATCCGAAATCCCTGGATGAGCCGTTTGATGAACCTCCTGAGGATGCCAACTCAGAGGATTTAGATTTTGAGGATATTCCTATCCCTGTTCCTGTCCCGCCGGAACATGAACCTGAAGAACATCAGGAGCCAGTGGGAGATAATCCGCAACAGCAACCTGATCCAGTAGCTCCTCCGCAACCTCAGTATGAGCGTCCTCGCCGTCAAGGTGCTGGACAGAACCCTCAGAGGAATAGAGACAATGCCTATGGTGACGAGCCACCAGCAAGTATTGACCGTCGTACTGATAGTCAAGGCCGTCAACAACCTGAGGCTGAAACTGCTCAATTTATACGGATGCTGGCGGAAGCAAACCATGGTCTTCCCCAAAGTCATAAGGAAGCCATGGAATCTCACGACCATGATAAATGGCTCGCTGCTGAAGGTTCTGAGTACAAGTCACTCATGGACAATAAGACTTGGGTTCTAGTTCCACGGCCTAAAAACCGGAAGGTTGTCAAGTGCCGTTGGGTTTATGCGATTAAGCACGATGGTCGCTATAAAGCACGTGTTGTCGCAAAGGGATTTACCCAAGTATGGGGTCAAGATTATACTGAGACTTTCTCTCCGGTTGCACGGTTTGAATCTGTACGCTACTTGTTGGCACATGCAGCCCTTGAAGATTGGGAGATAGAGTCTATGGATGTCAAGACGGCATTCCTTAACGGTGACCTTGACGAGGAAATCTACATGGAACAACCCGAAGGATGGGTTGTACCTGGCAAGGAGAACTTTGTCTGTCTTCTCAAGAAGGCAATTTATGGATTAAAGCAAGCTTCTCGTCAATGGAATGCTAAGATCCACAAGTCTCTCCTAGACTTAGGGTTTAAACGGACTTATTCGGATGCTGGAATTTATGTCTTCTCCCGGGACTCTGACGGACACACCTGCCTAATCATATTGTATGTCGACGACTTGCTCATCATGGGTGACTCGAAATTGTTTATCGACAACATCAAGCAGAAGTTGTCCTTAGAGTATCAGATGACAGATCTGGGTGCTGTTCAGCGATTCCTTGGTCTTAGAATACGTCGAGAGCGTACTACACGTCTCATCTACGTTGATCAGGAAGACTATATTGAGTCAGTTTTGGAGAGGTTTCAGATGTCCAACTGCAAGCCTGCACGGACACCTCTTCCCGCTGGAGCAGACCTAGAGAAGAATCCAGACACAGCATCTGAGGTTTTCCGTACCCGCTACCAGAGCATTATTGGCAGCATCATGTATGCTATGCTCGGTACTCGTCCAGACATTTCTTTCGCGGTCACACGTCTGGCAAAGTATTCTTCAAACCCATCCAAAGAGCATATGCGGTTAGCCTACTATGTCCTAAGATATCTTCAAGGGACTAAGGAACTCGCTCTCTGTTATGACGGAGGCTCGAATTCTGGTCTGATTGCCTATTCAGACTCTGACTGGGGTGAAGATCACGATGATAGGCACTCTACAAGTGGCTTTACTTTCCTTATGGCCAATTGTGTCGTTTCTTGGGTGTCAAGACGTCAACCGACGGTATCTTTGTCTTCAACTGAAGCAGAGTATAAGGCCAGCTCTGACTGCTGTCGTCAGATGGCCTGGCTACGTCATTTTGGAGAAGAACTGGGAGATAATATGTCTCATCCAACTCCGCTTTGTCTTGACAACCAAGGCAACATTTTCCTTGCGGTGAACCCTGCTGTGGATCGCCGCACCAAGCATATAGAAATCCGTTATCACTATATTCGGGAGTTCTACGAACGTGGAGAAATGGAGATCTACTACGTCGCAAGTGAAGACCAACTTGCTGATGCCTTGACCAAGAATGTTCCATTCAGTGGAATTGAGAAATTCAGGTCTTCAGTTGGCATGATGAGATACTTGACATCTTGAACAAGTGGGAGTGTTGAACTTCCGACTTTCCAGTGTTATCTTATCTTATCAGTTACGTACATATATGGACTTGTGTTCTGCGATGTAGTATTACATACATTCTTTTGATGGACTCTGTCTGGACTCATCTTGTGACTCGCTCCAGACCGATCTACACTGTTCCAGACTTATTCTGGATCATTCCACTCCCTTCCGGCATGTTCCATGACCTTCCAGTACATTCCTTGATCACATGGACGCTTATGCATATCCCTATCTCTGGAGTTAAGGCTTACTCATTTCCCTAAAACTCGGACTTAGTGATTACTGATCTGCTTACTGATGTAGCATGTGATCAGTCCCAGACATGTATATATACTAGGGTGATTCCCCCCTAATGGATAACGATCTCTCCTCTCTTCTGCCTGCCTAGCATCAGAGTCTTCCCTCTGGGATAGGTCTGTTCACTCCACTCTACTGTCCTTCACTTCCACTGGCCTAACAAGCCCTTCTAAACCTCTTTCACTTCAACACGGAGGAAGAGACACCTCGCGACTACGGAACAGTCTATAGAGCAAGAAGGTGCATAGGGATAGGATCAGAAGTACAGCGGCAGCCATCCTGTTGGCAGGGTACTGAAGCCAGCGAAGGCATTGGCAAGGAGCCCGCTGAGGAACCGGGACTTAATATACAAGGTCGATAAACGCCTTGGGACGGACAAACGGTTATAGCCGCCTCCTTCGAACGCGTGGATACAGTTGGAGAAAGTTTGCATCAACCGTGTGAGTATATCTAGTCGTTAGAGGCAAAGCATGACTCGCCAGACGCGCACGAAGTCTTCACGGACGTGACAAACGACCACTGCGAGTGACTACTAAGTCTGCTCTTCAGAGCACATGTGTGCGTGGTAGGATGCAAAGACTGTGGGCCGGTGGCTCCTTACCGTTTATTCCAGTCCAGTCAACTACGATGGCAAAGAAGTTGTGAAGGACGGTCGTGGGCGGTGTCACGGCGTCGGTTCTGCTCGCTGGCGGTAGTTGGCAGAGCATGCTAGATCAAACTCAAGGTATAAGGTTCGCCGTCACACCAGCCTTCGGGAAGCATATCTATGTGAGCGGGCGCAGATGCGCTGGGAAGAAGGATGGCAGGCAGAGGCAAGCAGTGTTCGCTCGAATCGACAGGGTCAGCGCTGACCGCGTCGCGCTGCTCACGTGAGGGCGACATCAGATTCCCACGCACCAACACATTTATTCCGAGACGTGCTGGCAGCGGCTTTGCTTGGGGAGGGGCAAGCCCTGCGACGCCCGTGGCCGCTTAGTCAGCGACGCGCCACTGCAAACTTGGTCAGACCTCAATCGTGTGGCGCTGGTGTGGCGTATACATCGCACTGATCGCGTTCAAGCTCTACAGGCAAGACATCTATCCAGAGTAAATTACGAGTACGTTATACTAAAATGTATGTTATAGTCTAACAATCTAGGTCCGAGTCATTATCATAGTCTATGTGGGATTCCCCTGCTCGTTGTGTCAAACTCGCTGTAATGCTGTCTGACTCAGATGTAGCAGTATTCGAAAGAGCCAGTGTACGGCGGGCCTCTGCACGCGCAATCGCCTTCCTCAGCTCTAGTAATGCCTCGGGCTTTTTGACCTTTTTCTTGTGCAAAGACGAAGGTGCGGGGGTCTCCTTATCGTCGAGCCGATAGACTTGAAGCTGCTGATCAATGTCAGGTCTGCGTAATTTCGCCAGGCCCTCCTCGTCAACTACGAACTTGACTGCACGCAGCTTGGCCTCCCGTTCATTTTCCTTGCGCTTCTTCTCCGCGGCCTCTGCTGATCTCTGCTGAGCAGTTGCCAGATCGTGCTCGACTTGACGTCTGCGGCGCTCGGCCTCGTGGCCACTGCTGTCGAAGGTACGTGCTTCGCGGCGAATATGTTCGTGACAGGTGTCGTCGAACATCTAACGCTCCCGCAACGCCTTGCATGGCGTCTCCGACCTTCTTCTGTGAACATCCACCTCGCACCAACATGCGCGCAAGCGACCGCGCGGCTGGCGTGTAAACACCCTTCCGCTTCAAATGAAAGATCGCTGGCCGTGACTTCGCCCTCTCAATCGCGTTCGCGAGAACACGGGGTGCACGCTCGCTGCGTTTGCGAAGCTTTCGAATAGTATTTTGACAACCACGTAGCTTATCGACCATTGCGCTGCGTGTTCCGACCAGGGTCGTGCGAAGTTCGTGCCCCTCCTGCTGAAGATGCACGATCTTGCCCTCTAACTCGGTGTTGTGCTTCTCAACAGATGCATGAAGATTTGTCTTGACTCGAAGCTTGTCCTTGAGTACATTCATTCGTTTCTTCATACGTGCTTCTCGTCGCTGACTGTTGTGCAGTTGTCTCCTCGATTCGGCAAGCTTATGCCAGTGCTGAGTCCCATCATGCGCCGGCAAGTCCTCCATCTCAGCTTTCTACATGACAGTGAGTTTTGTTTGTCACTTGGCAAGGAAGTAACCTATATCACTGACACTCCACTCCGAAAAAATAGCCATCCCAGATGACTGTGGACCCATTACAGGTATGTTCTCTCTCGCCAGTGCCGAGTCTGAGTCTGAGTCTCCATGATACTGAGCTCTACTAGCCAGAGCTCCCTTGGCTGCAGCTGCCTTCTGTGCTGAAGAGCGTCCCTTCCGCCTCGGTCTAGTACATGATTTATATGTTCCTTTGGCCACCATACTCGTGCTAATGATGTATGCGTCTCTGAGGATGATTATTGGTGTATTATGCTGTAGCTGAACTTCAGGGCACGAATTAAGCGCAGAATAAATCTAGGAAACTCCCGATTAAATTCAGGGACCATGGTACATTTATACCTCAACTCACCTATCGAAAGGAGATATGTTTGAGAGAGAACGGACATTGTTACGCGCATGGAGATGAACGGGTAACCGCGTTGTTGTTGCTCACGTGACCGTACGACGCGTTTGTGGCGGAGACATCTCGCGCGTCTTCGTGCCTATCAGTATACCGTGTATCTAACCTGAAGCAAAGGCATTCATGCCTGGTCATTGGTGACAAATATATTGCGAGAGTACGTATGAGTGTTTCATTAGTGGTTTCATTGTGTGGATATTTGTCTTTCACTCCATGATTGAGGAAACACACATGAGCCACACTCATTAAATCGGAATTCTCGTCCATGTAACCTAACAAAACCTTCTATGGCCTCATGGCTCTCAATCCCGTTGCATCCGCGGACACCAAAGCATCTGAGGGAGCTCATGTTTGTGATACAGTGCTTCTACCACTCTCGCGACCAATGCCACTAATTCCAAACACGAACAAACAGATTCGCCCTTGCGGGCGTTGCCCCTCCCCACTTTGCTCACCCTCGACGACCATCTCTCGCAGCAGACTCGAAGCCGCGACGCTCGCCACGTACAGGACTCATCGTCTTCTCTTGCGAGCGGGCTAAGGTCTGAGCCACGTCCTTCCGCCTTCTCTGACCCAGAACGCTGCCTAGCTGGCCCGCGACGCTAAGCGTCCACCAACACACCAGAAACGCGCCGACCGCGAGGCGGGACTCACGGGATTGCCCGGAGGCTTTGCAAGGGCGAGCTCCCTTCTACGCTCGCAGTGTCGACTTGGGATATGTTGCAGGTACGGGCACTTTTATCATCTGTTCACATGATTCCTCCATGTTCTCCCTATCGGCGTTGCCCCGTCTTCATGATGGAATACCCTTGATGGGTATTTGTGTCCTAGGTGTATGGGTGTCATCCCCTCAGGGGCGGCCCTACGGGGCTGAAGGCTCATGTACGGCGCGACGGTGGCGCCCGCGTTGTCAGTGTGGCCTCTGGCCAAGGTGTCGGCACTTGGCATTCATCGCCTCGTGCTGTGTATGGGCCTGGCACAAGAAGTGTTAAGTCATCGGATCTGATTGTGAACGCGCCGCCAGTGAAGTCATGACTGTAACTGGTGGTTCTACATACGTCGCGTCAGAGCTACGAATGCATGGAGCGCCGTGAAAGGCCTCTGTTTCACTCCAGACCAAAGAGTGTCAGCTCGCGCGAGAGCGCAGCTGGACGATGACGACACCCTGCACCACCCCAGACAATCCGCTTTGGTCGTGACCATGCGTTGATATCTGGGCGGAAGCTGCCGTGCGTTGACCGAGTCATTCGGTTGAGCAGAGGTTGGTTTATGGCGTTCACCAATCCTTGACGTATGCATATGGGCGGGGATGGTGCTCTGTCGTGCATGTTGTATAGCATGCAAAATCCAACCTTGCTGTGATCACAGCCTTGCGGCTTCTGTAGGATCACGACGTACGAGGGGAGACGGAGTCATGGACAGCTTCATGCTGTCAGACAGATGGTGTTGTGTCCTTCAGTGCACTTCGCGGCGCACACTTGCTCGGCTTCGTGTCGATGTGCAACTCGATTCAGACTACTCCTTGTCTGCTGCGACTCAATTTTTTGTTCAACGTTCCTCTTCGCGAGGATTTCATTGCTCATGTTGTACGTTGGTTGTGCGAGTATAGTACTTCTTGTGTACATGGCAATACAGTGGTACCGGGGCATACTTATGTCGTGTTGCGCATGACAGAAACAGTACTACTACTTAGTGTTTTTCAAGAGCGTGACTGTGAAATCGCCGAGTGTTGGTAATAAGCAGAAATGGACCAGCGGTGGCCGCTGTCCGGGCGAAGGTGCGGGACGGGCTCAGAAGCCTTCACGAGCACGAGGAGGAGGAGGAGGGGTTGCAATCGCGCGCCGTAGGGCTCACCACGCGTGGTTATGTACATGGCGACGTGAACGTGCTCGTGCGCAATGACACTGCGGCGAAGACTGAGCCGGCCGTGCTACTCCGAGTCGTCGACTGGGACTGGGCGGGGGAGAAATTACCTGCTAGATACCCCGATCGTATGAACATGATTCAGGTCAAGCATCCGGGTTATGCCCGTCCAGGTGAGGAGATCAAGTAAGACCACGGCATGTGGATGGCGGACAGGATTTGAGTGGAACTACCCTGGTGACGACCTCGTCGTGGTATAATTGTATGCATTTTTATGATACTACTTCAAGTCTTACATCGGACTGAATAGTGTTCCCAGAATCGTGGCGACGTCTGTGACTGGCCGGAATTAATTGTGTACGTAGGAACAGGATTCGCGCACCATCTATGATTGATCCACCTCACCTTCGCATTCGAAACGCCTGGGCCTGTAACGACTCCTCGGATGCAGCAATAGCTAACAAGCTAAAAGGCGGTAATCGTTTAAGTTGCCGCGTTGCTCGCAGCGCACTGGCAGTTCAGACGAACTAGTAACGTATATAAAACTATACTGACACTGACGTTTGGTACTAAGTTAGCAGGTGTCGTTACCGTCGATATATCATATGCGCAGTAGTGTTGAAGTTGGATGGTGAACCGGCACGGCCCCGTTCAAGCGCACGTACGTGTAGCAGCCTCCCTCTGCTAGTACCGACCCCTGTAAAAGTCTGTTGTTTGCATCATCCAGGACATTATCGTAAGTCTAGTCCAGTATACATTATGGCCGCCGCCGCGGCACCGTCGCGAGATATGCCACTACAATTCGGTGAACGTGAGGTTGGGTCGGAGTCCCGCAGCTGTAGTCACCTTTACGTTATCCCACATCAGTGAGTGTAGGGTTTGTCACCGGATTGCGGCCTCACGTACCCATTCAATATATCCTTGTTGAATGTGACGGCTGAAGAAGAGGCTCGTGGAACGCTGGTGGCGGAGGCCGCGGGCCGTAGTCGAGATGATCAACAGGCTCCTCCCACAACGACATTCTTGGCGATGGAACGCAGAAAGCTGCGGAGAGTCGAACGTCGCAACATGTTCCGTGACCTCTTGATGCGCAAGGTCACTTACGGTGTAGCTGTTGCAGCTTGTGGGTGTGACTGGTGCCGTAGTAGAGTACGAGGGCGGTCTCGACGACTCCGCCCGAACAGCCTGAGCAGTGTACTCCGAGCTCTGTCGAAGCGAAGTGCCAGTGTTTGAGTCCGGGACAGACGGTGCCGTCAAGCTGATACTCTGTGGACCGGGCCTTTCGACGTCGTGCCTCTCGGAGTCCCAGCGTGCGAGGTAGGGGCTCTTTGGCGACTGTGATTCGGCGGAAGGTGCCTCAAACTGCTGGAACGGCGTGACACTCCGACTCGCAGGTCCGTCACTGTGAATATACTTGGATAGTCGTTGTTCGACTACCAAATGACACTGGTGAATCGCGCATTCCATGTCAACCCTCGAAACAGATGGCTCACCGTCGCATAGATTTGTCAGTTTTGGCCGATGCTTGCGCCGTTCCCGGCACCTGAAGTAGGCTATGACAGCAAGTACTAACGCCACCGTGACCAACGGGCTCAGGATGATCACAGGGACCAAGATGGCGATCTCGTGTGTTGTCGGACAAGTAGACTGCGTGAATTCAGACATCCCAATGAGGAGATATAGATGATTCCAAGGGCGACGGGCCGACGGCAACGGTGGCAACGGTAAGGACAGAAGATGCTGGCACGACGCTGTAGAACTCGCGAAGGATGAGCAGCTTGCGTCGGTCGTCCCGACAGATATATTGCATGTGGAGCACTATACATGCTAATGGATGCTCTTTTCGTCGACAATGGAGTAGACCATGTACCCTGCATCCGGTGGCGACGTCAGCTATGGTGCGTCAATGACAAGGGACGTACGTGAGAGACCATGAAACAATCACGAGCAGAGATCGCATCGACCTTGCGGTGGACATCTCATTTCTCGTTCAGCGTACAATTTGAGGGCGAGACGCTCGATCTGATGTTGTTCCGACTTGGCCACCATCAATGCACAACTCGAAGACTGGTCCTCTGGGGAACAGCCTGAGGAACGGAGCTCATTCAGTGATGCGAACGTACCAGTCAGCGGTCACGAATGATGGACATCATAGCTACACCCAGTATAAGCGTATTGAGTTGATGGACGCGCGTACTAGGTGCTGTGCAGCGGCGGCCAACTCTGTCAGCTACTCTACTCTGCGAAAACAGCCAAGGAGCGATTAACTTACCTAGGGGCTCGGATTTGATCATCCCATACGGACTACGTGGTTGGATTCAGAATCCAGGTATATGTAGACATGCGAAATCGCAACGGACACAATAGCTGGTCGGATCCTGGATACCTCCAAAGGAAGCGGTGCGTATAAGTGGCTATACACAGAGAGAGTGAGGGTGCTGTACTATCAAGTGAGATGAGGACAGCATTACTATACGCACTATACCAGCGCTTGGATCGGCGGGATGTTGAAGAAATACCCCGAAAAATACCCTGAAATATTAATATGAGGCCCTCCCGGATGCCATTCAGCAAACCCTCTGGGAAGCGGACAGAGCATGCTGCTCAGTACTGTCTCCGCTTCTGCGTTCACCTCCGCTGCCTCCGCTATCTCAAGTGCCGTCTCACCTACGACAGATTGTAGTAGCAGCGGTGATTACCCGTATCTCCCCCAGAAATGCCTCGCCCTCGAACACAGCGACGTTGAAGTACCCGCACAGACCACCGCGGACACATCATTCCCGACTGAGCGGCCCACCTCATTTTTTAGCGGCCACCCGCTGAGAACCGCAGCACTGATTATCGGTGTCCTCATCGGTTTCCTGTTGGTCGTCATGATCGTGGTCTGCATCCGCATGTACAACGTGCGACGCTCAAAAAAGGATGTCAACAGCATGTTCGACTTGGTGGTAGGTAAGTCCTTCATGTCCACTCAACATCGATTCATATTGGGCTGACCTAAGGATAGCTCGAGCTCCAACGATCCACAAACGCGGTGGGCGAGCAGACTGCCCACGGCTTCCCCAGACACCTTCAAGTGGCTCATCGGCACCGCCCACGAACTGGGATCCCAACTGTCTTGTAATCATCGGAGATCCAACATTCGCTAGTAACGAGAGCCTAGGAAACGTACCTCGCGCAAGCGACGGAGACCACGGTCACTACGATTCTCCATGTCGCTCTTCTCAGGCTGAAAGTGTAGTCCAGAATAGCGATAGAATCTTCGTCGGCTGAACAGTTTAAACGAGCTATAGTCTTGCATCCGAGCACACTTTGCGTACCGCTTCTTGCTAGTCACGGTGTAGCTCGATAGGCAAATATTATAGAATAGCCAGGTACCCAGAAACCGGGGATAGACCGAGTGTATCCAAACTGGGTGCAGAGAGATAAATGAGTGTTGTCCATGCCGGCCTGAGATAGTAGAGTACATACTGAGGCGAACCTGCACACAGCACGGAGCCAACCTGCGATCCGCGCCTCGTCAAGCTCGGTGAGGTATGCTCCTGTGAAAGTTCAATTACATCGCACCAAAAGACTCGGAACCGAAGGCTCTTCATTTATTCAAGGCCGACGAACGAGAGAGTAGTTGTAACTCGCCGGCGGGCTGTATAGTAGTGCCCTCGACACCGTGACGCTACCGACAGGCTCGCGTTCGCGCGCCATTACCGCTCGACACCACAACAATCCGCAAGCTGCACTAGTAGATGAGAGTAAAGGACTTTCAGCAGAGGACGGAAAGCGATACGGCGAACGAAAGGCAGAGGGACTCGGAGGACGACTTGTCGGCATCGACGCGATTAGTCACGGGCGCCTGTGTATACGATCGATCGGCTCCGGGGATCTTACTCATGCAGACTCCTCCAGCTCCCGCCTTTTTCTGCCATCCTCCTCCTCCTCCTCCTTCCCCTGGCTTGTCTAGCTCTCGCTCTGTGACAGAACTACGGGGGATTATTACCTTTATATTGCTCAACGGACAGACAGAGCTGAGGAAAGCGGTGAGTAAGCATCCTATGCGATTGGTGGTCGGGTTTGGTACCGGGCCATGGTTTGGAGATCTGCAGTTGTCCCGGAGATGTAGCTGTTCGTTTTGAAAGCTCTTTTAGTCTGCCTTGTCGCTGTCGATCAGGTTATGCTTACGCTCCATGTTCAGAGCTTCACAGGTGCGAGATACAAAGTGCGTCTTCAAACTCACGCCTATGCCATTCCTGACCGCTCTTTCCACCGCTGTGCGTCTGATAACTAACGCCATTCCACTTGCTAGCAGCTCATCTCAGGATGGAGTTTGTCCCCGCACCAGCCGTACACCGCGTCCTCTGCGCCGACTGCGGTACTCCCATCGTCCCCAACTCCGCAAATCTCTGCGTCGCATGCCTGCGCAACAGCGTCGATATCACAGAGGGGATCCCGAAGCAAGCCTCCGTCTCATTCTGCCGTAACTGTGATCGCTTCCTCTCCCCTCCCTCTGCCTGGACGATCGCTCGACCCGAGTCGCAAGAGCTACTCGCAATCTGTCTCCGCAAACTGAAAGGCCTGAACAAGGTCCGATTGACCGACGCTCACTTCATCTGGACAGAGCCGCACAGCAAGCGGTTGCGCGTCTCGCTTACGATCCAAAAGGAGGTCCTCACTGCGACGATCCTCGAGCAGGTCTTCGAAATCGAGTACCTGGTACAGCACGGTCAGTGCCCCGACTGCACAAAGCTAGCTGCCAAAAACACATGGAAGGCTCTCGTCCAAGTTCGTCAGAAGGTTCCGCATAAGCGGACGTTCCTCTTCCTCGAGCAGCTCATTCTCAAGCACGGCGCTCAAAAAGACACGATATCCGTGAAGGAAGTCCGAGACGGGCTCGACTTCTTCTACTCGTCGCGGAGTCATGCCATCAAGATGGTCGATTTCCTGTCAGGCGTTGTCCCTATACGCAGCAAGGCGAGCGAGCAGCTGCTCAGCTCGGACACGCACACCAACACCGCGAACTTCAAGTACACCTACTCCGTCGAGATCGTCCCAGTGTGCAAGGACGACCTCGTCGCCCTCCCCTCAAAGCTCGCTCGCTCACTTTCAAACATCTCGCCCCTCGCACTCTGCTCCCGCGTTGGAAACTCGCTGCATCTTCTCGACCCCGCGACCCTCCAGTCCGTTGAGCTCTCCGTAGCATCGTACTGGCGCATGCCATTCGACTCTCTGGCAGGCGTGTCCGACCTTGTCGAGTTCACCGTCCTCGACGTCGAGCCCTCCGGCCAGACCCGAGGCAAGTGGGTGCTCGCCGACGCGCAAGTCGCGCTCAGCGGCGCCTTCACCTCGGGCAAGGGCGGCGACGACGACCTGATGGACGGCGGCGCGTCCTCGCAGATCCTGCACACGCGCACGCACCTCGGCGGGATCCTCCAGCCCGGCGATGCCGCGCTCGGCTACTTCCTCACCCACGCGAACTTCAACTCGGACGACTTCGCCGCGCTGCCCGCCCACCGCGTCCCCGACGTCGTGCTCGTCAAGAAGGCGTACCCGAACCGGCGCAAGAAGAACAAGCCGAGGAACTGGAAGCTCCGGAGTATCGCGATGGAGGCGGGCGAGGAGGGCGAGACGGGCGCGGGCCGCGGCGTCGTGGGCCGCATGGGCGGGCGCGACCAGAAGAAGGTCGAGCAGGACTACGAGCTCTTCTTGCGCGACCTCGAGGAGGACGAGGAGATGCGGGGCGCGGTGAACCTGTATCAGGCGAAGGACGTCAAGCCAGGTGCGGGCTCGGGCTTGGCGGGCGGAAAGACGAGGAGGAAGGGGCAGGGTCAG
The DNA here is from genome assembly GCF_022376445.1 of Fomitopsis serialis. Classification (NCBI taxonomy): domain Eukaryota; kingdom Fungi; phylum Basidiomycota; class Agaricomycetes; order Polyporales; family Fomitopsidaceae; genus Fomitopsis; species Fomitopsis serialis. Next base: position 27,320 of record NW_025955003.1, on the reverse strand, counting down.
TCTGCGATGGATGTGGACGAGGGCGCACAGGACGAGACGGCGAGTATTGCGCCGACGGAGGGCGACGAGGACGAGCCGGACTTCCCTGAAGTCAAGCTGGACGAGCTGCTGGAAGACTTCGACGAGATGACGCTGGAGGAACACGATGCATGATGATATTCATCTGTTGTGTTCACTGGCTCTACACTGGTTATAGACGGGCTATGTATGCGTGAAGTTGTACGCTAGACACAGGAAGTCAATGCCGAAACTGTTGTATTGTGTCCGACACTGAATTGTCAGTCCACAGTAATATTTGATCCTCGGATCTGCACGATGTCTCCAGTTCGTCTCCTCTAGCGCTGCCTGTGCCCCGTTACGCATCAATGCGGCGGCCGGATCCTAGGGAGGAGAGGGGGAGAGGACATGCGAATGGGAGCCATCCGAGTGCGGATGGATTTGAGTTCGGGCGACTCTTGCTGGTCAAGCTTCACGATCGAATGTTTCATCACCTGCGTGCAGATGCTATAACGATAACCTCGAGTAGATACAGCACGCATGTACACTACTGCACATTGGCAAACGAACGTCAAGGAAACCTTCATAAGAGGCCATACATATATCATAGATCATATCTTAAGCTCTCTCTCGCATACCAGCCCCTCAAGGGCCTCACCACTTCTCCGCGTTCAACGCAGCCGCAGCATATGGATGCCGCTCGAACCGAAATGGTTGGTCCAGCTCCTCATACGGCACAAGCGGCAGCAGCTTCTCCCTCCCCGTCATCCTGCGCCCTTTCGCCGGCAACTCCGATCGACCCCAGCCGGTACCCCCCTGGTTGACCAGCGTCGGGCAGGACTTCGCGGCTACGTACGGGTCATACCGCACGCGCCCCTCCCCCTGGCGCGCTGCGCCCGTGGCGGCGTGAGCTCGGGGGTCGTGTTCGCTGTGCTTGTCCCGTGCTGCCAGCTGAGCGGGCTCGGGTTCCCGCTGCGGTCGTGCCCGTGCTCGTGGCCCAGCCTCGAGTCCGTGCCGAGCGACTCCTCCACGGAGGACGCCGCGGATTCGCACACCGACGAGACCGACACGGACGCCGTGGACTCCTTGACCCACTCCGAGATCGCGCGGTGCTTGAGCATGCCCAGCTTGGGTGCGGGCGTGGGCGAGGGTGTAGGCATCGAGCGGGGCGGTTCCGGGAACGCTGCCAGGAGCGCGCGGCGCTCCCGTCGCTCCCGTGCGCGCTCGCGCTTGCCCTCCGTCTGTGCGAGGCCGTACGCCTCCCAGCCTGCCTCGTCGACGTCGTCTCCGTCGCCGTCCGCGGGCTGGAGCGTGAAGAAGAGCGCGTCGGTGCGCGCGGCAGAGGCGGTGCGTTCGGAGGCGCGCCGGCCGTGGACGAACATGGCGGTGTGGAGACCCTCGTCGATGTCTTCGTCGTCGCTATAGTCGAGGCTGAGGAAGGAGTCGCCGGGCGGGCCGCCAGGCGCTGCGCGCGGAGGCGTATTCCAGAAGCGAGTCCCGTATACGGGCGGGTGTGCGGTCCGCGCTTCAGCGTACGACGGTAGGTCCGCGTCGTCAAAGGGACCGTCCACACCGCGCCCCACAACCCCGCCACAGATTGCACGCGAGGAATCCGTCGAGGGCCGCGTACGTGGCTTAGGCCGCTTCCGCCCCCGCTCGCAGTAGGACCTCGTCAGCGGCGTCAGCGCGGCAGGCCGAGGGCGGTCCTCCTCCTCAGTCTCCTCCTCGATGGACATCCCGACGAACGAACGGCTCGCGGACTGCAGGCGGAGAGACGGCCTGCGCTCCCGCCTGCACTCCTGCTTTCCGGGGCTCGAGCCCGCGCCCAAGTTCGGCGTGGAGAACGACACCGGAAATACTTCCCCTCTCGGCGCCCGCGCCCTCTCCCGCTCCCTCTCCCTCTCGCCCCTCCTCTCTCGCTTGTTCGGGCTGCCCTCGAGCCCCGCGGGGACCTCCACGATCGGCGAGCGGTCGTACGCCTCCCTGGAATGGGTCGTGCAGACCGACGCGAGCGTCGACTCGCTCGAGAACCTCACGCGCCTCGTCGGCGTCGGGGACAGTGCGCGGCCCGCATCCGCGAAGAACACAGGTGCAGACGCCGACACGGGGGAGGGCGCGCGGATGTCGAGGACGGGCACGTTGGCATCGTCTGCGGTGCGAGCGCGGTTGTGGATGTGATTGGGGGTGTGATTGGGGGTGGGCGTGCAAGGGGTGGGCGGGAAGGCGAGCGCGGTGCTTGCCACAGAGGTGGCGGTGGCGGCGCGCGGCGGGGTGGCAGGTTCGGAGAGGGCGCGTGCGCGCGAGCGGCTGCTCGGTTTGGCTGGGCTACGTTTGGTGGGGCTTCGGCTGCGCTTGTTGCTGAAGGTGCGTTCGAGGAGAGAGCCGAGCTTGGTGAACATCGCGGTGGGACGGTTGTGGCGGTTGCTTGGGGATGTCGAGGTCGAGGTCGCGGATAGCACAGGGTGTGAACGAGGAATGGACAGTGAGGCGGCGAGGCGCAATCGGGATGAACGAAAGGCGGGGGCGAGAGCAGAGAGAGCAGAGAGCACGAACAGAACAGCAAGAACGAGAGCAAGAGTACAAGGGACGCGAGCCCCACCCGCACGCAGCTATAAAGGCGGAACCCGCCACGGCCACCAGGTCCAAGCACCGCGCACGCAAGGCCACCGTCCAGGCTTCCCACATCCCCGCGCAAAGCACAAAACGGATGTGACACGCTAGCCAAAGCGTGCCCTCGCATTCAGGGCGCGTGGCGCAGCTCTTTGTGCGGGGGCTGCGCCACCACGGAGCGTGTCGCCAAGCGAGGAAGGACAAAGCAACGGCGCGCAAGGCCACGCGCGCTGTGGCGTTGCTCCGGGAGGGTCTTGCGGAGGCATAATGAAGGGGCTGTGTTGTGGGGTATGCATTAGCCACGCCCAGGAGAGCCCCTATGCGTTGACTGTGGACTTGAGAAGGATTTGTCGGGGGTGGCGGTCGAGCACGGTCCTGCTTTGCACTGTCGTCTGTTCAGAGACATAAATGACGTAGACGTCATAGTCGACACTCGTAGGTGAGATATATAGTGGTTTGTACGCGCACGCGCACTTGGACACTGCCAACGGCGCGCGAAGGACAAAGGGTTTCTCGGTCACGTGATCGCGTTGGACAAGAAGAAAGGCCGGGCTGAAGACATTGAGGTTCAGTGCACGGTGGGTGGGATCGCGTCGGTGGAAAAGCGAGTACGGAGAGCATGGAGGAGGACTGCGCACCTCCACACCATACTCAGCAACGCGCGCCACTCGAGACGATCTCCAGCTTCAACTCCCTGTCCTGGTGAGCGGCCTCTCCGTCCCACGACTCTATCAACAATCAGCGCAACACAGATCTCGTCGCCTCCCGAATAAGCTTTCGGCACGCGGAAGTCGGGGCGATAGGACTTCGGGGCGGGGACGCACCGAGGATTCGCCGCTGAGCATCAAGTGACGCGCCTCCTCGCCCACGGAGTCGATCCGGAGCACCGAGAGGCGCAGGGCGAGGGTATATATGTGCGGTGGATGGGTTTATCGAGAACGTTAGTCTCGTCGTCTTTGGTCGAGAGTAAGATCGTGCGTGAGTGATATCATGGCTGAGATATCGACCTGGCTCGTCACTGGGTAAGTCGACATACTAGACCAGGCCTGCTACTACGACTCACTCTTATGGTCGTCCAACTCGCAGCTCCTCGCGCGGAATCGGGCTTGAGCTCGTCCGACAACTCGTCTCCAACCCAAGAAATATCGTCGTCGCGACGTGCCGCGATCCTGCGCGGGCATCAAAGTTGACCGCGCTGAAGGATAGCGCAAAGGGGCAGCTGCACGTCGTCGCGCTAGACGTGAGCAGCGAGGCGAGCATCCGCGGGAGCGTACCGGAGGTGGAGGGGATCCTCGGAGAGAAGGGACTTGACTACCTGTACAACAACGCCGCCATCGTGAGTCCTGCTGCCTCTGCATGTCGTACTGGCCGCTGATCGGGGGCTAGACGGAGGGCGACGACTCTACGTTCAACTTTTCGTACGACGGGCTGCTAGACACGCTGCGGGCAAACGTGGCGGGGCCGGCGCTGCTGGGGACGGTGTACTTACCGTTGCTGGAGAAGGGCCGGCGGAAGGTGATTGTGAACATGACGAGCGGGCTGGCGAGTATCGGGCTGGACTTTGGGGCGAAGAATGCGACGTACAGCGTGAGCAAGACGGCGCTGAACATGCTCGTGAGTTTCGTTGCGTGCCTCAAGCGTACCTCCTGTGCATGAGTCGCTGACTAGTGCATAAATCGCTGCGGGTGGGCAGATGTACAAACAGGCAAAGACGAGGCCAGACTTGATCGCTTATGTGGTCGACCCGGGGTGGGTTAAGACAGGTGTGTTTGTGCAGAAAACTCAGCGCGAGAGATTGTGACTGAGGCGAGGGCAGACATGGGAGGACCGGGTGCGATGATGGAGGTGGAGGAGTCGGTGGGCAGGCTGCTGAAGCTTGCAACGACGGCGACGGGGAAGAGCTCGGGCAAGTTCCTCAACAACGACGGCGAGGAGGTCGTGTGGTAGCAGCCGCAGACGGGCCGTAGCACATAGCACGGAGTAGAGCAGCAGTAGCAGGCAGCATGTATACTCCTTGGCAGGTAGGAGGAGGAGGAGAAAGAGAGCACGCGCGTGCGATCGTGCCTGCTATTCTGCCGAGGAATAGCCGGGTGTGCAGTCTCTTGACCAACTCTCGACACTCTCCGCCATCGTCCTCCCGTCGTGCTCCCTCCATATAAGCCCGTCTCTGCCATGTCTTTGCACACTTATTCCCTTCAACATGTCCACCGTTTGGCTCATCACCGGCGCAAACCGCGGCCTCGGCCTCGAACTTACCACCCAGCTCCTCGCTGCCTCTCTGTCAAACGAGATCATAGCCACCTGCCGGACTCCCGCAGCCGCTACAGACCTGCACAAGCTTCAGGCGTCCGAAATGGGCCGCGTGCACGTCGTCCCGCTCGACGTTGGCAGTGAACAGTCGATGCGCGACTCCGTCAAGTACGTGAGCGACATACTCGGTGACCGCGGGCTCGACTACCTCTACAACAACGCGGCCATCGTAAGCCCACCTGTCACTACTACTTCTTCCCTGGCTCATACGGCCGCACCTCAGAACCCCGCTTTCGACTCGCCCTTCGACTTCGACTACGCCCAACTCCTCGAGGTCCTCCAGACCAACCTCGGCGCACCCGCCCTCCTCGGCGAGCTCTACTACCCCTTCCTCCTGCGCGGCTCCAAGAAGACGATCGTGAACGTCTCCACCGGGCTCGCGTCGCTCGGGCTCGACTGCGGCCCCAAGTGCACGAGCTACTCAATCAGCAAGTGCGCCCTCAACATGCTCGTGCGTCCCTCCTCTTTGCGTTCCTCCCAGCCGACCGACGTGCGCCGCACAGACGTACAAGCAGGCGAAGACCCGCGTAGACTTTACGTGCATCTGCATGGATCCCGGGTGGGTCAAGACCCCGCTCGGCGGCGAGGGCGCCGTCCTCGAGACCACGGAGAGCGCCGCCGGCATCCTCGGCGTCATCGCCCGCCTCACCCCCGCCGACTCGGGCAAGTTCTGGAGGTACAACGGCACGCAGCATCCGTGGTAGGCGTGTGGTCAGCGAGAAGGGAATGGTCCACCATGTATGGTATGCTCGTGAAATCGTGAATGGATGACCGTGATGCTTCGCGTTCTTGTCCAATGAAACCTCGTAATACTAGTTACGGAAGATTCACGTGCCTACAAGTTGGAGACGTGTGTACGTATTGATGATGACCGGACCACTCGAGGCTCAGCGCTCAGGCCCAGGAACGTAGTCTTGGCTTTTGGCCTTCGATCTTCACCTTCAACCACCACCGGGACGCGCGCGGTCCCTCACTAACGCATGTCTGTTCCGGCCAAATATGTCGAATTTGTCTCTCCTGTTCTGCGCCGCATTCCCAATGACACCGCGGTAACGTACCAGTACCTGTTGACATCTGGCTACGCATACCAGCCTTTGATCGAATACCCCTACGTCTCCGACTTGGCAGAGGCTGCCAAGAGCGATGCTCGCCCATACTTCCCAACAGGCAGCGAGATGACAGCCACGGTTTCACAGGTGCAAGGGTTGCGACTGCGAGCTTGGATGACCATTGACTCATCATACTTTCTCCGCAGCTCGCCGACACATTATCGCTTCGCTCGCCAATGCCAATGTATCAACAGTTGGAACAACAAGAACAAGATATTGTGAAGGGCGGAGGGACGATTGGCCTTCACCGCTTGTTGGAAAGTTGGAGAAAGGACATGAGCAAGGTGGTGGTAGTTCTCAGTGCGTCTGTGACCTCCGTTCATCACTAGCACCACCTGTAACGCTTAGAACAACAGCCATTACACCCCCTGCTTCCTCAATGTCGCGAAATATATCTCCGATCCCAGAACATCATCATTAACCATCTCGTAAGTGAACCAACAATCCGCTTCCCGAGTCATAACTCACCTCGTACCAGGTGAGGATAGTGCTGCAAAAGCGCGAACCCGTCCTAGTCCTTCCGACGGTGCAAAGCTCAGTAAATATCACATTACACAGGAATCGAGCCGGCCAGATGCTGTGCGCAACGGACGCCCACACGACTTCGGTCCATCTGCGGCGATCTACCATCCCTTCTTCGCCAAGTTCATGCAGAGAATGACGGAACCGTCCGAACATCCGCCCAGCGACTTGAGCATTGCTTATCGATTCGTGACACAGGCTCGCGCATTCTATACCACGGAGACCGATCGACAGGCGGCGTTGACGTTCGCAATGAGGAAACTGATCCACAGAACATTCGGAACCATCGTGATGGTGGTCGACGGGAAGGAAGTCCGGCCTGACGGTCTCATGTACTCCTCTCATTCTGTGGGAAAGGTAGATCCTGTGCACCTGATTATGGAACTGCAGAACGAGATTGGAGAGGGTGGTTGTGACCCGGCTGCAGAGGCCGAGTGTTTCTACGTCGCGATCAACGCCTCGGCGAATGTGAGCCGTCTCACGTCATACTGGCAACGGCCGCTGGCTGACAGCCCCGTATAGTACGCACCACTGCGCAGAGTGTCGTCCTGTCCTGCGTTCATCATTAGTATGGTTGGTCCTTACACCCAGGTTTCTGCCGCCCTCTTTGCGGATGGCTTCATACGGCAACCCCTGACGGACTACATATGCCTGAGCCCCGTCCTCACGCCTGGGAAGCCAGCTCTCGAGACAGTGGTTCGCAAAGTGGACCATCTATTCGGCGTCACATCAGAAGCTGCCTTCCCGACATTGACGGCTACTACGGGGACCTGGAATCATCTGGTGATGCGTCCCTGCCTCTCTCAATTGTCAGCCCTCACTTCAAGACATTCCCGTCGCGGCTCCCCTCCGGTGGTACGGTTACTCTGGAATATACGAAACACATCAACGCGGATCGCAACGAGCGGGCCGTATTCAAGGCCGTTGCGACGCACATCGCGGACAAGGACACAGTGCAAGGCCACGCGTCACGGTCCCATGACGTTGTCGTCAAGTTCACGCCCGCCTACGGGAAAGAGGGTCATCAACTCCTAGCTGACAAGGATCTGGCGCCACGGTTGTGGTACTGCGAGCAAGTCCCCGAGGTGGGAAATATGTGGGTTGTGGTGATGGACTGGGTCGAGGAACGCGAAGGTTCACTACCTGCTGACAAACTCTCAGCGGCGGTGGACGCGCTACATAACGCGGGCTTGGTCTTCGGAGATCTTCGAGAACCGAACGTGATTAGGACCGAGAAGGGCTTGATGCTCGTCGACTTCGACTGGTGCGGGAAGGAGAACGAAGCGAGATATCCGCTAGCGATCGATACCAGCCTCGTTTGGGCGAAGGGGACGGTTCCTGGAGGGCTGATCACGAAGGCACACGACGAGTTTATGAAGGCGCAGCTGTTGATGTGACGGGCCTGGATGCACGGTTCGACACTTGTTTGCGCGTTCATCCGTTATGTTTGTCTTACTGGCCTTGAAACAACAGTAAACGAATAAAGAGACTCGGAGCCTCATCAAAGCTTCGACTGCCCCGAATCCCTGACATGGATATCGTCCTTGACCAGCAAGAGTCGCCCGACCTCAAATCCATCCGTACGGGGACGGCTCCCATTCGCATGCCCTCTCCCCCTCTCCTCCCTAGGATCCGGCCGCCGCATTGATGCGTAACGGGGCACAGGCAGCGCTAGAGGAGACGAACTGGAGACATCGTGCAGATCCGAGGATCAAATACTACTGTGGACTGACAATTCAGTTGTCAAACACAACACAACAGTTTCGACATTGACTTCCTGTGTCTAGCGTACGACCACGCACAGCATGTCTATGACCAGTGTAGAATCAACGACCACGACAGATGAGTATCTTCATGCATCGTGTTCTTCCAGCGTCATCACGTCGAAGTCTTCCAGCAGCTCGTCCAGCTCGACTTCAGGAAAGTCCGGCTCGTCCTCGTCGCCCTCCGTCGGCGCAATAGTCGCCGTCTCATCCTGTGCGCCCTCGTCCACACCCATCGCAAACTGGCCCGCCAAGCCCGAGCCCGCACCCGGCTTGACGTCCTTCGCCTGGTACAGGTTCACCGCGCCCCGCATCTCCTCGTCCTCCTCTAGGTCGCGCAAGAAGAGCTCGTAGCCCTGCTCGACCTTCTTCTGGTCGCGCTGCGTATAGGGACAGCGCCTGACAGGAAGTCGACCATCTTGATGGCATGACTCCGCGACGAGCAGAAGAAGTCGAGGCCGTCTCAGACTTCCTTCACGGATATCGTGTCTTTACAGTATGCATGAGCGCCGTGCTTGAGAATGAGCTGCTGGAGGAAGAGGAACGCCCGCTTATGCGGGACCTTCAGTTGACGAACTTGGACGAGAGCATGCCACATGTTTTTGGCAGCTACTGCCGCTGGTGCCGTATGAGCTAGACCAGCCATTGCGGTTCGAGCAGCATCCGTACGCTGCTGCGGCGCTGAGCGCGGATAAGTGGTGAGGCTCTTGAAGGGCCGATATGCGAGAGCCGGTATGCGAGAGCTTTATGGATATGTGTGGCCTCTTAGGAAGGTTTCCCTGTCGTTCGTTTGCCAATCTGCAAGCGGATGAGATGTTCGATCGTAGTGGCGTGGTGGCTGAGACGACGATCATACGTCACCGAGTCTTACGACTCATATTATGTACACCAAGGATGCAATATTAATGGCGAGCATTTCTCGACGCTCTGCGGATATGCAGTGGCACGTCGGCGCGAGCCGTGTAGAAATGAGAGCGGGACTGAGCTAGCACATGACCGCAGAGACAGCGCCTCGTCTAGGGGAAACCTAGGTATAACGCTGCTCGACGTCGTATTCATTCGTGCAAAAGCCGCACCTTGAGCGCACGCAGCTCCGATCGGACTCACAGCGACTCGTCACCAGATCCTTGGGGTGGACGCCTGGACACAAACGAACAGCCCATTCCGTGTGAATGAATGATAGATACGTACGTACAATGGTCCCAGCGTTCTCGACCTTCCAGGGACTGACAGGGCGCTGCGAGGACCTCGTCCGACACACAGATATACACCGACAGGGAATGTGTTGGTTACATGCACGTAGTGGAAGCTGATGGACGTACAATTAGGTACACGTCCCCCTGCGACTGGTAGAGCAGAGATACAGCTCGTTGATCATGAGGTCGCCTCGCCACGCTGCGCAGAGTTGTAAGTGGAAAAGTGGACGACCTTGAAGAAGCACGGATACCTGCAAATCTGGAGCTCCGGGTATCAGTGGTTCGCGCATGTCCATAGCGATACGGCAGTGAGAAGCGACGATAGATACACGGTGTCAATACTGGGTGCATACGGAGAACATCCGGGTTCGAGAGTGCGGCGAGGAGAAGCAGGGATCACAGGGCATGGGGATGACAGATGCGAACACTCACGATGCGTGGAGGTCGCCGAAAAGGCGGCTTGGATTGGCAAGAGCGAGCGCGAGGACGACTCGGAGGAGCCGCGAGGCGAGGTGCGATCAAGCGCGCTGTGTCCCGGCAAGGGCAACGCAGACGTTGCGAAGGATGTTAGCGAGGGGTTCGGGCGAGACTCAGAGAGACGTGGTACAGCATATCCGTAACTTGCCTGCACCCGTCGAGTGTGCGTGTGTAGATGGGAGGAGCCAGCAGTGCGCCAGCACGCAGCCACAGGGCCAGCACGGACAGGGACAGACGGCCCGATGGATCGAGATGCGGGGAAGACAGGCTCCGCCCAAAAGGGTATCGCTCCAGATCCACGATCGGGCTACCGTCTGCCAGCGCCTGTGCGCCAAGTCGTCCGCAACGCCATGGCGTCCTCGAACGGCTGTCCTCCCCATAACTTATCCGCCCCGCCGCCGCCGTCCTCGCCGCCGCCCCGCCGCCGGTGCACACGATGCGCGCGCAGTCTCCGCTCCCTCTCCTCACCGCAGTCCTCGCCGCCGCCTCCCTCCTTTCCCGCGCCGCCGCCCAGAACCTCTCCGCCGCCCAGCTCGCCGCCGTCAAAGACAACCTCTGGCTCGCAGCACAGCAGACGTCCGTCCTCGCTCCCCCGTCCCGCGCTCACGCTGACCCCTCCTCAGCTGGGAACTCGGCACCGAGTCCGAGGCCCTCCTCGAGTCCGACGCGCCCGCCTACGCCGTCTTCTTCAACTCGTCCCTCCCCCCGCCCGCCGGCAACTCGTCCCTCCCCGACCCCTACTCCTACGCCGCCCTCGCACCCGTCCTCCAGATCGCGGAGAATGCCGCCGCGAACCGCTCCAACTCTACCGGGCCCCAGCCTGTCATGTACGTCGACGGCGCCGCCGCCGGCGACCCCGCCTCCCTCGGCGTCGCCATCCTCCTCGCCAACTGGACCGGCGCGCCCGACCCCGAGCTCGACCGCCCGCTGAACGCAAGCAGCCCCCACGGCGTCAGCTTTGGCAGGGGCGTCACGTACGCGCGCGCCGCGGCCGAGCAACTCGAGTACCTCCTCACCGTCGTGCCCCGCACCGACGACGGCGCGATCAGCCACCGCGTCGAGCAAGTCCAGCTCTGGTGAGTAGCCGTTCGCGTTCTCGCCGCCCCCTGTCTTGTCGCACGATTTGGGCTTGGACCACCGTCACGTCTATCCGTGTCTCTCGTTCGCGACATCTGCTGATCAACGGACGACGCGTACAGGGCCGACTTCACGTACATGGTGCCCCCCTTCCTCGCATACTACGGCGTCCTCTCCGCCAACCAGTCCCTCCTGCAGGAGGCTTATACCCAGGTGAGTCGCCTCCTGTCGCCTCCTGGCCAGGGAGGAGGAGCGCGGCGAGCGAGCATGTGGATGGTGTGAGGCCCGAGCTGTAGAGGACATGTCCGACGCGCCCCACGTGCCCTCGAACGCGTCGCGTTGCTGTGTCCTCCCCGATCTTCCCGCGCACCTCCGCTAACTTTCGTGCTCGCAGATCAAGCTATACCGATCCCACCTTTTCGACGACGACGAGGGCCTCTGGCGGCACATCCTGATGGGGCACACGAATGTCGACCCGGGCTTCTGGTCGACAGGTGAGTCGGTCTTGCCGCTGTGTGCGCGTGTGGGCAGAGCAGACGTCCGGCCGCGCACCATCGCTGTCGCGAGTCTCCCCCAATGCACTGCTGACGCCACCTGTTTAGGGAACGCGTGGGCCGCAGCCGGCATGACCCGCGTCCTCGCCACGATCCAGCGCTCGCCGTGGGCCAGCAGCATGGACGCCGAGATGGCCGACCTCACGAGCTGGATCCTCGAGATCCACGACGGCATGTACCGCTACCTGGCAGTACCGTCCCCGTGCCCGCCCTACATGCTCACGCCGCCCCAGGACTCCGACTCCTCCCTCTTCCACAACTACGCCAACGAGACAAAGTCCACCGACACCGGCAGCTCCTTCCTCGACGCCTCCTCCACCACCCTCCTCGCCAGCACCGTCTACCGCCTCGCCCTCCTCCAGGGCATCCACTCCCACGTCCCCCACGCAGAAAAGTCCCGCAAGGCCCTCTCCGCCCCCGCCGACGCCAAGTCAAAGGGCCTAGGCAGTTTCTCTAGCTGGGGCACCGGCGACGGCGTCGGCCCCGCCACATCCTTCACCGCATCCCACCGCGCCTCCACCGCCTCGCAGTCCGCCTCCGCCCCGTCCTCCCCCTCGGCCGCCACCTCCGAGAGCGCAACCGCGACCTCGAGCTACAGCCTGCCCACCCCGAGCGCGGACGCCGGCGCCGGCCTCTCGCACTTCTCCCCCCAGATGTGGCTCACCCCCGTCGTCGACCCCTACAACTGGGCCGCCCAGGGCGGGAGCTCCCCCGAGGGCCAGGCCTTCGTCGTCGAGCTCGACGCCGCGTGGAGGGACTGGGTCCAGGTCGGCGCGCCGGGCGTCAACGCTGCCGTCCGCCTTGGGCCGGCGGGCGGCGCGTGGGGCGCGGTCGGTGCTGTCGTGCTCGGGGCGGCGGTGCTCGTTTGGTGAGCGGGCCACGCTTGGGCTTTGGAGCGCTGCGGTCGCCTGCGGTGCGCCTTGCCGGTTGATGTGCATATTTCGTCGATCTCTCGTACTACAGACTAGACCAGACCACGTTCAGTTGATGTGACGGTACGGGCGGTGTAATCTACGGATACTTACTCTGGATATATAGTTCGCTTTCTGCTCCCTGGTGCCATGGTGGACTTCTCGAGAACTGGCGCATACACTGGGGCACCGCAAGACGCGTGGCGCAGCAGCATCTAGGATCGTATGCATCAGCGACGGGAGACCAGAGGCAAAGGACGGTGTCAATGAAAGCAGTGAAGCATCCATATTGGCGAAGAGACAAGGAAGCATCGCAGGCTGGGCGAGCGTAGATGCGTCGTCGCTAACGAAGGCCGTGTGCCCGTCGACGTCGAGAGTACTGTGCTTTCGTTGACGGTATGTGTAATTCGATTCTAGCGAGATCGCATACTCTGAACGTGCTACAGTGACTCTGACGTCCAATGTACCCACGGCACGACCCTAGTTCACGGTTTCGTGGGTACATCACATAGTAGTGCGTCGAATGGGAACAATTAGAATAACAATATACGCAATAAACGAACGAGCCCTACAATACGTCGTTTCCATCCTGTACATACAGGGCTACAGCGTCCTGCCAGAGCTATCGTACATACCTTGGCTTACTCATTCTACTTCGTCAAACTTCTTTCCCGAGCTTCTCTGCTTCACTGTTCTCCATATACCCTCTTGCCTCCGCGGGGACGCCGATCCCGTGGATGTGGTACTGCTCGCCGACGAGCTCCTTCGCAGCCACCATCAGTTTGTCGAGGCGGAGGATGATACCGAACGCGGTCGTCACACCGACCGCGAACGACCTATCGATAGCAAGTAAGCATACCTCTTGCGCACATCAAAGGGACCACGTACAGGTACTGTTCGTTCTCCAGCGTGTCGATGGTCATCGTCCGCGGCAAGCCGTAGTCGTCGTCTTCTTCCTGCCGTATCACGTTCAGACCGTGCGAGTAGACCATGAACCGATCGACCAGCGGACACGGCGTCACTTGCGGAAGAGGTGTTCCAGTACGAAGCGCCGTCGATATCATGCCTAAGACGCGATGTAAATCACGAGTAAGCATCGCATTACTTCAAGCACTCACTGATCACCGCGAGTACATCGCCCTGGAAATCAGCATCGAGCAGACGCGTGCGTCGAAGGAACGCTCGCGACCAAGCGGGGTCGAGATGCTCTACGACTGACATGAGATGGGAGAGCAAAAACGCGATTTGCCTAGACCTCAATCAGCCCAGCTTCGAGGGAAGGATGGCGTGATCATCAACTTACATCTGCAGCTCCAGTATCCGCTGGTAACGCTGCGCCGGCCACTTGCCTCGCAATGAAAACTAGCGATAGAGGTCAGCTTAGTTTCGACCATTCAATACAAGCCGCGGTTACTTACCTCGTAGATGATGTTCGTCTTCAACATGACCGACCGCTTCAGCTTCATCCGGATGGCGATCAACGCCTGCACGATCTCCCCGCGGTTGACGTCGTGCCGCCCTCTCGTGTTCGCAAAGCTGACGATCGAGCAGTAGACGCTGCCTAGCTCAGCCGTCGTCGTGCTCAGCATCGTTCGCTGGTACTTGCGCAGCGTCGTGCTCGGCGGAAGCAGGCTGAAGATGAACGCGGCTGTGACGCCCGCGCAGACGAGCACAAACCGTCGCCACGCGAGCGACCAGCCGTAGAAGTGGAAGATCGCGGCGAAGTGCGCATTCTGCCAGGAGAATCCGAGGACGATGCAGGTCGTGACGAAGTAGATGATGTTCGTCATCGCGGGCCCGGCCAATACAGTCGTCCGTAGTAGAAAAAGGGCGTACAGAAGGCAATGACAGCCGTGTAGCCGTAGGCGTTGCCGATGCCCTTCTGCGCGGAGATGTACCACATTACCAAGCCTGTCAGGCCGCCGAGAAGCGTACACAGCAGACGCGCGAACAGCGCAAACGTCGTGTCGCCCCTGAATCGCGCCAGTGTCAGTTGGCCCATGAAGATGCCCCAGACGAATCGCTCTTCGTATGCGAAGTGTGCTGTATGCTTGAGGAAGTTCGGGAGGCAGAGGAGGACGGTGAGCGTGCCCGCTTTGAGAGCGAAGAGCATGTTCCCGCCCGTGAGACCCATAAGCAGAGTGTGGAACCACGACATGACGTGCTCGAGGGGAGTGTTCGGCGGGAGTGCGTCGGGGTCTCTCCGAGACGGCTGGCCCAAGTCTTCGTCCCAGTCGGTCTGCATACCGGGGATGGTGTCTAGCAACCGAGTGAAGACATATCAGAGCCGAGTCAGCATCGCATGTCGGTGGAGCCATACCTGGATCCTCATCGTCGTTGCCTTCCGTTTCGACCGTTGCGTCGTATTGGCTCCCGCCCCAGTTCAAGAAGACCTTCTTGAATTTCACGGGCATAAACGGGCCCCACAGCGAGGCCTCTTCTTGTCTTCCTCCAGCGACGTGATCGCGTCGATCTGCAGTATAATCCGGTCAGTGCTACATGTATGACCCTGAGCTGTCAAACACGACGTACCATTTCTATAGCCACGGTTGCGAACTGGATGAGATGGTACTGGTATACGTAGCAGTGGAAGAGATATCGGTGAGGAGGCGGCTCGGCAGTCGCATCCGCACCAGGTGAACCAACGCGGGCGGGGTCGAACGCTGAACGGTAAGGGTCGAGGACCTTATGCCTACGAACCCCGAATCAGTGCCACCTTTTTCGACCCTGTCACTCAGGCCACACACCTGAAATCCTTCCGGAACCGGTTCAGTGCACTGTCCACCTTGTACCTCACTTCCAACATTCTCGCCTTCGTGTCCAACCTCCTCTGCTCCGCGCTCTTCCTCCCCTCGAACCACCCATTCCGCACACTTCCGACCCACCCCCTCGCCTCGCGCACCGCGTCCGCACACGCGCCCAAAAGGTCATCGCAGCTCTCCCTGAGGAGGTAAACGAACGTCTCCGTCGCCTCCGGGCTGTCCGGGTGGCTCAGCCGCGTCGCCTCGAGCGCGAGGTACCGTTGACTCTCGAAGACCGCGACGGCCGTCTCGCCGACGGGCGCGCTCGCGTGAGGAACTGAGAGCGAATGGGCGAGGTGGAGGAGGGAGAAGTGCAGTCTTTGATTTTGGCCGTCTTCTTCGCTATCAGGCTGCCGGTGTCGTAGGTGAAGGTGTCGGCTGATGGATAAACGGAGAGAGGATAGGGAGCCGCTCGGATTGGTCTTGTACCGACCGGTCCGGTGTCGAAGCCGTCCACGCTCTTTGGTGTCCACAGCGCTAGGTGTAGGGCTCCGGGGACGGGAAGGCGGCGGGCTGCGACCCCAGGCGACTGAGTCGGGATCAGATCGTGGGTCGGGTGAGTTTGAGCCGAGTGCAGGCGTGCCAGGTTGCGAGAGTGACTGTCCGCACGAGGCCACAGGGGTCATGACTGGTGTGTTCGGTTTGCTGGGAAGAGGTGTGACTGGGAACCGCTCACGCGTCGGGTCGATGAGGGTAAAGAAGATCCCGAGTCCGTTTGCGCGCACAACTAGGCGGCGCCCGAACTCTTGCATATGCCCGATATCTGCTGGTGCGAATCGACCCCAGATGACGTCGTTCTTTACAAGACGCAACGCCGCAGCGGCAGGACCAAGTCCTCCTTCGGACTTGGTGACAAGACCGGTGATCTTCTGGACCGTCGAGGAGAAGTCGGAGCCGAAGGGAGGGAGCTTAAGTACGGTGCGATGCTCGCGGAGCGCAGCTTCAAGTGGCTCGAGCGAGCGTGCAAGGGCACTCGCGTACTGTGTGGTGATCGTGCTGGGGAAGATGGTCGCGCTCGCCAGGATGCAGAGCCCACAGTGGAGCACGAGTGGAAGGACAATCACCCTACCAACAGTATAGTATGGGTAGGGGAAGAGGACATCGGTGATGAAGGAGATGTCGATGACGACCGCACCGAAAACAGAGGGAATGAGGTAGGGGCCCGATCCTTTCTTGGCCTTGATAAAGAGGAAGAAAGTCACGCCGAGGAACACCCATATGGCGGAGATGACGGTCGGGCCAGCCTCGATGTATTGTCCCGAGAGTGCCTCCGTCTGCGTAATGTTGTAGTCGGTATGGTGGCGGGCCAGGTGCGCGAAGAATATACCTAGACAAGACCAGCTATGCAACGTCAGGGCGAGGTTGTTTGAAAGGCGAGAGACTCACGCCCAGCCAACCGTGACACAGAGCGCAAAGAGTAACTCGCGCTCGAGAACGGAAATGAAGGGATCGGCGGGTGGGTCGAGGAATGCGGCTGAACGTGGTGTGAGAGCCATAGAAGATGCAAGACAAGACAGACGTACCAACTAGAAAGAGGAATGAAGCCTTGGCACGAAAGGGTTGTCACTTTGTGTACATGCATCATATGGCGAATACTCACCTGGCCTGTGACGTCCTCGACTGGGCTTAGGACCATGAAGACGACTGATATAAAAGCCATGACGAAGCTACGGACGATAGGCTTGATCTTCGGCCAGGAGAAGTTGGCTGGGATCCACGCGAGGTCGATAGGGAAGTACCTGGCGGCAGTCTGGCGGAGTGCATTCATGTGCTGGCCGCAGGACCGTCTTTCGCGCCGCTGAGGTTGCTTCTCAGTGTCGCTGGGCGAGGACCGGCCCTGCGAGCCTCCGGGGCCCCAAGAAGGCGTCTCGATACGGACATGACGGAGAGGCGGGATGTCGCGGGGAACGTGGTAGGAGCCATATGCGGCTTCATCCTCGTCTTCGTCGCCGAGACGTGGGTCATAGCGGAGGTTGTGCCTCCAGCTGATGTCGATAACCTCGGGGTACTGAGACACAGGAAGGAGCTCTGGCGGCGGCATGGTCGGGAAAGGGGCTTACTCCCGTGCAGACGAGGTGCGCGTCCTCCGAGTCGCCAGAGTCAGTGGGCCAGTCCGCGCGCGGGTGGGCCTGTTCCGGGGAGAGGTCGTCGGCGAGCCAGCGGTCGTCGTCGCGAGCGTCGGGGCGTGCTGGGCGGGCACAGGGCTTGCGGCACGGCGTGGGGTGTTATATGGGCGTCGGACATGACGGGCAGAGCAGATGGGGCGAGCGCACAGAGACCCGAGTGCGCTGCGCCCGTCGACGGCGACGCGCGCATCCGTCGATCAAACGCGCCCACCTGCTGCCCTCACGTGTTTACTCTCGTCCTCGACCTCCCGCCACCACCGCCTTCACCAGCTGCGTCGGGCTCGTCTGTCGACCTCCTCAAGCGCGTCGTCGACGTGTGCATCGTCCTCAACCTCACGGACGGCGTGGGCTGGCATCGTCGGCTAATATGGTACGTCGCGTCTTCCATTTGACCGTCGCGTCCTCAGCCTCTAACCTCCCGGCCAGGCGTGCTCTTGTACCTCGACATTTACATGAGCAGCGCCCTCGAGCAGACCGAGGAGCACGTCAGCGGTATGATCACCCGTTGCTATGGTGATTCGTTCATTCGCGGGAACACCGGTACGTGCTCTCGTCTTTACTCTGTCTCCGATGCGCTCATGCCCCCTCAACGCTCCAGTCCCTTACACATCCGCCCCCATGGGTTGCTTTGATGTGCTCGTCAAAGCGTTATGACTCTTCAGTGACGCCCGGACATTCACCATTGCCGTTCGCCGCATCTCAGCAGGACGGAACACCGGCGGTATGTCTTCCAATTGCATCTCTCTATATGAACGGCGTATTCATAGACCGTTCTCATCTTGTACGTGTGGTGAATCAGTCGACCTCGAGTGAGGTATTCAATTGAATTCACAGATTTCCCATCAAACCCCGAGTTGCTGATGCTGTCGGCCATCCGCAACACTGCCTCTCGATCTGTCCAAATGTCCCCGCTCGCAGTTGTATCCACACGCATCGCTGTCTGCCAACTCGTGTCCAGTTCACCTCCCAAGTCATGACGTGCTGCCGTATCGCTTTCTCCACTGCAAACCGCTCTCAACGAAGATATTCGGCGTGGTGAGGTAAGCTGCATCATTGCAGGTGACTAGTACTCGACGGCTAACCGGAAAACCGATTGCAGATTGTGGCATGCACAGGAGTGGTAGCTTGGGCTCACCTCGCCTTCAGACTTCCTCGAACGTAGGAAACACGTCGGTGTCTGCCCCGCTTTTGTCGTCGACTACTACAGTAAGTCGCATCTTTCTCTCGTCTACCACCCTGCGACCACTGACCTTCCGGCCAGGCCTGCTCTCGTACTCGGACAGGTATATGAATACCGTCCGTGAGCAAACCGAGTAGCACGTCAGCGACGCGCTCACCAATCGCCACGGCGATGCACTCGTTCGCGGGAACACCGGTACGTGTTCTTGTCCGTACTCTGCCCCATATACTCATATGCGTTTCATAACCCAGTCCTCTACGTATTCATCGCTCAGCTATTGTGATGCGCTCGCTGAAGTTTTCTGACTCAGGAGCTACACGTAAGCACATATCCCTGCCGCTCGCTGCATCTGAGCGGGACGGAACAATGGCGACATACTTTGCGGTTGCTACTCTGTACGGTATGCCGACAATGTATCCGTGCAGCCTTAACCTCCTCTCATTCCTTGATGATAAACCGTCCGACCTCGAGTGAAGTACCGAATCGAATGGATAGATTCTCCATCAAACCCGAGTGGCTGATGCTGTCGGCCACCCGTCAATTGCGGTGACGCGCCGCAAGTCAACTCCATCGCCTCTGTGTCAGTCACGCCCGCTCACGTTCCTGCCACCTCTGCGTGGCTTCAGGGTCAGCGGCCTCGGCTCCGGGCTGCTCGTCCGCAACCTCGTCTTCCGTCTCACGGTCTACTCCTTCACTCTCGTACTTGCATCGACAGCGAGAGCATGGACTTGATTGACAGGTCTGCCATGAAGCAACAACCACCGACAGCCTCGGAGGGCGAGGAGAAGGCGAGGATACGCGAGAGGAAAGAGATGAACACGTAATGAGTCAAAAGGCCGAGCAGAAATGCTCCACGGACAGAGGTACGTAACAATAGGGCATTCCTGTCTCGCCGGTCTCTACGTCAGGCGACACTAGAAAAGGGGTGGTACACGTTGCTGTCCTGTTGCCGCAGTTCTCCTTGTTCCGCCGCTTTAACCACTGCCTTCTCGTGTACAAACGACCGCCGCTGACTTCGGGGCTGTCATTCACAGGTCTTCTGGCAAGTCCCCGCATCTCGACGCGGCACTGAAAAACGCGTTCGCGTTGACGTGTTCGCAGGCCGCCCCAAGACGCCGCAACTTGTCAATGCAATTCCTTGGAGCGTCGACCCTTCTTTGCACTGATGCGCGATTCGATCTGGTTGGGGATCCTGATCCAAATTGCGGTTGTACAATAGCATTGCGCGTACAGTATGTGATTCAATTGGTTCTGTGACAGCGAGAGGCAGACTCACGTTCTTCTAATGCTAGGCCACTTGTCTGCGCCCTCGTAGCGAGAGCCTGCGGTTGCAGTTGGGCGTGCTTGCGCGAACGATACATCTCGCGGGTAGTGAGTGCAGTATCCGAAGCTCCTAAAATGACTTGCCTCATGGTAGGCATGCCAGCACCCCAGGCGAGCACGTGGTGGAGGCAGAGCCTCATTGACAACCACAGTGGTAAGCCGAGAAGATCTAGTGTCTACCTTTACATCATACATGACAGGTATATACGTATGGTGCAACCTTCCCTCGAACCACCTACAGCTAAGGTCAGTCATTCTCGTGGCTCATGTCTTCTGTGCCCGAATTACACTGACAAATCTCTCGTTACTCCAGTCGATCCGCGGGCGCCACCTGCATGCTACAGGTAAATCCGTACCACTTGTCCCGCGGCTTGCCCATATTGACGAACTCCGTTGCATCGAACTCAGGCATGCGTTACCGGAGAAGCCTGCGGCGTTCTCGCTCGCTCGCGATCGCGCCCGCTAAGCAAGGAACCAGTTTTAAAATTTTACGTGCAGCACGGATACATGTAATCATCCACGCAGACACGAACATCGATCACGGCGCTGAGAACCAACGAAGTACAACCTCATTGCTGTCTTGCTGAGCCCTAGAAGACGTGCCTGAGCTTACGACACTGTGCTATAGCTGCGTGAGTACAAGAGCAGGAGTTTGACATTCGCAGAACCTGCAACACGACAACACCCATTGCATAGTCCGCTTAGTATGCCGAAAGCACAGTTGACATTTACGACGACGTCCCCTCGGTTCCACCCGTACTCCCAGCAGTTGCGGCGTGCCTGGAAACGCGAAGTGAGTCATTTCTGCACTGAGTCTCATCTAATGCTAATGCATTGCAATGTGTACATTGAATTAAGATGCGACTGCGCGAATCCCTGTCAAACTACCCATTGTGGTTGCTTGAGATGCTACATCTCCTCAGTCGTGAGTATTCAGTTTCGAGTCAATAGGCTGTTATATTTATGTGGGCATATTCGTCGTAGACCCCGATGACTGGCCGGATATGTAGGAGTATCACCGCAAGGATGTGTCTGTACACAGTCGTTGTGTTGATATATGCTCTCGCATCGTTGTCATTCGCAATGTTCTCGTGGCGGTCTGACAAGCTTCAGGCCGCCTTACACTTTGCTATGTAGAGCGACGTGCGAACAAGCTAAGTTACTAGAATTGAGCAAACACGGAAGCTGCGAGAACCTACTACACATGCACCAAATCCACGACTTGAAGCAATATGCAAGGCGCCAGTAAGTACTTAGACTGTAGAGACCTGGTTTGGGCGCCTGTGCGATCGTCTCCCGCGGTCCTCTCCTCAACGCTGCTTTCGACTGCTCATGACCCTCGTTCCGGTGTTCGCGCTCTCTCTCGCCCATCCCAACCGTTGACTCCCATTGATCGATCCTTCACTCGCTCGGCATGCATCGACTCGCAGCCACATTCGTCACCACCTCCCTATAGACCCAAGAGGAATACGCCGTCTCAGTCGAGCTTGGCCATGAGCATTTCGTGCTCCCACGCATGCTAGACAGGCGTCATGGAGGGAATTGAATGTCCTGTGTGCGCGTAGTTGGTGGTGGGGGCTCTGTAGGTGAGCATAAGTTTTATCGCTCGAATCCAACTCGAATCACAACCTGTCTGAACGCCTGCGCTTTCTCCGCCCGTCGCTGCTGCGGCTCGTACATATCAAACTCTTCTCCCATCGTGCCATCAAGCCCTAACGGCTCTTCCCAAAACGTGTCCACAGCTCGAAACTCGGGTGCGTGTCTTTTCTCTGTCTGCGCAGACGATACACCTAGGACGTCACCGCAGCCCCTGCCCACGATCCCGGGGCGTTCCAAGGCCACCGGCGACATGGACAATACGACAGCGCGTCCTGCAGTCGACGGTAGAGAAAAGGAAACAAGGGGCTCAAACGGCCGAGAGAGGACACGAGTAGGTGTGTCACCCGCCCCAGCTCCCCTACCGCCATCCCAGCCCACCCCCGCAGTTCTACCGTCTCTCAGATGCACGCAATGCGTCCCGTGGGGTTGTCTGCTCGTGTCCTATTTGTGTCCTATGGCCCTTTCCGACACCTCACTACCTTCCCGACTTACCACCGCCCTCCTGCTTCATTGTCCCGCCCTCTATTCCTCTCGGACACACCGAATGCGTGCTGAGCATGAAGTACGTACGCATGACAACCCTGCGTAAGAGCGGGGTGGTCTGTTCACGTCCTACGGCCCCCCGCTACCCTGCACACCCAGCATGCAAACACGAAAGGAGACGACAGACCATGAGCTCGCGAGCATCCGAGCGGACGACATGGCAACAAGACGGGCGAGCGAGTGCATAAGAGAACGGGCGGGCAAGATGGCGTCCGTGCAAGCAGACGGGTGGTCGAGAAGATGGGGGACGGGATCGCAAGAGGTCATGCAGGCGAGACGGCGAGAGGACGTGCGGTCGAGCAGAGAAGAGGACGAGATGACAGGCACCTGAGATGGCGGGAGCACGAGGCGGCAAGCGGACGTGCGAGCGAGGTGACGGGCTGACCAGAGTGCAAGAAGTCAGGCAGGTGAGCGGGTCGGCGGAATAGCTAGTGACAGGGCGGACAGGCGGACGGACGGAAGAACAACAGAGGAAGCAAGTCAATGGATGGGTGGACGAGCAGGTCAGAGGACTGGTGGATGGGAAGGTGAGAGAGTGAGAGGATTGGGGAACGAACAGTCCTGGGGTGAGCGGGTTACGCGGCGAGCAGACAACAGGACAGCAGGACGAGATCGTTGGCTGGCGAGTGAGCGGACGGACGGAAGAGCGAGCGAGACTCCCTCTCCTAAGCCAAAGGGCAAGGCCCTGCTCGCTGCTCGTCTCTCTCTTCACCGTCGTGCTCGTCGCCACAGCCACCGCCCGCGATATCCTCCTCCGGGCCCTCCGACGACACCAGTGATGACTCCCGCCACTCAGATGTGCGCCAGGTTTCCTTAATTATAGGGGATTTTCGACCAATGTTCGGGGTCAGGGCGGGGTCAGGGCGAGGTTTTCACAAAAAACTGGACCTCTGCACATGAGGAACACCCAACAATTTCCTGTTTCCTTACCCGCACTCGCGCTACATGCGCCATTGCGGGTAAACGACCACTGTCCGAGACTGTTACCCGCACTCGCGCTACAGCGCAGATGCGGGTGAATAGACGGATCATTACTCTACACAACACACTAACACAGTACAGTAATAATATAGCTACGTCAATGATTCATGCGTCACTCATACACTTACTACCGAATACCCATTTTGTAGGGTATTTTACCCCCTTTCGCGCTGCCGGCACGAGTGCGGGTAAAGAAGCTTACGAATCAGTCATTTACCCGCACTCGCGCCGACGGCGCCAATGCGGGTAACGACACACTAATTATGTGACACGCTACCCGCACTCGCGTCGCCAGCGCGAGTGCGGGTAAATAACAATAGAATTACACGAACAGTACCCGCACTCGCGCCGGCGACGCGAGTGCGGGTAGTTGTAGTACGATTTGATGTACCGTTACCCGCACTCGCGTCGCCGGCGCGAGTGCGGGTAAATAACGATAGACCGGTAGCATCGAGAGACCGGATCCATTGATCTTAATCGGTATCTTTACCCGCACTCGCGCTGGCTGCGCGAGTGCGGGTAATGTCACACGATCATGTGCTTCGGACGTATCCGTAGCCATGCGTTCGGGGCACACTTACCTTGTTAAACATACGCCCACAGATCGATCGCGCGTTCGCGCACATCTCTACGCTCTTCATCTCACTCTGCTTGTCATCTGTGCTGTGCCATGTCTGACCGTGGCTCGTCTCGGTCGCCTGGCCTTCGGATCAGTCGCTGCAGTATGAAGAGGTACGTACCGTTATCAAATCAGTGGCCGATCGACACTGACAGTTGTCAATGTAGATTCAACCGGACTTGGACGTGATCGGGGGGATCCCAATGCCCATGACGGCCGGTCAGGGCGCTGAACAGGATCGGGAGGCTGAGCTTCTCGCAGAGGCGGCGGAAGCATGCCTCGGCTTCACGCTCGTGCCGGCATCGCCCTGGCTTATGAGAGCAATGCAGGTCGACTATTTGTACCAACGTTGGAACCCGCGCCGCTCGATGCTCACCACCGCGAGGGTATCGTGAAAGACCTGAAGCACGAGCCTCGCAACGTACTCAAGGAGAACGCGCTTCTGCTCGCCGTACCCGGTGGATCGGTCAGCCCGAGTCGTTCATCGTATCCGGTCACAAGGGCTCGAAGACGCCGAAGCTGCAGCTTGCAGCCCAGGCGATTGAGGATGAGAAATCGAAGGTCGTGCTTGACGTGATCGCCGGGCAGCATCGCCTGCACGCGTCTGCCGACTGGCACCAGGACGGTGAGAATGCGATCGTGCGCACGGAGAAGCGCGTGGACGATTGGAAGGCCTCGTTCAAGACGTCGGAGGCGTGGAGGGCCGAACTCAAGCAACGTGAACAGGACGTGGAGAATGCGCATGCGTACATGCACGAGCGGGCGTGGTGGTTGGCGGAGGTCTTCGATAGCGGTGCGTTCGTATCGTTCTCACAAATCTCGCACGATCACTCATACCATCCTTAGATAAACTCTCACCTGCGGCGATCAACACGCTCGCGCGAAACCGCGACGCACGGAAGAAGGTGGAGGGGGATCAAGAGAAGTTTACGATGGAGATGAAGTCGCTGTGTGAGATCAAACCGTCGCAACTCGTCAAGTCCTGCGCGATAAGCAGGAGACCCACAAGGAGGCTCAGCAGGCGGAACGACAGGTCAAGGGCGGGCACCACGCGAACACGATGTTCTCGCGCATCGTGCACTGTCTTCCGCTCGCACGATTCTGCATCGCACTCACGTCGCTCGGGTCCCACTTTGAGAATACCGGCATCATGCGGTGGCGAGAACTCGAGCAGGAAGCGACGACGACATTTGGAGTGAGTATCAGGTTAATCCATTTTGATTGTGGCTAACTATCTACGTCATACAGGCGGTCATCTACCCCGTCCTCGACTTGCACCGGACGATGGGCCTGATCGGCTCGAAGCAGGATTTCCCGCTGTCGGACGACAAGGTTACGCAAGCATGTACGGACTGGGACGCGTTCGTACACGCGCACCATGCGAAGGAGGGCGAGAAGATATACGGTGCGGACGGCCAGGAGAGTGCCGCGCTGGACACCATCAAGGAGTACGGTACGATGAACCGGCTTCGGTCAGCGTTCCTGCGTGCGGTGCCCGACTACTCTATGTACACTCCGGAAGTCTTCGAGGCTCTGGAGATCTTGCACCAGAAGCACATCGTCGAGGACGATCCGCGCCTGCTGTACCTGCGGACGACTGACGCTTGCAAGCAGATGCGTGCGTACGGTGATGCGTTGCATGCTGCCATGGCTGACCTCCTGCCATGCGACACGGATGCGGAGATTGCGCATCGTGCAGCGGTCCTCGCGCGGATCCGGTTCGTGTACCATCCGTGGAGTGTGGAGGCGCAGGGCGCCGCGGTTGTCACGGCCGCACCGCTGATCACGCACGGCTTGATTTCGTGCCTGTTGGTTGACCGTGCGACGCACGAGTTGGGATGGATCTGGGTAAGTACATCGCTCCGTGCTCTGGTGATTGTTACTCACCGGTGTCAGCTCGCGTTCGTGCTCGAGCCGATGTCGCTGTTTGCTTGTGCGGTCGGCAACGACCTGCGCTACAAGTCGGCCGGTGCCTTGGTGGGCGCGTTGACTGCGCTTGAGCTGATGGGCGGTCTGAAGAAGCACATTGGGCCGGTGAGCGAGAGCCTGGCCGCGAAGGTCAGTGGTACACAACATACAGATCGGAGACCGTGCTCACCGGATGATGTCAGATCGTGATGTTGTCGTGGGCAAAACGGACGCGGTTCATGCCGTTGCTGGCCTACTGTTACGGGAGGCTGACCGCTCAGCAGATCGAGTTCGACACCGAGTACAAGCACATACGTACCGGGATGGACAAGCCGATTGCGGCCGGTGTCACGGACATCGCCCCAGGTAGTGCGCGCGGTTCTGCTAACAAGGAACGTAAGCCGGCGGACATGGAGAAAGAGGCGGAGGACATGATCCGCCAGCTCTTTCCTTCGCTGAAGCAGGCGTTCCCGAAGGAGCCCAGCTTCCTGACGTGGGTGGTCCATCTCTGTGGCCACCGCAACGTGCTCGGTGGTCCACGGGCATCGGTCACTGCGGAAACTCCGCCTGTCGTGCTTGCCCCGAAGCCTGGACGCACGCGGCGAAGAACAAGCCGAAGCCTGCGGCCCAAGCTCCGGTAGCGCAGGCAGGCCCGTCGCGCCCGCCGATCCGTCTACCTGACTTGACATGGGACATACCGGGCGCGTTAGCGTTTGCTCGGACGGGCGTTCCGCTGCCAAAGGAGAAAGGTTGGACGCGGAACTATGTTCCGGTCGCGCTTGCGTGCATCGCTGCGTGGGCTCACAAGACCATCATGGCCCGCGAATCGTTCTTGCTTCCGCCGATCGTCACGTACCTAAAGGACCTCACGACGCTGATGAAACAGTTCCAGACCATACCAACGCACGACGCCATCTTCTGGCCTCGCTGGTCGCTCGTCGTGAAGCAGCCGGCGAACCCGGAAAACTGGCCGGAATGGTATGCGAAGGGCCGGTTGTCGACATTGGGCGATTTCGCGGGTTGCTCACGCACCCAGCGATACGGCGACTGACGGGCTTCGGATCTGGGAAGGGACCGGTGAGTGCGGACGGGACACCGCTTGAAGGGGGCGAGCAGGAGTCGGCAGCGCAGGCGGGCAAGAAAGGGAAGAAGCGAAAGGGGAAAGGTAAGGCGGCGATCAAGGCGGAGGAGGCGAGGTACAAGACGGAGGCGCTCGACTACATGGAACAGCGATCCATGCTGGGGATCAGCATGTTCTTCCCTGGAGCCGCGACGAAGCAGCCAGCCGCGAGTACATCGGCGATCACGGTCAACAAGAAGGGCAAGCAGCCCGCGCACGCATCAAAATCCGTGCCCATCGACGTTGACGCGTTTGATGACCTGCCCGTCGCGAGCGGATCGTCGACACAGGTGGCGAGGACGAAAGAGGACGAAACCGAGGGCAATCCGGACGGCAAAACTCCGAATCCGACTGCTGTCGCGACGGCAGCGTTCCGGAAGCACGTCAAGAATGAATTCGTACCTCTGCAGAACATGCGCGCGGACATTCTGTCGATCGTGCAGCAGGTCATGACGGTGCCGCAGATGTACGGGTGACGGTGACGGAGAACGAGCGGTACATCCTGCAGCACAGGACGCTCGATGCGCACATCATGTCGTCAGCTGTGCACCTTGCAAACGTACGTCAGAATCGTCCATCAGTGGTTATGAGACT